>NC_136271.1:31947356-32389436 GCF_964187855.1 Myxine glutinosa
AGAAGGCCGGCGAAGAGAACCGTAACTATATATATATATATATATATATATATATATATACTAGCAGAAGTACCCGGCATTGCCGGGTGGGGGAGGAGGAGGGGAGGGGGAAGAGGAGGGGAGGGGGAAGAGGAGGGGAGGGGAACGGGGGGGAGGGGGGAGGGGGGAGGGGGAAGGGGGGGAGAAGAGGAGGGGAGGGGGAAGAGGAGGGGAGGGGAACAGGGGGGAGGGGGAGGGGGAAGGGGGGGGAGGGGGGAGGGGTGAAGGGGGGGAGGGGGAGGGGAGGGTGTGGGGGTGCCCGGGGGAAGAAGGGCCCCTCCCCCCTCCCCCTTCACCTCCTCCTCCACCCTTCCCCCCCATTCCCCCTCCCCCCCTCCCACCCTTCCCCCTCCCCCCCTCCTCCCCCCCGTTCCCCTCCCCTCCTCTTCCCCCCTCCCCTCCTCCTCCCCCTTAACACCAGGGGGGTTGACTCAGCCTGTCATCCTACCGAGGTCGGCAAATTGAGTACCAGTTCACTGGTAATTCCCTGTGTGCCGCAAGAGGCGCCTAACAGGGTTGGCGGCACGAACCCGGAAGTCGGAACTCATTGTCGTCAAATAAATGTAGCATGTATGTTTCACTCTCTGTCACATGCCGTTGGTCCCATGTCAATCGGATGAAGTTGAAAAATTAACATTACGAAGTTTCTCTGGGACGTACTGATTCCGAATAATGAAGTTGAAAAATTAACGTTCCAAAATACGCTAATTACGCTAACAGGAGCGCTGGCGCTGCGAAGCGCTAGAGGGAGCGCTGCGCTCCCTCCCTTCGATTCCCTCCCTCTTCTGCTAGCGTTTCTGCGCTGATACGCTAATTTTAAAACCCCAAGTTTTTTAAAATTTAAGGTGTGCTGTCGTTGCTCTGAGACGTACTGATTCCGAATATGCCTTTGGTTTTTCTCTGCGATGAGTAGTTCTCGAGTTATAAGAGGACAAACAAACAAACATACTTTACTGCTTTATATATATAGATAGATATATATTATATATATACAGTGGAACCTTGACTTACGAGTTTAATTCGTTCTGTGACCGAGCTCGTAACTCAATTTGCTCGTTTCTCAAATCAAATTTCCCCATTAAAATGCATTGAAATGCTATTAATCCGTTCCAGCCCACCAAAAACCACACCAATTTTTTTTTAAATATACAGTATATGTATATAAAAAATATCTCGCGCTTTATATTTCACCTGTATGCAGCATACAAGTTGGCAGGATGGCCTGGACTGGAGGTACGCACACTTGACTCTAAACTGTCCAGCCTGGGTTTGAATCCCGACCCAGCTATAACCTGTCATGTCGGTGTTTCACAGGCAGGGTGATTCATCAATGTGTGTACCGCTAAACTGGGCGCCCCGTTTGCGTCCCATTAGTTGTTGGATGTTGAGGATCTCACCGTGTCTTCCACAAAGAGAAGGCGAGCTATCGCCGGCACTCTGAACAAGTTGTGGCCTGGCATGCTCTTCTCCTCTGCCGTTATATACGTCCTCCTCGGCATCTTTTTCCAGAAGAGCCCTGTCTCGTCACAGTTGAAGATTTGCTGGGGGATGTATCGTTCGGCTTCTATCAGTTCGGCAAAAGTTATAATAAAATCTTCAGCTGCCTTCACATCCGCCTCACCAAGTCGACAACACGCACACCTCGCTCATGTTTTTCGACGATTGCGTGTTTTATATCCAAGCACATCATCCTCTTCTTCTTCTCAGTACTGCCCTTGGCACTCAATTTCTTAGGACCTATGGTTAAAACTAAGAAAATTTTCCAAAATAACCAAAATGCGAAAACAAAACAGCAGCGATATACGGCAGAGATACTTGCACGGCAAGATAACCACGTGACCAGAACCCACCTGGTGGCGTAAGCTCCAAAATAACCAAAATGCGAAAACAAAACAGCAGCGATATACGGCAGAGATACTTGCACGGCAAGATAACCACGTGACCAGAACCCACCTGGTGGCGTAAGCTCCAAAATAACCAAAATGCGAAAACAAAACAGCAGCGATATACGGCAGAGATACTTGCATGGCAAGATAACCACGTGACCAGAACCCACCTGGTGGCGTAAGCTCCAAAATAACCAAAATGCGAAAACAAAACCGCAGCGATATACGGCAGAGATACTTGCACGGCAAGATAACCACGTGACCAGAACCCACCTGGTGGCGTAAGCTCCAAAATAACCAAAATGCGAAAACAAAACAGCAGCAATATACGGCAGAGATACTTGCACGGCAAGATAACCACGTGACCAGAACCCACCTGGTGGCGTAAGCTCCAAAATAACCAAAATGCGAAAACAAAACAGCAGCGATATACGGCAGAGATACTTGCACGGCAAGATAACCACGTGACCAGAACCCACCTGGTGGCGTAAGCTCCAAAATAACCAAAATGCGAAAACAAAACAGCAGCGATATACGGCAGAGATACTTGCACGGCAAGATAACCACGTGACCAGAACCCACCTGGTGGCGTAAGCTCCAAAATAACCAAAATGCGAAAACAAAACAGCAGCGATATACGGCAGAGATGCTTGCACGGCAAGATAACCACGTGACCGGAACCCACCTGGTGGCGGGTGGCGTAAGCTCGTAACTCAGATCTCGGCTCGCATCTCAAAGCAATAAACCGCCCGAGCGACGGCTCGTATCTCGGAAAACTCGTAAGTTGGTGCACTCGTAAGTCAAGGTTCCACTGTATATATATATATATATGTATATATATACATATATATACATATATATATATATATATATATATATATATATATATATATATATATATATATATATATATATATATATATATATATATATATATATATATATATATATATATATATATACAGTGAAACCTTGACTTACGAGTGCACCAACTTACGAGTTTTCCGAGATACGAGCCGTCGCTCGGGCGGTTTATTACTTTGAGATGCGAGCCAAGATCTGAGTTACGAGCTTACGCCACCCGCCACCAAGTGGGTTCCGGTCACGTGGTTATCTTGCCGTGCAAGCATCTCTGCCGTATATCGCTGCTGCTTTGTTTTCGCATTTTGGTTATTTTGGAAAATTTCTTAGTTTTAACCATGGGTCCTAAGAAATTGAGTGCCAAGGGCAGTACTGAGAAGAAGAAGAGGATGGCGTGCTTGGATATAAAACACGCAATCGTCTAAAAACATGAGCGAGGTGTGCGTGTTGTCGACTTGGCGAGGCAGTACGATCGTAGTACTTCTACGATATGTACGATTTTGAAGCAGAAGGAGTCGATAAAGGCTATAACGCCAGCCAAGGGCGTTACGATTATTTCAAAGCTCCGGAGCTCTATCCATGAAGAGATGGAGAAGTTGTTGTTTGTGTGGTTGACGGAGAAGCAGCTCGCAGGAGATACCGTGACCGAGAACATCATGTGTGAGAAGGCCCGAGACATTTACGGGGATTTGGTGCAGCAGGCGGCGGGAACATCAACGGACAAGGCATCGAAAGTCATTCAAAGCCAGTCGGGGATGGTTTGATAATTTTAAGAAGAGGACCGGCATTCACTCCGTCGTCAGGCATGGTGAGGCAGCAAGCTCGGATGTGAAGGCAGCTGAAGATTTTATTATAACTTTTGCCGAACTGATAGAAGCTGAAGGATACATCCCCCAGCAAATCTTCAACTGTGACGAGACAGGGCTCTTCTGGAAAAAGATGCCGAGGAGGACGTATATAACGGCAGAGGAGAAGAGCATGCCAGGCCACAACTTGTTCAGAGTGCCGGCGATAGCTCGCCTTCTCTTTGTGGAAAACACGGTGAGATCCTTAACATGCAACAACTAATGGGACGCAAACGGGGCGCCCAGTTTAGCGGTCCACACATTGATGAATCACCCTGCCTGTGAAACACCGACATGACAGGTTATAGCTGGGTCGGGATTCAAACCCAGGCTGGACAGTTTAGAGTCAAGTGTGCGTACCTCCAGTCCAGGCCATCCTGCCAACTTGTATGCTGCATACAGGTGAAATATAAAGCGCGAGATATTTTTATATATACTGTATATTTCAAAAAAAATTGGTGTGGTTTTTGGCGGGCTGGAACGGATTAATAGCATTTCAATGCATTTTAATGGGGAAATTTAATTTGAGAAACGAGCAAATTGAGTTACGAGCTCGGTCACAGAACGAATTAAACTCGTAAGTCAAGGTTTCACTGTATATATATATATATATATATATACAGTCACGTGAAAAAGTAAGTACACCCCATGTAAAGTTTTGACTTTTTCAACATACAGCTATTTGATCTTCATTTCAACAATATTGATAGATAAAGGTGATATAAAAAATAAAATAAAATAAAAAACACCTTTAGAGGCCATTTTTCCCCGCAAAGCGGGGGTTGGCCTTTTTCGGGCACCATGGTTGTTGTTGTTTTTGTTGGTCCCCTTTTTGAAGCAATGTTTTACGGACGGATGCCCTTCCTGCCGCCAACCCTGTTTGTCGCCTTTTTACAACAAACAGGGAATTACCAGTGAACTGGTACTCAATTAGCCGACCTCGGAAGGATGACAGGCTGAGTCAACCCCCCTGGCGTTAATTCAGCGATCGACCGGGATTCGAACCCAGGATCCTAGGATCCTAAGCTGGCACCCTAGCCGCTAAGCCAACATGTGATATAATATAACAAATATCATGAAACATTTACATTTTGTCGTCAATTGTATAATTTAAATAAACATAAATGCAAATTTCGCATGTGGAAAAAGTAAGTACACCCTTGGCTCTCATAGGTGGTATTGCCCCCTTTGGCAGAAACAACCTCAAGTAGGTGTTTCTTATAACTGTCTACCAGTCTCTGACATCGACTGGGAGAAATTTTTTCCCACTCCATGCAGAATTCTTTCAGCTGTGCGATGTTTGAGGAGTTTCTTGCATGCACAGCTCATTTCAAATCCCCCCACAACATCTCGATGGGATTTAGATCCGGGCTTTGACTTGGCCATTCCAGAACCCTCCATTTCTTTCTTTTCAGCCATTCCTTGGTGGATTTACTGGTATGTTTCGGGTCATTGTCATGTTGCAAGGTCCACCTTCGGTTGAGCTTCAACTTCCAACAGATGGCCTCACATTATCCTCAAGCACCCTCTGGTGCAATGAAGAATTAATAGTGGATTCTGTGATGGTGAGCTGCCCAGGCCCTGATGCAACAAAGCTGCCCCAAACCATAATGTTTCCACCATCATGCTTTACAGTTGGTATCAGGTTCTTGTGGTCAAATGCTGTCTTTGGTTTTCGCCAAACATGTCTTCTGGTACTGTGGCCAAATAGCTCTACCTTTGACTCATCTGTCCAGAGCACATTGTTCCAGAAGTGCTGGTCATTGCCTTGGTATTCATTGGCAAACTTTAGTCTTGCCCTGATGTTCTTTCTGGACAGCAAAGGTTTCCTCCTGGCACACCTCCCATGTAGATCAAATTTGTGCAGCCTCTTTCGAATGGTAGACTCGTGCACTTTGACATCAAGAGTGGCAAGAGCTACCTGTAGGTCCCGTGATGACATTCTGGGGTTCGTAGAGACTTCGTTCAGCATATTGCGGTCTGCTCTCAGGCTGAACTTGCTGGGGTGGCCTGGCCTGAACAAGTTGGCACTTGTTTGGAATCTTCTCCACTTGTAGATGATCTTCCGGACAGTTGTACGATTGATTTCAAATTGTTTGGAGATCTTTTTAAATCCCTTCCCAGACTCGTAGGCATCTATAACCTTCTTTCTGAAGGCCTCAGAGAGCTCTTTTGATCTAGGCATGGTGATGCGGCACACTTCAACAACAAAGAGCAAACCAAACTAAATGTCTGAGGTTTAAATAAGACAGGTTCCTCCAAGATCCTCTCTTATGATGTTCTAATCATTTGCACCTGAGCTGGTGCACCTGATTCTAATTTTAGATATTTGAAGTAGTGATAAATGTAGGGGTGTACTTACTTTTTCCACATGCGAAATTTGCATTTATGTTTATTTAAATTATGCAATGGACTACAAAATGTAAATGTTTCATGATATTTGTTACATTATATCACCTTTATCTCTCAATATTGTTGAAATGAAGATCAAATAGCTGTATGTTGAAATATGTTGAAAAAGTCAAAACTTTACATGGGGTGTACTTACTTTTTCACGTGACTGTGTGTGTGTATGTATGTATGTATGTATGTATGTATGTATGTATGTATGTATGTATATATATATATATATATATATATATATATATATACATATATATATATATATATATATATATATATACATATATACATATATACATACATATATACATATATATATATACTGTATATATATATATATATATATATATATATATATATATATATATATATATATATATATATATATATATATATATATATATACATATATATATATACATATATATATATATATATATATATATATATATATATATATATATATATATATATATATATATATATATATATATACATATATACATATATATATATATATATATATATATATATATATATATATATATATATATATACATATATACATATATATATATATATATATATATATATATATATATATATATATATATATATATATATATATATATACATATATATATATATACATACAGTGAAACCTTGACTTACGAGTGCACCAACTTACGAGTTTTCCGAGATACGAGCCGTCGCTCGGGCGGTTTTTTGCTTTGTGATGCGAGCCGAGATCTGAGTTACGAGCATACACCACCCACCATTAGGTGGCCCAACAAGCGTTCAGGTCACGTGGTTATCTTGCCGTGCAAGCATCTCTGCCGTATATCGCTGCTGCTTTGTTTTCGCATTTTGTTTATTTTGGAAAATTTCTTAGTTTTAACCATGGGTCCTAAGAAATTGAGTGCCAAGGGCAGTGCCGAGAAGAAGAAGAGGATGATGTGCTTGGATATAAAACACGTAATCGTCGAAAAACATGAGCGAGGTGTGCGTGTTGTCGACTTGGCGAGGCAGTACGATCGTAGTACTTCTACGATATGTACGATTTTGAAGCAGAAGGAGTCGATAAAGGCTATAACGCCAGCCAAGGGCGTTACGATTATTTCAAAGCTCCGGACCTCTGTCCATGAAGAGATGGAGAAGTTGTTGTTTGTGTGGTTGACGGAGAAGCAGCTCGCAGGAGATACCGTGACCGAGAGCATCATGTGTGAGAAGGCACGAGACATTTACGGGGATTTGGTGCAGCAGACGGCGGGAACATCAACGGACGAGGCATCGGAAGTCATTCAAAGCCAGTCGGGGATGGTTTGATAATTTTAAGAAGAGGACCGGCATTCACTCCGTCGTCAGGCATGGTGAGGCAGCAAGCTCGGATGTGAAGGCAGCTGAAGATTTTATTATAACTTTTGCCGAACTGATAGAAGCCGAAGGATCCATCCCCCAGCAAATCTTCAACTGTGACGAGACAGGGCTCTTCTGGAAAAAGATGCCGAGGAGGACGTATATAACGGCAGAGGAGAAGAGCATGCCAGACCACAACTTGTTCAGAGTGCCGGCGATAGCTCGCCTTCTCTTTGTGGAAGACACGGTGAGATCCTTCACATCCAACAACTAATGGGACGCAAACGGGGCGCCCAGTTTAGCGGTACACACATTGATGAATCACCCTGCCTGTGAAACACGGACATGACAGGTTATAGCTGGGTCGGGATTCAAACCCAGGCTGGACAGTTTAGAGTCAAGTGTGCGTACCTCCAGTCCAGGCCATCCTGCCAACCTGTATGCTGCATACAGGTGAAATATAAAGCGCGAGATATTTTTATATATACAGTACTGTATATTTCAAAAAAAATTGGTGTGGTTTTTGGCGGGCTGGAACGGATTAATAGCATTTCAATTCATTTTAATGGGGAAATTTAATTTGAGAAACGAGCAAATTGAGTTACGAGCTCGGTCACAGAACGAATTAAACTCGTAAGTCAAGGTTTCACTGTATATATATATATATATATATATATATATATATATATATATATATATATATATATATATATATATATATATATATATATATATATATATACACACATATACAGTAATACCCCGGCCTACGTCATTAATTGGTTCCATAAGCCGTGACGTAACTCTGTTTTTGACGTAAACCGGGCGTAATGTCTTAAAAATGCCTTAAAATGAAGACAAACACCGTAATTCGTAAAACTAGAGTAAATAATTGGAGGAGGCTGCGGCTTCGCCCTGAATCTTTGCCGCTCCCCGTCGGGAGTCCCTCCGTTATTTTCTATCGGTCAGGTCTTCTCCTCGAAAGGGGTGATGGGCAAGGACGTGTCGACCGTGAGCTGTCTTGTGTGCCGAGTGGCTCCGCGGCCCGCTTCACCACGGCGTGCTTTACCCAACGTGTCCAAGCAGTTTCACCGGTGGTCGTGTCGTGTCGTCTGTGACGAACGAACGAGCTCAGGGTTCCGTGAACCCGGCCGCCCTGGGGATCGACGCTCGCCTCCGAGTCGTAGGCGTGCCCCGTCTTTCCTCGAGCGGCCGAAGTTGCTTGCTTCTTTATTTTTGGACGATGCGATATACGCAGAAACGACGACGTACAGGGTAGGCATTTGCAAATCCATGCACATGTGCACATGCACACGTCGATCGGTTATTTACAAGGATATGCATCAGTATCTACTTGGTATATCTACTACAAAAGTGCAGCCGCACAGCTCAGGGTTCCTGCACACTCCCCTCAACAAAGGATATGGGCCCCATCACACACCAAGTATTCTCTCCATTTATCCACTTGCACCTCATGCAAGTCAATCATCAACACCATTACACATGTCCTCAATACACCACTCATACACTTTCTCCGGTCATCCTAGACCATTGCCTCATTTCACCAAGTTCAACGATAACCAGATTCTCACACACACAACCATTCTCGACCAATGCCTCATTTCACCAAGCCCAAGAGGCACCCACAATTACACACACACAGCATCATCTAACTAACTACTTCCTTCTAATACTTGTGCTTTCCCTATCTTCCCTTATACTTAGCATTTCCCTCATCATTAACATCCTTCTAATCTGACTACGTCCCCTCTACCTGTATCAATGTCTCTACTTAAATCTCGGTCTCCTATTGTCATCCTTCTAAATCCCTAACAATATCCTAGCCCGCCCTCGGCTAGTTCACACTGCCAAACCCCATAAATCTACTGCTCCTTTGCCCCAACGTGAGGGATGGTGGAGCTACCATCCCTCTACATCAGACACTATCTCCCACTATCACCCCCCAGTCCTCTCGCACTATGAGCCCCCGTCATTGGAGGTTCTGGGTCCTGCCTATATATATATATATATATATATATACACAAACGTATACTGTACATCCGAGCCGGCATCGTCATGTTTCGCCGTTGCCATGTTACGTTGGTTGTTTTACACAGTAAAGGAACCTTTACACAGTAAAGGAATAATCACAAAAATACCAGCAAAAGGCAAAGCAAGCACGCGACCGCAGCACAGGACAAAATGCATATGGCGTCGCCTTTGTTTTGAATGAGAACCAGCAGCTACGCGTACGTATACTGTACGTACATTTTAAAATATTTTTAATGTGCTTTTTATTGTATTTTTAATTGTTTCAATCGTTAAAACATCAACGTTAAAACAACGATCAACGATCGTTAAAACATCCAATAATTGTTTAAATTGTTTAATTATTTTCACGTCCGTAGGAGTGATGTAAAGTCGCACATAATGACGTTCGCTGAACTGAAATTTACTCTAGAAGAGTGGCGTAAAGTCGGATTTGACGTAGGTCGAAATGGCGTAAAACGGGGTATGACTGTATATATATATATATAATAATAATAATAATAATGCATTTATTTTATATAGCGCTTTTCAGGAAGCCCAAAGACGCTTTGACAGAGTGCAAAACATAATGCATAGCAAAACATAAAGACAATTGCAAAAAAAAGAAGAATCAATAGGGAAATATTCAAAGCACAAAGGAGGGAGAAGGAGAGGAGATAGTCAGGGGTTAGATGCTGTGGGTTAAATGTTGAATGCAGTGTTGAACAGGTGGGTCTTGAGTGATGTTTTGAATGTGGTGAGTGAGGAGGAGTCTCTGATGGTGTGAGGTAGCGAGTTCCAGAGGGTGGGAGCAGCGATGGAGAAGGCCCTGTCCCCCCAGGATCTAAATTTGGTCCGGATGGGGGGGGTCAGGAGGTTGGTACCAGCAGAGCGGAGGTTGCGGGTGGGAGTGTGTCTGGAGAGGAGGTCAGCCAGGTAGGATGGGGCCAGGTTATGGAGGGCTTTGTAGGTCAAGAGGAGGATTTTGTACTGGATTCTCTGGGAGATGGGGAGCCAGTGAAGCTTGTAAAGGACGGGGGTGATGTGGTCACGGGTCCGGGAATGGGTGAGTAGACGGGCAGCGGAGTTCTGAATGTATTGGAGTTTATTGGTGATTGTTGAGGGTGAACCATAAAGGAGGCTATTGCAGTAGTCCAGACGGGAAGTGATGAAGGCGTGGATGAGGGTTTCTGCAGCCACGGAGGAGAGGGATGGACGGAGACGGGCGATGTTTTTCAGGTGAAAGAAGGCTGTCTTTGTGATCTGTTTAGTGTATTTGTCGAAGGAGAGGGTTTGGTCAAAGATGATGCCAAGATTCCGGATGTGAGGGGAGGTGGATACTGGGAAACCGTCGATGTTGAGGGCAAAGTTATGGGTGGACTTGGTGAGCGTTTTTGGGCCAATGATGATTATTTCAGATTTATCACAGTTAAGTTTGAGGAAGTTGATTTGAAGCCAGGATTTTATTTCAGTGATGCAGTTTGTCAGGATAGAGTGGGTGGCGGTGGAGATGGACTTGGTGGAGATGAAAAGCTGGATGTCATCGGCGAAGCAGTGGAATTGGAGACCATGACGGCAGATTAAGTGACCGAGGGGGGACAGGTAAAGGATGAAGAGGAGGGGGCCAAGAACTGAA
The DNA here is from genome assembly GCF_964187855.1 of Myxine glutinosa. Taxonomy (NCBI): domain Eukaryota; kingdom Metazoa; phylum Chordata; class Myxini; order Myxiniformes; family Myxinidae; genus Myxine; species Myxine glutinosa. Next base: position 31,958,411 of record NC_136271.1, read on the forward strand.
CCTTGGGGGACACCTTGGGGGAGGGGAGCAGTGGGGGATTTGCAGTTATTGATGGAGATGAACTGACGTCTGTCAGAGAGGTATGATTTAATCCAAGAGAGGGCAGTGCCGGTAATGTTAAAGGTGGTTTCAAGTCGGGTGAGGAGGATGGTGTGATCGATGGTGTCAAAGGCGGCGCTGAGGTCGAGGAGGATGAGAATGTTGAGGTTGCCAGCGTCAGAGGAGAGGAGAAGGTCGTTGGTGATTTTGAGGAGAGCAGTTTCAGTACTGTGGTTGGAGCGGAATCCGGATTGGAATGTTTCATACAGGTTATTGGCAGAGAGGTGATGTTTGAGTTGAGTGGCTACAGCGCGTTCCAAAACCTTTGACAGAAAGGGTAGGTTGGAGATGGGTCTGAAGTTATTTAGGGTGTCAGGGTTTAGTCCAGGTTTTTTCAGAATGGGGGTAACAGCAGCAATTTTGAGGGATGGTGGGACGATGCCTGTAGACAGGGAGGAGTTTATTGTTGCAATGATAAGTGGAGAGAGAGCAGGAAGGGAGGCCTTGACAAAGCTGGAGGGGATGGGGTCAAGAGTGCAGGTGGCAGTTTTCATTCCGATGAGGAGTTCAGAGAGGTCAGTAGGGGAGACTGGGGAGAATTGAGACAGGGGATGGCAGGATAAGGGGGGGCAGGTGGTTTGAGGGGGAGCGGGTGCGGCGGTGGTCAAGCTGTTGTAGATGTTTTCAATTTTACGTTGGAAGAATGAAAGGAAGGAGATGCAGTTGTCTATTGTGAATGACTGGGTGGTGGTGTTCAGGGGGCTGAGGAGTTTGTTTATTGTAGAGAAGAGTGCTTTTGGGTTTCCGGAGCCAGAGTGGATAATTTGAGAGTAGTAGGCGGAGCGGGCACGGGAGAGGGCATCTTTATAGTGTTGTATGTGGTCCTTGTAGGCCTGGGAGTGAACTGTGAGACCTGTTTTATTGCGGAGTCTTTCAAGTTGGCGAGCACGAGTTTTCATCAGGCGGAGTTCAGGGGTAAACCAGGGAGCAGAATGGGTGAAAGAAACTGTTTTGGTTTTTATAGGCGCAAGTTGGTCAAGGCAGGAGGAGAGAGTGTGGTTGTAGTAGTCAGTGAGGTCAGAAGGGGCGTGGAGGTCAACGAAGGGAGAAGTGGACATTTTTTCAGAGAGGGTCGATGAGAATGAGGCAGGTGAAAGAGCGTTTAGCTTACGGAAGTTGATAGTGCGATAATGCCTTGGTGCTGGGGTGGGGATGTTGATGGTCAGAGTGATGGCTAGGTGGTCAGAGAGAGTGAGGTCGGAGCCAGAGAGATGGTGCAAAATTAGTCCAGTAGAGCAGACAAGGTCCAAAATGTGACCACGGTTATGGGTAGGAAAGTTGACATGTTGAGTGAGGTTAAAGCAGGTGAGTAAATCAGTGAAGTCAGTGGTTAGCGTGGAGTCAGTGGAGTCCATGTGGATATTGAAATCACCAAGGAGGAGGATTGAGGGGGAGAGGGAACATAGCTGGGTCAGAAAGTAGGAGAAGTCAGACAGGAATGATGGGTGTGGTTTGGGAGGGCGGTAGACAACAGCCATGACTGACTGTGTGTGACCAGAGAGTTTAAAAGCCAGGTGTTCAAATGATGGAGCAGATGAGATGGAGATGAGGTTGGTCTTGATGTCTTGTCGGTGAATAACGGCAATTCCACCACCTCGGCCCTCCGAGCGTGGTTTATTGATGTAAGAATATCCATTGGGTGTGGTGAGGACCTTTATATATATATATATATAATATATATATATATATTTATATATATATATATATATCCTTTAAAATCCTTAAAGGACCTGCACACCCAAAAGACCCAGAGGACCCAAAAGACCCTTAAAGTTCCTTCAAATACCCTGAAGACCCCAAAAGACTCTGAAGATCCCAAAGATTCTTAAATGGCCTGCACACCCAAATGACCCAAAGACCTGTAAAGACCCTTTGGACCCATTAAACAAGCTTGGACCCTTGACTATTTAGAGCTTTAGACAACCTGGACCTTTTTTGATTACAAATAAATTACAAATAAATAATATCACCAATATTACAAATAAATATGTACAAAAGAAATGTTTGTATTACGATTGTTATAAATCATGACAATACAGCAACTCAAGTTCGGTCAGGTCATTATCCTCAGTTAAAACAAGCCCGTGCCTCTGCAGTGATGTATGGAGAGACGAGCTAGCGAGCCGACCCATGCTAGTATATGAACCACCTTTAGAGGCCATTTTTCCTGCAGAGCTGGGGTTGGCCTTTTTCAGGCACCGTGGTCCCCTTTTTGAAGCAATGTTTTATGGCCGGATGCCCTTCCTGCCACCAACCCTGTTAGTCTCCTCTTGTGACGCACAAGGAATTATCAATGAACTGGTGCTCAATTTGCCGACCTCGGAAGGATGACAGGCTGAGTCAACCCCCCTGGCGTTAATTCAGCGATCGATTGAGATTCAAACTCAAGGTCCTCGGATCCCAAGCCGCACCCAAACTGCTAAGCCAACACCAGGCTTGGTAATGCTTTACAGGGATGCAATACATACAAAACAGAGATATTATCGAATCTCTTAAAGAAGAAGCTTTGCTAGGGACACTGTGTGTATATATGTGTATAATAATAATAATAAAAGTGTGTGTGTGTGTGTGTGTGTTAATCTCTGCCATAACTCCAAAACCATGAAGCCTAGCGGCCCCAAACTTTGCATGCATACTTATCGACCTTCACGGGATTGCATGAATGAAAACTGGGCCTTTGGGTGGGTTTAAAAAAAAACATTTATGTGAGCAGGCTTACCTTTGGTCAGCCTGCATTCAGTTCATTTTGCTTAGGGTCTTAATTTCACCATTTTCCCACTCAACTCAAGTATGCCTTGTCTCAGAATAGGTCGGTTTCTGTACAATAAAGCTTCCTATCTACGATTGGTAATATAGCTGATCTTCATACCTACGAAACACTATATTCCTGTATACATCACAATGCTTATAAACGCCAGTGGTCATGCCTTTATTTAATTACCGCACAGATCAAGACTCTTCACCTGAACCAAATTTCAAATTTTAACTGCAGAATTTACCTCAGCAGCAGTTCCGACTATTAAAAAAAGTGTTCATTTGTCTAATTTGGACATTGTGGGACACTTCAGAGATATCGACAGTATTGTCGGAGTGCTTAAGCAACTAGGTAATGGAAGCTAGATCAGATGGAACACCCCTGTTCCCTCCTGAGATCAAGTCTATTTTACTTATTTCCTTTCTCTCATTTTGTGCGATCTGCTTTCATTATACGACATGTCACTCCCACATAAATATAAACAAATAAAAATAACGTCCATCAACCTCATGTTGGTGTTCCAGCATGTTGGTTTGAGCTGTGAATTTCAAACTTGAGAAACTTTTTTTCCAACCTCGAGTAGATACTTCTTCTTCTTCAACCCCCACTGTCTCCCTAACCTTCCCCTCCCCCACCACCATGTACCTGTGATGGTGATACGTGCGTAGTTTATTCGTATATGTATAGATTACCGCAATTAATTAACCAGCAGGATCGATGTAAAAGCTTCCACAGCCGAGAAATCTCCGAGTTATAATCTCCGAGTTATAAAGGCAAAATGATTGGGATGATTACAATTGAAGTGTTGCTGGTTTGGGTTTATTTAAGAAGTGAGTTAAGGCGATGCCAGTTTGGGAAGGGATCTTAAAGGGTCTTTGGAGTTTTAGGGGTCTTCCAGGTCTAAAGGTTGTTTGGGGTCTAAAGGGTGTGTGTGCTCTGAAAGGGTCTTAAAAGTCTTAAGGGTCTTTGGGGTCCAAAGGGTCTTTGGAGTTTTTGGAGTTTAAAAGTGTCTTAAGGGTGTTCGGGGTCTTATGGGTATTAATCGTATTATGGGTCTTTGGGGTATTAAGGGGTCTAATCTCCCAAGCATGTAAAAATACTTCTCTCAAGCATGTAAAAAGCATGTAGAATGGGTGTTAGGGGGGGTCTTTTGGGCCTTTAAAGGCTGAGGTGGTGGATGAAAATACCTTTATGACAATCCCCGAGTCGGATTTGGTCTGTGTCCCAAATTTGGTGATTGTCGGCCCAGCGGTTTTTGCAAAAAATGTGAACAGACAGACTGACATCCAATTGATTTTACTTATTAAACTAGTGGGGCACGAGTGGGAACCCACGGCTATAGACGCGTATGACAAGTTAAATGGGGAGGCTGCACAAAATGACTGGCAAAATGAAAAAGGCAACAATTGTTCATGTTGAAAAGCAGAACTTGTTTGTACGATACCGAGATGTGTTCTTGCAAGGAGGAAGAAGACAACTGTTCTAATTGCAAGATTGTGGCGGACACGAAAGCCCACTGGCGTGGTGACATCATTCCGCGCACCAAGTGGGCGGCGGCCACGCCCGAGGGGTAGGCGTGGCCTGAGGATATACACGGGGCGCGCAGCCCGGAGCGCGCTAGTGTTAGTGAGCTCCTCAAATAAAGACGCTTATAAGTTACCGCTTGTCCGCTTCCTCCTTGCTCGCAAGCAGCGCGCGTAACGCCGCGCTTTACTGGTGACCCTCGACGTTGGATCTGCCGGAGCGATCCTTCCACACACGACGCCATTGCCATGGCCAACAACGCAATGTCGATTAAACTTCCCGAATTTTGGGAGGCCCAGGCCGAAGTCTGGTTCGTCCAAGCCGAAGCCCGATTTCAGCTTCGGCGCCTCACCGGCGACGACACGCGCTACTGCCACGTCGTCGCCTCCCTCGGGCCCGGCACGGCCGCTCGAGTTGTGTCCGTCCTTCGCCACCCACCGGACGGCCACAAGTACGAGGCACTCAAGCGGCTACTCCTAGCCACGTTCAGCCTCACGGACGACGCATGGGCCGACCGCCTCCTGGATCTCCCCGAGCTCGGCGACACGCGCCCGTCGGTCCGAATGGACCATATGCTGTCACTGTTGGGTGACGAAGCCCCCGGTTCTCTATTCCGGGCGCTTTTCCGTCGCCAACTTCCAGCGCAGGTTCGCCTCGCGTTGGCCGGGACCATGCTAACGGAACCCCGAGCATTGGCAGCCGAAGCGGACAGGTACTTCGCGGCTTCGGACACGCGGGCGAGAGCCGGTGCGGCCGTCACGGACCTCGAGGCTGATGCTGCTGATGATGCTGATCCACAGCATCAGCTTACACAGCATACGCAGCATGCTGATACGCACCTCGTGACCGCCGCCACGCCCCGCCCACCGCCGCGGCGAAAACCGCCACCGCGGGGAAAACCGCTAACTCCACCGGCCTGGCGGAGCCAGCCGCACTCCTCCAGCTCCACCACCTGGTGCTGGTTCCACGACAAGTTCGGCCACGGGGCTCGGCAGTGTCATCCGCCATGCTCCTTCAACAGGTCGGGAAACGCCCGGGCCGGCGCTCAATAGTGGCGATGAGCGCCGGCCGTTCGAGCAGCCTGCTGTTCATAACGGACACCTTATCCGGGGGCCGTTACCTGTGCGACATGGGAGCGCAGGTGAGTGTCGTTCCCGCCGGTACGTCAGACAAGCACGCCGCGGGCGGGGGCCCCGCGCTGCTTGCCGCGAACGGGACGCCCATCCGTACGTACTGAAAACGCTGCCTCTCTCTCTGCGGTTCGGAGGGCAGGTTTTCCGATGGACGTTCGTCACCGCCGACGTGCCCATGGCACTGCTTGGCGCGGACTTCCTGTGCGGTAATGGGCTCCTGGTCGACGTAAAGCGCAGACGTCTTGTCCAGGCCGAGACGTTCAGCTCGCTTGCTTGTGCGCTGCCCAGCTCGTCGAGCAGCTCAACGAGCGGCTCGCCGAGCGGCTTGCCAAGCGGCTTGCCGAACGGTTCGGTTCCGGCCACGTTGATCTGTACGCTTCCGGCAGCGGACGAATTCACCCGCCTCCTCGCCGGCTTCCCGGCCCTCACGCGGCCCACCTTCTCGGCGGGGGCCGTCAAGCACTGGGTGGCCCATCACATCCCCACCGTCGGGCCACCGGTCTACACCCGGGCACGCCGCCTCGAGCCGACGAAGCTGGCAGTGGCAAAAGCGGGGTTCGCTACCCTGGAGCGACTCGGCATCGTTCGGCGCTCGGAGAGTGCTTGGGCGTCGCCGCTGCAGATCGTGCCGAAGCCCGGCGGGGGATGGCGACCGTGCGGGGACTATCGCCGTCTCAATGACGCCACCACTCCCGACCGCTACCCCCGTCCCCCACATTCAGGACTTTTCCGCCCGTTTGGCGGGCATGTCCTTCTTCTCGAAGGTGGACCTCATACGCAGCTACCATCAGGTCCCCGTCAGGCCGGAGGACGTCCCGAAGACGGCGGTCATCACGCCATTCGGACTCTTCGAGTTCCTGCGGATGCCCTTCGGTCTGAAGAATGCGGCTCAGGCGTCCTGCGCGACTTGGATTTTGTCTACGTCTACCTGGACGATATCCTCGTCGCCAGCGCGTCCCGCGAAGAGCACCTATGCCACCTCCGCATGCTCTTCGAACGCCTGGGCCAGCATGGCCTGATTGTGAACCCCGCAAAGTGCCGGTTCGGCGTCGCCGTAATCGATTTTCTGGGGCACCGTGTCACCAGGCACGGAGCCGTCCCCCTGCCGGCCAAGGTGGAGGCGGTGAAGGGGTTTCCGCACCCCCGCACGATCAGAGGGCTGCAGGAGTTCCTGGGCATGGTGAACTTTTACCATCGGTTCCTGCCCCATATCGCCCAGCTCCTGCGCCCCCTGCACGAAGCTCTCCGAGGTAAGCCGGGCAAAGGCGATGTTACCTGGACCGAGCAGATGGACACGGCGTTCACGGGCGCGAAGCTCGCCTTGGCTAACGCCACCATGCTCGCGCACCCGGCGCCCGATGCACCGATCGCCCTCACCACCGACGCCCCGGACTACGCGGTGGGCGCGGTGCACGAGCAATGGGTGCGTGGAGCTTGGCAACCGCTGGCGTTCTTTAGCCGGCAGCTTCGCCCGCCCGAACGCCGTTACAGTACCTTCGACCGCGAGTTGCTCGGGCTTCACTTGGCGGTCAGGCACTTCCGCCATCTGCTCGAGGGCCGTGCGTTCACGGCCTTCGTCGACCACAAGCCGCTGATCTTCGCGATGGGCAAGGTCACCGAGCCGTGGTCGGCCCGGCAGCAGCGTCACCTCTCGGCCGTGTCCGAGTACACGACGGACATCCGGCACGTGTTGGTGCAGGAAGCGGACAGGCGGTAACTTATAAGCGTCTTTATTTGAGGAGCTCACTGTAACACTAGCCACTGTAACACGAGGAAAGGCAGATTGCCTTTCCCGGGCCGTCGCCCACGCAGTCCACCTCGGCATCGACTATGCCCAGATGGCAGCGGACCAGGCCGCTGACCCCGACGTCCAGGCCTTGCGGACCGCCGTCACGGGCCTCCGCGTCACTGAGGTGCCGTTCAACGGCACGGGCGCGGCCCTCTTGTGCGACGTCTCCTTCGGGCGGCCTCGCCCCATCGTGCCCGCGGGCTGGCAGCGCCAGGTGTTTGACGCCATCCACGGCCTGTCCCACCCAGGCGCGAGGGCCTCCCAAAGGTTGATCGCCGACAAGTTCGTCTGGCATGGCCTCCGGAAGGCCGTCCGCGGCTGGGCCAGGACGTGCCTCGCGTGCCAGCGCGCCAAGGTGCACCGGCACACCCAGGCCCCATTGGTCCCGTTCACGGTGCCGGAACGCCGGTTTGACCACGTCCACGTGGACCTGGTGGGACCTCTGCCCCCCTCGCGGGGTTTCACCCACGTCCTCACCATGGTGGACCGCACCACCCGGTGGCCGGAGGCCGTGCCCTTGGCGTCGACGACGGCGGCGGACGTCGCGCAGGCTTTCATCGCCACCTGGGTCGCCCGGTTCGGCGCCCCCTCAGACATCTCGTCCGACCGCGGCCCCCAGTTCACCTCGGAGCTCTGGGGGGCGGTCGCGCAGGGGCTCGGGGTCCGGCTGCACCGAACCACGGCCTACCACCCCCAGGCTAACGGCCTGTGTGAGCGATTTCACCGCTCATTGAAGGCCACGCTCCGGGCCACCCTCCGCGGCGGCGGCTGGGTCGACAGGCTCCCCTGGGTCCTGCTGGGTCTCCGGACGGCGCCCAAGGAGGACCTGCGCGCATCCGCGGCGGAGTTGGTCTTCGGGCAACCGCTGCGGGTGCCGGGCGAGTTCCTCCCTGACTCCACGGCACCATGGTCCGTGGCACAGCAGCGCTCCGCTCTGCAAGAGACCGCCCAGAGGTTCGCCCCCGGTGCCAACGGCATGCCACGGGCACCCACCGACGCATGTCGCCCCGGAGCTTCGCACGGCGGAGTACGTCTTCGTCCGCCACGATGCCCACCGGACACCACTGCGGCCCCCGTACGACGGGCCTTTCCGCGTGCTGGAGACCGGGGCGAAGCACTTCACCCTGGACATCGGCGGTACTCCTGACAGCGTTTCTGTAGACCGCCTCAAGCCGGCCCACCTCGACGTGGACCATCCACCGCCAGTGGCCCGACCCCCGCGTCGGGGCCGCCACCCTGCGGGCGGACCCCCGGCACCGCCCAGCCCCGCCGCCCCCCGGTCCTGCACCCATCCCAGGGGCAGCCAGGGGCATCCCACCTGGCATCCCTGCACCCCGGACGCCGCCGATCGCCAGGGGGCGCTTCGGCTGGGTCATCCGTTTGCCCCGCAAACTGGCCCTCCAGGTGCGCGGGAATTCTGGGGGGGGGCACGTGTGGCGGACACGAAAGCCCACTGGCGTGGTGACATCATTCCGCGCACCAAGTGGGCGGCGGCCACGCCCGAGGGGTAGGCGTGGCTTGAGGATATACACGGGGCGCGCAGCCCGGAGCGCGCTAGTGTTACAGTGAGCTCCTCAAATAAAGACGCTTATAAGTTACCGCCTGTCCGCTTCCTCCTTGCTCGCAAGCAGCGCGCGTAACGCCGCGCTTTAATATCATCTTTAATGATGACATAGACATTTAGTTAGCAAATTTAATTTGCACCTGGAGAGATACTTGATAGTGATTCGGTTCACTTTTTAGCAAACCTGCAGGGGGGGCATTATACATCTTGATGTACCTGCAAAATAATGAATGAAATGAAATTAGGTAATATTGAACCATCATGCCCTGTAAATGACTAGTGTATGATGAACAGTAAAAAACATCAATTGTTTTTGATGTTTTCTTTTGTTTAAAAAAATTAACCTTATCCTGTTATCATTTGTTTTATTTGTTATCATTTGGCCAACCCCCGCTCTTGCAGGGAAAATGGCCTTTTAAAATGCCTGTTGTTGTTGTTGTTGTATTTGTTTTATTTAATGTCGGAATAACTGTAGTTTTGTATAATTAGACATCTAGATTGTATTTTGTTACTGCCTTCCCTACCTATATAAACAGAATTACCTTGAAAATCTATCTTGTAGAATGTAGATGATGCCAATCATTTTGATGCGATATTACATATACAGTATATTAGTGCTGTCAATCCAGCAATGCAGCACAAGCCGATATCGGCTATTTTTCGGTAATCTGTACCGGCAGATTACAATCAGTGTACAGTTCCGATGACTGATTAAAGTTGTACTGTACTCAATACAACCCCCAAACCTCGAGTATAATTCACCCTTGTTTAGAGCGAATTTCAATAAACAAATTGAAGAAAACAACGTTGCACCTATTGCTTTCGAAACAGCTGCGAGTACAAAGAAAAACGCAACGGCTTCTACTCTACCATGCGATATGCGATGGCTCTTCCTGGCAGAGTACGTCTTGACGTCATACCTTCCAGGCGTGCATCACAGTGTCCGTTAAAAATATTTTTTCACATTTCAAAGGTGGACTCGCAGTATTCTGGCTCCCCAAGCAAAATGAGGCACATTTTACATGCATTTTGTAAAAATTACTGCTTCATTCGTTAGACCGTATGCTGTGACGTGCTCTTGTGCAATCTCATCTGATCTGAAGGCACATGGTGTTCACAAAACACGGAACCAAACACATGGAGCTCTATTTATTCCTCCATAATAACAATTGATTCGTTTTTAACCTCTTATAACTCCTCTGTTACCCTCACTATTTCCTGGTGCACCTCTACGAGTTCCCCCTCCAAACGCGCAAACTCGTTTCAATTTTACGTTCCATTATGTGTGTGTTCACTCATCGCCCTGGTCCGAGGAGTTATATCACGGGAGGGATAGGGAACGTGAAGGAGGGGGAAGGACTCATACAGGGGGTAGAAGGACTGATGATTCGGCAAAAAACAGATAAAGGAAAATACCGACACAATAAAATAATTTTAAAAACACACAGAGGGAAACCAAGAAGGAACTGGGAGCAAGAAGGAAGAACGCGGCATGATGATGTGACAAAGACGATGAAGGAGAAGGAAGAAGTAATGGAGGTAAAGGAGGTAAAGAAAGGAGGAAAAGGATAAGAGGTTAAAAACGAAGTAGCGGACTTAGCTTCAAGGCGATCGATGTTTGATTGATTTATTGAAGATTTATCGGCTTGAAGCTACGTCCGCTACTTATTTAATTTCTTCTGATTATTTATTTAATGCAAATGAGGCACCCTGATCGTATTGTGGAGTTTCTGCTATTTCCCACAGTTATATATATGAATTAAACCCTTGTTTGGAGGGTTTATATATATAAATAAAACACAGTTTGTGTGTGTGTGTGTGTGTGTGTGTATGTGTGTGTGTGTGTGTGTGTGTGTAATGTTACCGATAGACTCCTAAACGGAGAGGCTCACTAACTTGATATTTGGCACAAACATGGCCATTGAGCCTGGTACGAACATGGTCGACCTAAAAATTTATTTCATAATATTTTTTAACCATATTTTTACCTCAGCGCATTTCAGCGAGGAATATTATGACCGGAATGGCAGAGCAGCGCGCTGATTCGCTCAGAGCGATCACGTGATGTTCCAACTTTGCCGCCATAATCTTACAGTTATGCGTTCGCACGTAATTCAGTTTTTTCACATTTCAGCGAGGAACATTGCCATTCACACCACATAGGTTTTTTTTTTCTTTCATCTTTAGATCCATATTTTTAGCCATAATGTAGCGAACGTAGCGTAACGTAGCATAGCTAACGTAGCGTTAGCATAACGTAGTGATCCTTGCTCAGGATCTTCGTCAGGTTCGCGAGCGAGTTAGCCAAAACGTAAAAGTGAAAATATATCGAATTTTTTATTCATATTTACCTCAGCGCATTTCAGCGAGGAACATTATACACGGAATCTCAGCTGGTCGCAGAGCAGCGCGCTGATTCGCTCAGAGCGATCACGTGATGTTCCAACTTTGCCGCCATAATCTTACAGTTATGCATTCGCACGTAATTCAGTTTTTTCACATTTCAGCGAGGAACATTGCCATTCACACCACATAGGTTTTTTTTCACTTTCATCTGATATTTGGGATTTATTTCAAACAAACTGTATTTCCCATCTACACGGCCATGTATTCCTATTACGGTAACGTTATGTAAAGTACATAAATTGTGTGGATTACATCATTTGTGGATGTGATCAATTGCCAGTAACCATCTATATCCCTCCCCTCCCCCTCCCTCCTGCTCCCCCTCCCTTTCCCCCCTCCCCTCCCCCCTACCCTGTCCCCTTCCCCTCCCTTTCCCCCATGCCCCTCCCTTTCCCCCCTACCCCTTCCTTTCTGCCCTACCCCTTCCCCCTCCCCTCCCCCTCCCCCCCATGCTCCTCCCTTTCCCCCTACCCCTTCATTTCTGCCCTACCCCTTCCCCACCCCCCTACCCACCCCCCTCCCCCACCCCTTCCCCACCCCTCCCCACTCCCCTCCCCCCCTCCTCCTCCCCCCTCCCTCTCCTCCCCCCTCCCCCTCCTCCCCCCTCCCCCCTCCCCTTCCCCCCTCCCCCCCACTCCTCTCCCCCCCACTCCTCTCCCCCTCCCCTCCACTCCTCTCCCCCTCCCCTCCCTCCCCCTCCCCCCTCGCCCTCCCCTCCCCCCCTCCCCCAACCTCAGACATTTAGTTTGGTTTGCTCTTTGTTGTTGAAGTGTGCCGCATCACCATGCCTAGATCAAAAGAGCTCTCTGAGGCCTTCAGAAAGAAGGTTATAGATGCCTACATGTCTGGGAAGGGATTTAAAAAGATCTCCAAACAATTTGAAATCAATCATTCGACTGTCCAGAAGATCATCTACAAGTGGAGAAGATTCCAAACAACTGCCAACTTGTTCAGGCAGGCCGCCCCAGCAAGTTCAGCCCGAGAGCAGACCGCAAGATGCTGAAAGAAGTCTCTAAGAACCCCAGAATGTCATCACAGGACCTACAGGTAGCTCTTGCCACTCTTGATGTCAAAATGCACAAGTCTACCATTAGAAAGAGGCTGCACAAATTTGATCTACATGGGAGGTGTGCCAGGAGGAAACCTTTGCTGTATATATATATATACAGTATGTGTATACTGTATATATATATATATATATATATATATATACAGTATACACAATTGGGCAGCCATGGATAACATTTGCGAGGCTGCCGACAAGGTGCAGGTAGACGCCGACCCGCAGGCCACAGTCAAAGTGTAGGCTTTTTATATAAATTGGTCTGGTGTTGATGCGGCACAGGCATTGATGGGCAGAATGGCCACCTCTTGCATCTAAATTTATTGTGTGTGTGTGTGTGTGTGTGTGTGTGTGTGTGTGTGTGTGTGTGTGTGTGTGTGTGTGTGTGTGTAACCTCACCAGTGACAACTTGCAATAGTGTCATGAAGGTTTCAGCACATTCGGGCACCTTGACATCATCTACGTCAGAAATATCCTGGCAATGGCAGGTCCAGGCCATGCTGTTTGAAAGCATTGAGTCAATCTTCTCCAATGCAACTGCGACATAATCCCACATCCTCATCAGATTGTCTTTCAGTCACAAAGTCAAATGGTTATTTAAATGTCACTATTCCCTTCAGTTTGTTTGTACTGACATTACAGGTTAAGAAGATAACAAAAATAAAGATAACACCTTGGCTATGCTGCATGACTATTCAACTCTGTCAACACAGTCTCAGCTACTATTGTAATTGTATAAGCAAGTTAAGGAGTTCTGGGTGGTAAATAAGTCATTATCCATTAATTAGCACAAGTCTGGCATCATCATATATCCATAGCATAATAGCCCATCCCAGATTTGGCACCAAAGGACCATAGCAAAGTAATTATCAACAAAAGTTCAGTCAGCCCCCATGAAAATTCGCACATCAAGAAACATACTCCTGCTTACACTTGCGTTCCACAGAGAGCCACTTCTGCCTACAAGCATCCTCCGCAAGTACGTGCAATGTTCGGGGGTAGTGGGCCGGATATCCACGGGCAGCCATGTCACGGTCAAACTGCAATGCCTCATCAACGACATGGCAGAAGAGTTGGTCATCATGCAGGATTGAGGGCATATCAGAGGCCAGCTTCTCCAACATCAGCATCACCAAGCCTCGAGAAAACTCCACCTGCAACAAATTAAAATGAGGATAATATTGCACAGAAAAATCTATAGAAAAATAAAAGATGAATCATACTATAAATGGAGAAGTGTCTGTTTGTTTGTATTTGAATTTATATATTCTTAAACCACTGGACAGAATGAGTTGAAACTGGTGGTTGTACTCAGGGGTGTGCATGGGAAGGTTTTAGGCAGAAAAAGAAAGTTCACTTCGTCTGGGGGTTCAGGTTGGGGGAACACACGAAAATCCCTCCATATAAATATCTATCATTGTGCCGCTCCCGGTAGAAGGAGTATTAAGGTTACTAAAATACGGCAATTCTGGGGGAATTATCCTGTCCGCAATTCTTGGGTCCTTTGTTGCCTAAAGCTTTAACAGTGGGGCTGCTGAGGCCATTACATACCTTATTTACATGACATACATTATGTACATACGTATATCCAATTGATACATATATATGCAATTCCCGCATCTTGGTTGTGAATGCACTGTGTGGTTCCTGGCCAAATGCTTGTGCACAGTGCTCTGCTTTAAATATATCCATAAGCTTTGCAAGTAATGGAATCGATAATCACTTATTGTGTTTTTAACTTTTATTTATTTTCCTTGACTCACACCCCATCACACTCAGGAATTCAGCAAATAAACTAACAGATTAAATTAATGGGGCGTAGACAAAACACAGGCATGATGGACCACGTAGCCTCCTCACACGTCCAGGTTCCTTGTATCATACTGCGAGTTTACTTTGCCTCACATCGTCATTGTTGCACTGTGCACGTGAAGCAAAAAGCGTGGTTAAGCAATTGGTTCAAGTCCGTCTGTCCATCTGATCAGTTTATGATGTACAGTCAGACGTCAACATTCACTGTCATAATATTCGTGGACTCTACGTATTCGTGGTTCATAACATGTGATCTTCTTCTACATTCGCGCCTCGCATATTCGCGGTTGGAAAAAAGTTTTTTTCTTTGCACATCAGGACTGGTCTCCTATATCCACCACCGCTGATGTTAATTCAACCTGGAAATTCTTCCACAGAAACCTGCTCTCTCTTACGCACAGAGTCATCCCATCCTCCCGCTCTTGGTACTCTTATAAATCCTGTGGTGAGGCAGTTGCTTTAATACAACTTGCATTCTCGTCCTCAAAGGCTAATCCAACTGAAGACACCCTTGGATCATTCCACAAAGCCCACAAGTGTGTGTCTACTCTCTGGAGAGCCAGAAAACAACATCTGGCCAATCTCAAGCATAACCTTTCAAACTTGTCTCCATCCTCTAAAACCTGGTGGCGCCTTATCAAGACTTGCACCCTCTGCCCTCTCCATCCTTTCTCCCCCTCAGGTATATGCAGGACACACACGGTCCAGCAGCAACCCCCTCCTAGTGAAACTGCCTAAATCCAGAACCACTGCTCATCTCCACTCATTTGTTCCTCTTTTTTCCCACCTGTGGAACCGCCTTCCACACTCTCTTCAATCTCATTCTTCCCTCCAGGTCTTCAAGACAGCTGTTCACCACCATGTCGTCATTCCCAATCCAAAATCATGATCTTTTCTACACATGTTAAACCACCCCACCCTTCCCAGATATTTACCTCTGCCACCAAAGGTGGATGAAGGTTATGTTTTCACCCCTGTCTGTTTGTCTGTCCGTTTGTTTGTGAACAAAATATCTCAAAAAGTTGTGGACGAATTCAGACGAAATTTGGCACAGATCTAGCATATGTCACACGGATGAAATGATTAGATTTTGGTGAAGATCCGGATTCGGATCCGGCTACTAGAATATTAAAAGTGATTCTTCACCATTGGGAGATAGTCACGTGAAAATGTAAGTACACCCCATGTAAAGTTTTGACTTTTTCAACATATTTCCACATACAGCTATTTGATCTTCATTTCAACAATATTGATAGATAAAGGTGATGTAATATAACAAATATCATGAAACATTTACATCTTGTAGTCCATTGTAAAATTTAAATAAACATAAATGCAAATTTCGCATGTGGAAAAAGTAAGTACACCCCTACATTTATCACCACTTCAAACACCTAAAATTAGAGTCAGGTGCACCAGCTCAGGTGCAAATGATTACAACATCGTTAGAGAGGATCTTGGAGGAAGCTGTCTTATTTAAACCTCAGACATTTAGTTTGGTTTGCTCTTTGTTGTTGAAGAGTGCGGCGTTACCATTCCTAGATCAAAAGAGCTCTCTGAGGCCTTCAGAAAGAAGGTTATAGATGCCTACGAGTCTGGGAAGGGATTAAAAAAGATCTCCAAACAATTTGAAATCAATCATTTGACTGTCCGGAAGATCATCTACAAGGGGAGAAGATTCCAAACAACTGCCAACTTGTTCAGGCCAGGCCGCCCCAGCAAGTTCAGCCCGAGAGCAGACCGCAAGATGCTGAAAGAAGTCTCGAAGAACCCAAGAATGTCATCACGGGACCTACAGGTAGCTCTTGCCGCTGTTGAAGTCGAAGTGCACGAGTCTACCATTAGAAAGAGGCTGCACAAATTTGATCTACATGGGAGGTGTGCCAGGATGAAACCTTTGCTGTCCAGAAAGAACATCAGGGCAAGACAAAAGTTTGCCAATGAACACCGAGGCAAAGACCAGCACTTCTGGAACAATGTGCTCTGGACAGATGAGTCAAAGGTAGAGCTATTTGGCCACAGTACTAGAAGACATGTTTGGCAAAAACCAAAGACAGCATTTGACCACAAGAACCTGATACCAACTGTAAAGCATGGTGGTGGAAATATTATGGTTTGGGGCAGCTTTGCTGCATCAGGGCCTGGGCAGCTCACCATCATAGAATCCACTATGAATTCTTCATTGTGCCATAGGGTGCTTGAGGATAATGTGAGACCATCTGTCGGAAGTTGAAGCTCAACCAAAGGTAGACCTTGAAACATGACAATGACGCTAAACATACCAGTAAATCCACCAAGGAATGGCTGAAAAGAAAGAAATGGAGGGTTCTGGAATGGCCAAGTCAAAGCCCGGATCTAAATCCCATCGAGATGTTGTGGGGGGATTTGAAACGAGCTGTGTATGCAAGATTTTTTTTTTTTTTTTTTTGTGTATGCAAGAAACCCCTCAAACATCGCACAGCTGAAATAATTCTGCATGGAGGAGTGGGCAAAAATTTCTCCCAGTCGATGTCAGAGACTGGTAGAGTGGTAGACAGTTATAAACAAGTACAAAAAGTTTTAATTAAAACAAAATCCGTGTCGATGTTACACAATGCCTAGATGCAGCTGTGCCTATAACGTCGATGTTATAGGCACAGGACATTCCTATTGATTTGATTACTTGATGTTATTTTTGTGCAAAGTGAAAATATATCTCGGCAATTTCCCGTGTGTGGCGACGAATTTTTAATATATCTCGGCATTTTCCCGTCTGTTATTTCAGGCGGTGTATGACTGACCATGCCGCGATTTAAAAAATATATATCTCGGCAATTTCCCGTGTGTGGCGACACGTGAACGAAGCTATGCTCCTCTCTCCACATTATTGTGACGACGTATAAATTAAATATTTCATCGTGACGATTGTCATCAAATGGACGAATTTTTAATATATCTCGGCATTTTCCCGTCTGTTATTTCAGGCGGTGTATGACTGACCATGCCGTGATTGTAAAAAAATATATCTCGGCAATTTCTCGTGTGTAGCGACACGTGAACGAAGCTATGCTCCTCTCTCCACATTATTGTGACGACGTATAAATTAAATATTTCATCGTGACGATTGTCATCAAATGGACGAATTTTTAATATATCTCGGCATTTTCCCGTCTGTTATTTCGGGCGGTGTATGACTGACCATGCCGCGATTTAAACAAAATATATATATCTCGGCATTTTCCCGTCTGTTATTTCGGGCGGTGTATGACTGACCATGCCGCGATTTTAAAAAATAATATCTCAATGGACTTGAAGTTACAGGCCTTTGAGAATTCATTTCGTTCTATAAAGGGCAACTTTCATCGGATTTTCTTCCCATTTTTTTTCAACTGAGTCTAAAACTATGTTAGCGACTGTGAAAAATGAAATGATATATCGAATTTGATTTGAAATAAAACTGTGTGAGAGAGGAAGACACCATGGGCCTACAAAACAGGCCTCAAAGCTATGCGAGTTAATAAAATGGTGGATATTTGTTTATATGAAGCCTCTCCCACAATGGGTGGAGCTATGGTTCCCAGAATGGGTGGAGCTTTGAGGTTTTGTCTTCTCTGCAAGAACAAGAACAAGAAGAAGAACAAGAAGAACAACAACAATAGCAGAGGGCACTCTATTAGCAGCGTCTGCGACGTGGCTAAAAACGCCGACTTGAGGTTGTTTCTGCCAAATGGGGCAATACCACCTATTAGAGCCAAGGGTGTACTTACTTTTTCCACATGCGAAATTTGCATTTATGTTTATTTAAATTATACAATGGACTACAAAATGTAAATGTTTCATGATATTTGTTATATTATATCACCTTTATCTGTCAATATCGTTGAAATGAAGATCAAAGAGCTGTATGTTTAAATATGTTGAAAAAGTCAAAACTTTACATGGGGTGCACTTACTTTTTCGCGTGACTGTAGAGCCAAAAACGATACATAGCAGGATATCTCAAAACGTTGTGGACGGTTTTGGACGAAACTTGGTGGACCGGTTGGATGTCTGACAAGGACGAATAGATGCGATTTTGGTGAAGATCTCAATATGGATTGGGGTATGAGCATTATTTAATTTTGTAAGTGATTCTTCACCATTGGGAGATAGGGCCAAAAACGATACATAGCAGGATATCTCAAAAAGTTATGGATGGACTTGAGACGAAACTGTTGGACAGGTTGTGTGTGTGACAAGGAAGAGTCTTCAATTTTGGTGAAGATCTGGATCCGGATCCAGCTGGTAGAATTTTTAAAGTGATTCTTCACCATTGAGTGATATGGCAAACCAGGCGGAGGTATGCTCTCTACTGAGTGCCGTTCTAGTTTATTTACTTATGTATTCATCTTGTCCACCATTTGCCTTCCTCCCTTAGCCCTCATCATTATCTGCATCCCTTGTTTATCTGTCTTCATCTAGTTTCTCCCTCCATCTTGCTGTTGGCTTTTCACCTTTCTCCTGTTGTTCCCTTTGTTATACTGTGCCATGATTTGTTCTGTGTCATAGCTCTTCCACAAGCATAGACCATGCAGTTAAAAATAATAATAATAAAAAAATAATGTTTTTTTTACATCCATTCAAACAATGCCCCCACCCACATTTGTGGATTTCTCCAGGAACATATCACCTGCAAATATCGGGATCCGACTGTGTTTTATCAACGTTATATTTTGAACACGAACATTTTAGATACCGTGATGTAATAAACACTGGGTAAAACTAATTAATTTATTTATACGTCTTTAAGCCTCTTTAAACCTTTACTAAACCGAATTAAATACTTGAACACTGTAGAACACAAATCGCCTGCATAATACTTCCAAGAACCTCCAGTTTTGTAGTACTTGGATATGGTCTATAGGCAGGGCCGGCGCCAGACTATTTTGCGCCCTAGGCTAGGCCAGCTACTTGCATCCCCTCCCCCCACCCCCCAAATTTTTTTTTGCCAACTTCAATTATTAATTCTCCCGTTTTCCTGACGATGATCAATCCATGCGCCCAACGACGAAATGGCGGCAGCGTTTTGAACATGCCGGATGTGACGTACAGGAGAAGGCGCATGGGAGCAGGCTACGTCCGTTTCAAACAGGATGTGACGTATGGGAGAAGGTGCATGGGAGCAGGCTACGTCCGTTTCAAACAGGATGTGACGTATGCCACGAAGCGTACATGCTCAAAATTAATCACTTACACTATTATGAACAATGAACTATTATATTTTCCATTTATTATGTTATTTCTTAAAACAATAATTTGTATAAAACTGTGATCCTTTAAGGTTCAGTAATGCGCCCCTCTAATGTCTGCGCCCTAGGCGGCTACCTAGTTGGCCTAATGGTAGCGCCGGCCCTGTCTATAGGGTGGTGTATGTAATATGAGCTGTCAAGCGCAGCCCCTGAGAAGTGGGCATGGCATGTGTGAGGGTGCAGTATCGGGGTGAAGAGGAAGCCGCCGATGTGGCGATGTAAGACGCCGATTGACGCTGCGTTCGATGGTGATCAATAAAGCCTCTATCGCCTAAGCTGCGACTCAACATAGTCTTATTACAGTGTATAAGGGTGGTGTATAAGACTGCTTCAGTAGCTCAAATACACATGGAATCTGCTCAAATACACAAGGTCCATTTGTCAATGGACAGGAAGTTTTAAACATTGTTTCCCGTGTTCTGCAGTGCAATTAACTGCACAAGACATATGATAGGAGTCAGACCAGCAAGCAAAGTGTTGCCAGGGTTATACAGTACAATAGTGTATTGTACTTGATGTGTGGAGTGCACTTGCAAAGCAACCCTTTCATGATGTCCATCGTGTTGTACGGGATATGGAATACTTGCAGCAGCCTGAATTTTGCATTTGAATGATTATGTTAGTGCAGACGGTCATATTGCTAGGTTTTCCAAGTATTATGCAAATTTCACATCAGGTTTCTCATCTATTTTTATATAACTTAGCATATTTAATCTGCCCAAATGGAAGAGCCAAAAATGGTTTGGCGCCAATTCATATGATATCCGGAAAGTATTGTTACGTTTATGGGGGGTAGGTGAAAGCATTGGCTCACCGACCCAGATTGGACGACCCAGATTGGCTCACCTGAGGGAAGAAAAAGAGTGCGTTTGGTTGGTCACGAACTGAGATCGGGCAAGACGCTGGCCATTTTTTTTGGTTGTGTTGGTGCGCTTTTGAGGAGAGCTGGTGCAACTCTTGCAGTGTCAGTGTGAGGCGGTGTTGGTGACTGCTGGGCTCGTGGTGGGAGCTGTGGCCGCGTTGTGCTTGCCAGGCTAAGGAATCGAAAGGAGGCCATCTTGACTCCATGCCGTTTTTGACGCACGATTTTGACGCACGATGCCACCGCCATTTTGGGGCGCTTCAACGCGTGGGCCTTTCGTCAGCCGTCGTCACCTTGCACTGCTGACCTCACCAAAATAACTGGTTGGACGAGCTAAGTGCCGGCACTAAAAAAGGGACATATTATTTTATTTTATCTTTCCCCTGTGTGTCCATCTTTGAGTCAGCATGTGAGAATCCTCAAAATAGAATTTTAGTTTTACCTCAGCACTCGTTTTCATTCTTTGGTTTATTTTCACTAAATTCCTTGTGTTGCATTTTTTGTATTTGTCATGTTCGTTTATTAATTGTGGTTTCAGATTAAACCCGTGTTTTATCGTTCAGATAAACGTCTCACATTCCTTCATTCCCGCGCGCGACAAAAATAACCGCCATTTTCAGCTGGTCGCCTCGGGAGTAAAAAACCGTTCGGCTATTCGTCCAAGGCTGGTCTTAACTAGCTACGGACAAGACAGTATATTTTCGAAGTGTTGAGACGTAAACTTCAGAAAAGACCAACCTTAGCATCCAGCAAAATTGCTTCTTTCGTCAAAATGGGTTGAATCACTGTTTCCAGAAATGTGCTGTGATTTCCAATCCAAGTCAACACCTGTGTCATGTACCACTCCGGCTGGAGAGAGAGAGAAAGAGAGAAAGAGAGAAAGAGAGAAAGAGAGAAAGAGAGAAAGAGAGAAAGAGAGAAAGAGAGAAAGAGAGAAAGAGAGAAGAGAGAGAGAGAGAGAGAGAGAGAGAGAGAGAGAGAGAGAGAGAGAGAGAGAGAGAGAGAGAGAGAGAGAGAGTGTGAGAGTGAGAGTCAGAGCCACTGGAATTCTAGCAGCACCGACGGAATGATTGGGGCACTCATGCCTCACAGAAACCAGTAGTGGAAAACAATAGGAAACCGAGTACAAGTTTGCGAAATGTGAAGAACACCAAAGCCTCCTACACAACACACAAAGCACACCAAAGCCTCCAAATTCAAAACCTGCATACCTTGTCAATGGCATTCGTTTGTTTGTTTCCATTAAAATGGTATTTAAACCGTTTCTGGAGTGGACGGAGCATGAGCTGAAAAGGCAGTGCAATAGGAGGCAGATCTGGGAGCCAGAAAGAATCTGGTAGGGCACTCTGCTTGCTTACAACCTCCTCCCTACCCACACAATAATAAATCGGGATGGGGAGGAGGGGTAACAAAATGGAGGATTGAGTCCATGCAGACTCGTGAACGAGCGTCCTCAAGCACTTTTCTGCCATCTTTTTCTCCATGCCAGGACTTTTTGCTCAACATGTTGCTTTATTCATTGAAGTTCATAAAATATATTTCAATATAAACCACTCACTTTTGCCCCTTAGCCTCCCCATCCCCCGCCCTCCCAGACCCTCAATTTTCTCATGTCAGACTCGATAACCACTTCTGGCAAATTTATCTCATCTTTGTTCCTGCTTGTCTTTCTCAAATTGAATTATTAACAAATCGGAGTTGCATTGCCATCACTTGATTCAGTAAATTTCTCCATAAACCCCAATGTGAGGTTTTTCTCGTACGTTTTCATTTTGTTTTTCATTGCAGGATCAAATGAATTCCAACATTCTCAAGCTTTACAGGAAATGCATTAATCAAACAGAAACCTGTGCTACATCATTGATACGGACACGCCAGCTTTTATAAACTAGTACACCAACTCTGTACGAGAGCGGCAGGAAGGGTCATTCCTCTTTGTGGTATGTAGATTACAGTAGATCTAGGAACGGGCCTCAACAATGTCAGATGTGTGTTCAGTTACCAAGTTTTTTTATAGAGTGCTCGCCAAGTGGCTTAAGCATTCAAGCAAGCACTCCATTCAAAACCGTTGATAAGGAACAGCTGGCTTGGCAAATGTTAGATAGTTCCTTGGCAACTGAACACACCTTGAGTTTCCTCCTTTTCAGTTTAGTGTTAAACAGCAGTAGCAGCTGGTTCAAAAGGTAATCACATGTGTTTGCGGTTAATAATATTTTTGGGGTGCCCCACAAAAAGCCACAATAAGCTACAGTCGTGGCCAAAAATATTGGCACCCTTGCACTTTTTTCAAACAATGCACCATTTCTTCCAGAAAATTGTTGAAATTAAAACACCTTTTGGTATCCACATATGTATTTCTTTGGTTTGCAGTGGAACAAAACAAAAAAAGCTGAAAAAAATTACTAAATCTTAGCTTGTTCCACACAGAAATCCTAAAATGACCCGGACAATATTATTGGCACCTTTCAGAAGTTGTTAGAAATAATTAGATTTCAAGCAGGTGATTCTCCTTTACTTTGGAATTGAACTCACCTATGGTGAGTTGCAGGTGCCTGCAATATCAAAAAAAAATCACTCGTTCAACCAGTTTGAATAGAGAAAAGGAGTCATTCTGCTGTTTTGTGCCACTGTATGTACCGCAATGAGCATGGAGAAAAGAAAAAAACACCCAGAGAATTGTCTGAGGTCAGACACAAGATTGTAGCCAAGCATGGACAATATCAAGGCTACAAGTCCATCTCCAGAGACCTTGATGTCCCTGTGTCCACGGTACGCAATGTTATCACGCAATGTTATCATCGTACGCAATGTTATCAGGAAGTTTAAGGCCCATAGCACTGTAGCCAACCTCCCTAGACGTGGCCGCATGAGAAAACTTGATTGAAGATTGCAGCAAAGGATTGCTCGAATTGTGGAGAAAGAACGTCAATCAACTGCCAAACAGATTCAAGGTGACCTTCAAACACAAGGTACGACAGTTTCAACTCGCACCATCTGTCGCCAACTCAATGAAAAGGGGTTCTATGGTAGGAGAACCAGGAGGACCCCACTGCTGAGAGAGAAACATAAGAAAGCCTGACGGGAATTTTCCAAAACACACCTGAACAAACCAAAATCCTTCTGGGAGAATGTCATGTGGACAGATGAGACTAAATTAGAGCTTTTTGGTGAAGCACATCATCTCTTATGTTTACAGAAAACAAAATTAAGCCTTCAAAAAAAAGAACACCTTCCCTACAATCAAACATGAAGGAGGTTGAGTGATGTTTTGGGGTTGCTGTGCTCTCTCTGGCACTGGGTGCCTTGAATGTGTGCAGGGCATCATGAAATCAGGAGATTACCAAGTCAATTTGGAGCGCAATGCTCAACCCAGTGTCAGAAAGCTGGGTCTCTGTCAAAGGTCATGGCCCTTGCAGCAGGACAATGACCCCAAACACACTTCAAAAAGCACCCAGGAATGGTTCAAGATAAAACGCTGGACTGTTCTGAAGTGGCCAGCAATGAGTCCAGATCTAAATCCCATTGAACACCTGTGGGGACATCTGAAAACAGCAGTTGGGAGAAGGCACCCTTAAAATAGGGGAGAACTGGAGCAGTTTGCACAAAAAGAGTGGGACAAACTGGCAGTAGAGAGATGTAGGAAGCTCATTCATGGCTATAGGAATCTCATTCATGTCTATAGGAAGCACTTGACTGCAGTTATTTTGTCCAAAGGTTGTGCTACCAAATATTAATTATCGGGTGTCAATAATTTTGTCAATGCCATTTCTTTTTATTTTCTGATTTAGAAGGATATATTAAGTTCTGAATCAAAAACAAAGGTCCTGTAATATTAAAAGTGAAATAAAGAATTGTGGAGACCAAATACTTTTGTAAATTTCAACTTATTTTTAGAGAAAAACGTGAGTTATTTGAAAAAAGTGCAAAGGTGCCAATATTTTTAGCCACGACAATATTTATACACACTAACATGGCGTTCGTCCAAGGGAAAAAAACGTTGGGGAGGGGAGATATTATTCGATATTTGGTTAGATATTTGGTAGATATTTGGTGGAGAGGGTTAGGTATGTGACACGGATGAAATGATTAGATTTTGCTGAATATCCAAATACGGATCTGGATACGAGAATTTTTAAAGTGATTCTTCGCCATTGAAAGATCGGGCAAAAAAGGATGTAAAGCACAATATCTCAAAATGTTGTGGACAGATTCAGACAAAACTTGGTGAACAGGTTGGGCATTTATCAAGGACGAATTGATTAGATTTTGCTGAATATCCAGATACGTTAATATACTTTTTTAAATTCCTCAGCAATTCTTCACCATTGAGTGATAAGGCCAAAAACAATATAAAGCATGAATGAATAATGACTGATCGTTTTAAGGCCATTTTCCCCGCTAGAGCGGGGGTTAGCCTTGCGGGCCCCATGACAATCATGGTTCCCTGTTTTGAGGCAATGTTTTTATGGCCGGATGCCCTTCCTGACGCCAACCCTTGGTCACGCTCTTACGATGCGCAGGGATACGGTGTACCTATTCTAAACCGGGGTACACACCATGATCATTCATCCCAGCAAGCTGGTACTCAATTTGCTGACCTCGGAAGGATGACAGGCTGAGTCAACCCCCCTGGCGTTAATTCAGCGATCGACCGGGATTCGAAACCAGGATCCTAGGATCCCAAGCCGGCACCCTAACCGCTAAGCCAACACCAGGCTGAGCCGAGCACAGTAGTTACCCTTATTCGAATCGGCCTTGGAAAAATGCCACTATAAGTTATCTTAACACGGATATGCACCTTAACACGGATTTCGCCCAAGGCAGACAACCCCCACAGGGAGGAGGACAATTTAGTCGCCACAACCTCCATCATGTGACCCTTAGTCCTCCTGTGAAGTTTGGTTGAGATGGGATAAGTGATGACCGAATGTATTGTGGTCAGCCAGACAGACACCAAATTGCATATGTTAGTATGATGACTATATTAATAAATGAATAATTTCTGTACATTTGGTAAAGGTAATTAATAATAACATGAATGCATCAAATTCCACACAAATTATATGCACATACACACCTCAGAAAGTTTATAGTCTGACATACTTCATGATACATTAGGACCCAACAAATTCCATAGCTCAGAGGTCTCATGATTTAACACATTCATTTGTAAACAGACTTTTGGTGGTGTTTACTGGATTTGCACACAAAAGTGCACATTTAAGACTGATTCCAGAGTTTTCATTGTGTTGTAAGTTGCAAGTAAGTACAAGTGTAAATGTAAGTGTTTTGGAGGTGTGGGAAGGGGAAATGAATAGAAACCCTAACACTTGCAAAACAATAGGGTGAATAACAATCCTTCAACACAATGCTTTGTCTCTTTTTCTACCCACTTCCTGCCTCAAACATTGCTCAGTTTGACGCCGTGGAAACCAAGGCATTCGTGATCATTGAAATCTCCTCCGAAGAAGCGGAGTCTGTCGGCCTATCACTTTGCCATCGCAGACAGGTCGGTGGTCTCTGTCTTCCTCCGCCACTTTCTGGTCTTACACCCTCTGCAGTCTTCGTGTTTTTCCCCTTCCCTCCCCCACTCCCTACAGGTTTCTGCTGGCCACCTCCATCTGGTGAACCTCCCCAAATTCAGAATCACTGCTCACCTCCATTCATTTGTTCCCCTCCCCCCCCCCTCCCCATCCCCCAACCTATCATACCAACTCCCACATTCTCTTAAATCTCGTACTTCCCTCCAGGTTTTCAAGACAACTGTTCACGACCATCACAGATCACCCCCCATCCAAAACAATGATCTTTTCTACCCCCGTTAAACTAACTCCCCAACCCCAAAGTTCCAGATTTTCCTTTTCGAGAGTTTGCTTCTGTATCCATCTTGCTCACCCCCTGCAGTCTCCTCCACCCGTAAACCTTACACACATCCCTTGTTACTTGGCAAAAAAAACACTTTTTGACAAGTATGTTGATCACTCCGGTTTGTGTGTGTGTGTTTGTGTGTGTGTTTGTGTGTGTGTTTGTCTGTCCGCTCACTTATATTTGCCGACAGGTCACAATTTTAAATTGATCTTCACAAAACCTCACCAAATGGTAGAGTTGATGGTCCAACAGAATCCTATTTTTTTGAGGTCAAAAGATCAACATAGGTAAACCACTTTTCTCAACATTCTAATGTCCTCAATTTTCATCCGATACATAAGTAAATACTATTCAAATTTCAAGTCAATCTCGTTCTTCCCACCAGGTTTTCAAGACAACTGTTCATGACCATCACAGATCACTCCCCCCCACCCCCATATCAGCTAACTGAATTCAGCCACCAACTATTTTTGAGATCAACATATAGTTAGTCGGGTTCACTATGTTAACAAATATAATTTCGTTCAAAATTTTGGGAGATTAGCAAACCTGTACATTTTTGGAATCATCAGAGCATGGAGAATCCGAAAATCAATGTTGGCATTTGCACAGACACCTGCATGGGCGCCATTTTGGATTTTCAAAATGGCCGCCATAAAATACATATTTTGCGCTATCTCGGCTTCTCGTCAACCTCGAAACTTAATTAAATATGCTAATGCTATGTTTTCTGGGTCAAGGAATCCAATAAAGGCCTCAAAATAGTGCTCAGGATTATAGAAAAGCAACAAACAAAGGTAATTGAAAACCATTGTCTTTATATTTGTGATATAACTGTATTACATGATACATGATATTGCAAGTCCTTTGAAGTTATAGGTATGGGTTTATAAAGCAAGAAAGCAGCCTTGTTAGTATCAGATTGAACTATAAGTTCTATACACAGGATCTACGAGGTCTATACGTTCAGGAATATGCTTTTACACATCTTCATCACTGTCCTGAGTGTCATTTTCGCAAAGGTGTCTACGCAAATGTAAACATTAATTTTTGGATTCCTCATGCTCTGAATATTCCAAAAATGTATAGTTTTGCTAATCTCCAAAAATTTGAACGAAAAAACATCGTGAACCTGACTAATAGGCCTACTAAGGTCAACAACCTTAAATTCAAATTCCTAAAATCCTAAATTTTTATCTGATTGATTTGAAATGTAAATAGGATTTTCATATCAGCTAGCTGAATTCAACCACCATCTATTTTTGAGGTCAACATAGGCCAAAGGGTCAACATAGGCCAAATTACTAAAATTGTCAATTTTCATCCGATTAACTTAAAATTTGAAGACGATTTGCATATCAGGTCACTGAATTCAAACATCAATGATTTTAGAGGTAAAAAGGATGCTCTACCGAGTGCCATTCTACTTTGTTCTCTTTTGCCAAGTGTCGCTCTATGAGCGATTTTTCATTTGGTTTGTCTGTCTCTGTCTCTTTTGACCCTCTGTCCTGCTGGCTGTTGGTGTTTCTTTTGTGCTGTTGTGTCCTGACATTGTATAAAATGAGCCTCAACATTGTATAGAATTTTTTTTACAAAATAAATAAGCTAAATGCAATGCAGGTCTAAATGTTGGTCATTTAAAAATAAAATCAGATGTGATTTAAAAAAAAGGAAAAGGTTGAAGCACGCTCACAACAAAGCCAGAGAGAAAAAAATGCATCGGACTGGAGGGCAACATGAAGACAAAACAAGCGATGGGCAAGTAAACAAAGGAATCACTGTGGATGAGTGGTGAAAAAGAACAGAAATATTGATTACGGTATTTGCAGCTGCAGCAAGTGACGAAACAAAACAGCAAGGTTCGTCCTCAATGTCCCCGACCCGGCCAAAGGCCCAGCCGATAACGACTGAAGCTGCATGGGTCCTACAAAAGGCCATTTAAGTTGCTTCAATACCTCTTCAAAATCACTGCACGCACACACACACCATATGATGCATACATGTGCAACAGCTTAGGAAAGACCAAGATTTGCTGTACATTCCATTGGAAAAGTAAAAAGGGGATGACTTCACCAGACAAACCTGGTCAGTTTTACGCACAGAATGTTGTGCCAGAAAAGCAGTGTGGAACGCACAAATGCAACAAGGTGAGAACACGATGAAGACTGCAGCAGCTGATCGAGCTCGGACAACGACACGAGCTTGCTTAATGCCTCAGTGATGCTGCTCGTCATGAGATGCTGCTGGATCGAATCACTGTTACACAGGTTCATGTGCAATTCAGCCAAACCACACAATCCCAGAACAGTCACAGTTTTATAACAACACAAATTTTAATTTGCCAAGATTTTAAGGCTTCACGTATATATAAAGGGTTTCCCCAGGAATCTCTTAACACAACTACTACTTTGGTATTCATTTATTTTGTACAACAGTTATTGCCACACGAGTGTCGACTACTGAAGCATTGACACTTCAACAATACAAATTGAATAACGTTTCAATAAGCAGACATGTTCTACTCTTTTGAGTGTGACCATGACCTTATGCTACCGATTTACCACACTGGCCAATAAGCAACAAGGAACTGATGATCTAGGCCTACCGCCTTTTGGGTGGTATGAGGAATAGATCTGTGCAATATGAATGCTAAATCTTGAACGTTTTTTGAAATTTCATGCACACAAGGCAAGCGACTGAGACGATTACCATGGCAACATGGTTCAGCCAATCACAGCCATAATCTAAACAGGTTGAGATAATGACATGAGGAATAGATATGTGCAATATGAAAGCTAAATGTTCAACGTTTTTAGAAATATCCCGTACACAAAAGTGCATGGACAGATGATTGGCCGGTCTGTCGGACGGAGCTCATTTTAAAGTCCCCCGTCTCCGAACTAGTCAGAGGGGCAGTGAGCAAAAAGACAAGCGCATGGGGCTTCTCAACATCTAGGAATCTAAGGTGGTGGTGGTGGTGGTTCATCTGCAGCCTGGGGCTGTATGGCTGCATCATTTTCTGGGGGTGTGGCTGTGCCGCTGATGCAACGCCCCCATTACCAGTCAGTTGGTACTCATTTGGCTGACCTCAGAAGGTGTTAATTCAACAACTGACAGGGCCTCAAACTCAGAACCCTAAGATTTTAAGTCAGCCACCTTAACCGTTAAGCCAACACCAGGCTCGACTCCAAGGTAAATAATCAGGTGAAACACAAGGCATTCGGTTGTTCAAATGCCAAGGGAAGAATCAAGGAGAGAAATATTTCTCATCACCAGGCGAATAGGAGAAGCTGAGAAGCCTGCCACCAATGGACATTTAATTATAATTTGGTTACCAGCTGACCGATACACCACAATATTATTGTATGGATGTATGCATACATACATACATACATATAATTTGGATTTTTGACCAATATGGGTTTTTCAAGGGCCGATGCCAATATTTAGGAAGCAATAAGGGCTGAAGGCCGCAGTGACCGATATAATGCTGATATACGTATGCATCTGATTAAATAATTTAATAATAAAAAACGAGAATTAAACAAAATTGTTGAACTTAAATTAACAAATTTATTTAACACAATATATTGTCGTGTGACTACCTTGTGTGGTGAACACTGTAGGGTAGCACGGATGACCAAATGAGCTGTTACTCCGAGGCGTTCAGTTCAAATGGCGGAGAATACGCGTGGGGAAGCAAGAGGGAGGGGGAGAAACCGAACGAGAGCCTTACCTGAACGGTTTCCACTCGACGTCTCCACAACCGAAAAAAATAACTCAAACGAAAACGGATTTAAAATGTACAAAAATAACAGGTTTATTTAAATAAATGCCGGTACAAAGAAAATGCGCAATAAACTAAGGACGTCCCCACGACAGACCCGAAAACAGACGAAGGTAAAATAACTGGAAAATAAATAGCGTTTGTGTGCACTTAACTCTGATCGCTGTTGGGGTCTCGTCAGTAATCGTGGAAATCGTCCGGGGCCTTGGCAGGAACCGCACGTTTGTTGGCACACAGCACGTTTGTTGGCACACAGCACGTGGGTGGGAGGCCAGGCCTCGCGGTGCATCTGTTCACTCCGGGTCTCGTTACGCTGCAGCGAGCAAGCAGCGCTTGTCCACCCGTCGCTCTTGCTTGGAAAGCCGCGGCTCTTCCTCCTCACGACCACCAGGAAGATCTCCAAACACAGCCGTTCATGATAGCTCCCTTGAGCCCGAGAGAAAAATGCCACCCTTCGTACGAGGTCCGGGCGAGAAAAAGCTCAAGAGGGAATCGCAAGCGTTCGCTATCGTCTTCAGAACGACAAGGCACACAAGAGGGAAATGTCGGTCTGAGCAAGGAGCCGAGGAGAAGAGAGCAAAATGTCCGCTAGAGCGTTCTTTTATCACCCAGGCTCTGACGTCATCTGGGGTGCTTCGCCAATCAGCGAGTCGCTTCCTACCAGCCCTTCCCTGCTCCTATCAGCAAGTCCCATCTTACCCGGGGCTTGTGCCAATCAAAACCGTGACCAATCACTGCCCTTCTGGGCATGGCCTCACGGATATTTCGTCCTATGTGCTTTCAAAGTCGGGGTAATTGACACTAGTGCTTCATGCACGATTTCCGGTGGCTTTTTAATTAGTTAGCTCAATTAGAGTGTCAATTGCGTGGCTTGGCTATGTGTCTATGGCGTGGTGCCAAAAGGGACATAGGAATAAAGTACAGAGGTAACGACATACAGGGGATAAATTACCCATAATCCCTGAGCCAATTAACATACCCCACTCCTTGTAATGGGGACGAAGATACACCTTACACGACATCTGGGCTAAACAGATTCCCTACTTATTACATGGTGGTTCTTCTTCTTCATCACGACATACGGAGCATGCTAATTTATGCAGTCTACCTGGTCTATGGTATCCCTACCCCCTACAAACGTAACAATATTGCTACGGTTTTGAGATGTGTAAAGTGAGCTTAATAAAGGTGAAAGGTTTGCCCCCCATAGATAGTCACACGTGCAACATGTAGCCTCATTTGTAGTATAGTTATGTCTTAGTATATGTGAGAGTAGGCCCCTTCCAGTGTTAATCCTGCGTTGTGTAAAGACAGGAGAATAGGTCCTACTCCAGCAAACCATCCTACCTCGGTAGGCGCAATCCATTTTGCTGCCCTTTGCTCGCTCACTAGTCGAGTTAACATGAGGTAGGCCTAAAAAGGTTGGGCCGGCGTTGAGGTCGGGGCGGAGTCGAGGCAGAGCGTCAGAGGCGATGACGGTAAGCATGAGCCACCAATCAGGGCTCACAGCATGTGGCTGCAGCACTGCATCACAGGACGTGGTTGGAACATTCGATCAGGCTAAGAGGGTTGGCAATAAAACCGATTGCGCGAAGCCCCCCCACCTCAGTTATGAGAAGGGAGAGGCGCTTGAACAAGTTATCAGCCCAAAAGAGCAATTGAGCCACCAAGGACTTACGTACACAAGGACTTGAACAGGACTCGCAGAGGGGGACGTGCGGCAAAGAGGACTTGAAGAGGATTTGCATCACTCGCACCGTATGAACTTGACTATCACTGGAGATACGTGGGCGCAGCCAGGGCGTTTATAACCAACTTGCGCTGTTCAGCCAAGCGAGTGAACGAAGCTGCGTAACCGCCCTTTGCCATAAAAGCCGTCCCTGCCGTTCGCCCCGATATATCACCCTTGCTTGAGAGACGTGCGGCGTGGCCTTGTCTTTGCCTACCTCCATCATCGCGGGACGTGCTGTGACCGAGGAGAGCCGGACGGGGCCGTTCCTGGACGACCAAGCCGGCGCGTTTGTCCTGAACATCATCCTGCCCATCTGCAATCCCCGTGTGAGTGTGTCAAACGGGCCCGTTGTCTTTGGGTATTAAGAATAAGACTGTATAAGGATTTCCCTGTGTCTCTTCGTCCTGAACTGTAAATACGTGCAATACTCATTAAATCTATTTGTTCTTCCTTTTCTTCTAAATTCGATCGTTCCCGTGATTTCTCCATTGACTAAGCGTGTCACGAATAAGATCGCTTAAATCGGGTCCATTAATTATAATGGCGCGGCTCACGTGAACGCAAACCGCTCGGCGTATTCCAATCACACGTGGTTCATGCGAGGCTTGTTTCCTCGCTTCCAGGGCAGCGCGAGTACTTAGGTACAAAAGAGAATTTGGTCTCGAAACCCTATTTTGCGCTGTCCGGAAAGGACGTAATAGGTCTCGGGTCGCGCCAGGTCAGTAAAGGCAAGGGGATTAATCCCCCCTTGATAAGGGGAGAAGGCCGGCGACAGATCCGCAACAATTGGTAGTCTGGAGTGGGGATTTGGAACCTGTGACAAAATTTGTTAGACAAAATTTTGGACACCAAATTTGCATATTGGCCGCAACATTTGGTGTCAGGAGTTTGGGATAGGACCCGAAGTGCGCTTAACACACTCCAAATTACGAGCGACCAAAATTTAGTTTTTAAAATCAAAAATTTTAAGTTCGTGCCATGGCTCGTGCCATGGCAAAGCGGTCAAATGCCGGTGGGGGGTAGAAAATGAGGTAGAGGAGGTAGAATCGATAACCCAGGACCCCCGGGAAGAATGGCGAGAAGAGGAGGACATTGATGAGGGGCCGGCAGTCGGGGAAGAAAATGGCGGCGCCTCGCACGTGGCGGCGAGGGCCGAGCCCGCGGCGCCAATGGATATGGGCATCTTAATGGCGCAAATCAAAGCATGCTTCGTGGTGCAAAGTAATGAAATGAGAGCAGAAATGAAAGAAATGAAGGAGGGGCTGGAAAACAAAATGGACGCCCAAGAGAATAACTTGAAAGTAGAGGGGGGACAAATCAAGGGCAGAAATGAAAGAAATGGGGGACAAAACCACTCGGGAATTGGAAAAGATGAGGGTGGCATCGAAAAAAGAGATTTTTTTGTTTGTTTGTTTTTTTTTGTATACTGAATCGAGGCTCGTGAAAGAGCTGACAACCGCGAGGGAAAGACAGCACAGGGGGACCACGAGGGAAAGACAGCACAGGGGGACCACGAGGGAAAGACAGCACAGTGGGACCGCGAGGGAAAGACAGTACAGGGGGACCGCGAGGGAAAGACAGCACAGGGGGACCACGAGGGAAAGACAGCACAGGGGGACCACGAGGGAAAGACAGCACAGGGGGACCACGAGGGAAAGACAGCACAGGGGGACCACGAGGGAAAGACAGCACAGGGGGACCACGAGGGAAAGACAGCACAGGGGGACCACGAGGGAAAGACAGCACAGGGGGACCACGACGGAAAGACAGTACAGGGGGACTACGAGGGAAAGACAGCACAGGGGGACCACGAGGGAAAGACAGTACAGGGGGACCATGAGGGAAAGACAGTACAGGGGGACCACGAGGGAAAGACAGCACAGGGGGACCACGACGGAAAGACAGTACAGGGGGACCACGAGGGAAAGACAGTACAGGGGGACCACGAGGGAAAGACAGTACAGGGGGACCACGAGGGAAAGACAGCACAGGGGGACCGCGAGGGAAAGACAGCACAGGGGGACCACGAGGGAAAGACAGCACAGGGAGACCACGAGGGAAAGACAGTACAGGGGGACCACGAGGGAAAGACAGCACAGGGAGACCACGAGGGAAAGACAGTACAGGGGGACCACGAGGGAAAGACAGCACAGGGGGACCACGAGGGAAAGACAGCACAGGGGGACCGTGAGGGAAAGACAGTACAGGGGGACCGCGAGGGAAAGACAGCACAGGGGGACCGCGAGGGAAAGACAGTACAGGGGGACTGCGAGGGAAAGACAGTACAGGGGGGCCGCGAGGGAAAGACAGTACAGGGGGACCGCAAGGGAAAGACAGCATAGGGGGACCGCGAGGGAAAGACAGTACAGGGGGACCGCGAGGGAAAAAAGCCTCTAAGATAAAGATAAAGCTAAGATAAAGGAGATAAAGGAGATGGGGGAGGACATAAGGTGCAAGTTGAGCGAAGAGGTCGCAAAGGGACGCGACGAGGTAACGTGGTGCGAGGAGCGCGTGGGGAGCGAGCTTGGGCAGAGCGCAGCCAGGTTGACCGAGGGTGTAGAAATCGCGACTCGGGGTGTGGAAAAGCCGACGACCGCCGAATTGGAAAAAGAAATTTTATTGGCGCCGGCGGTCGTCGAGGAAAAAGAAATCACAGTTGAAATTGGGGCCAAAGAGACGGCAGAAATAGAGGAAATAGCATCGAGGGAAGAAATGGAATGCACTCAAAGTCTGGATTTGCATTGTGATGTCGTGCTTCCTAACAAAAATGAAGGTTTGCAGGTGCTGCTGGCGGAGAAGAGAATCCCGAAAAGCCGACGACCGCCGAATTGGAAAAAGAAATTTTATTGGCGCCGGCGGTCGTCGAGGAAAAAGAAATCATAGTTGAAATTGGGGCCAAAGAGACGGCAGAAATAGAGGAAATAGCATCGAGGGAAGAAATGGAATGCACTCAAAGTCTGGATTTGCATTGTGATGTCGTGCTTCCTAACAAAAATGAAGGTTTGCAGGTGCTGCTGGCGGAGAAGAGAATCCCGAAAAGCCGACGACCGCCGAATTGGAAAAAGAAATTTTATTGGCGCCGGCGGTCGTCGAGGAAAAAGAAATCATAGTTGAAATTGGGGCCGAAGAGACGGCAGAAATAGAGGAAATAGCATCGAGGGAAGAAATGGAATGCACTCAAAGTCTGGATTTGCATTGTGATGTCGTGCTTCCTAACAAAAATGAAGGTTTGCAGGTGCTGCTGGCGGAGAAGAGAATCCCAAAAAGCCGACGACCGCCGAATTGGAAAAAGAAATTTTATTGGCGCCGGCGGTCGTCGAGGAAAAAGAAATCATAGTTGAAATTGGGGCCGAAGAGACGGCAGAAATAGAGGAAATAGCATCGAGGGAAGAAATGGAATGCACTCAAAGTCTGGATTTGCATTGTGATGTCGTGCTTCCTAACAAAAATGAAGGTTTGCAGGTGCTGCTGGCGGAGAAGAGAATCCCGAAGGTGAGTAAGGGTGTGTATGGCGCGAAAGTGTTTGGCGCGAAAAGATTTTTGGCGCGCTTGGGATCCCGACGAAACCCGGGCGCTCGTGGTTCGTGCGAGGCTTGTTTGTCCATGGTGCGATGTACCCGAGTGAATGGCGCGCGTGTGCAAAAAAAGTGCGCACCGAAGCGTGAGTGTATGACGGAGTGTGAGTGGGAAGAGTGTGTCGAAGAAGAGTGTGATACAGAGTGTGCGATGGCCAAGAGCGAGAGCGAATGCACACCGGAGCGTGTTGTAGGGAGTGTGCAGGAGTGCACACCAGAGCACGTGATTGGGTGTGTACCCGGAGAGTGCACACGGGTGGTTGTTACTGAGGGTGTAACAAAAGAGTGTACGCGAGGGTGTGCGATGGCCGATTGTGTTACGGAGTACGTAACGAGAGCGTGTGTAACGGCATGTGTGGAGGAAAAGTGTGTGATAATGGAGTGTGCGAGCGGCATGAGTGCGCCGAGGTGTGCAGGTGCGAATTCGGTGTGCGAGAAAGAATGCACACCAGAGGGCGCAAGCGGAGAGCATGCAGTAACGGATTGCATGGAGTGTATGAGAGGCGCTGGAGCGCCGCGTTGTGCGAGTGAGGAATGGGTCGCGAGTGTTGAGAACGCGGCCCGAGCATCGACGCAGACCGGGGGAGCGTTTATAATAATAATAATAATAATAATAATAATAATAATACATTTATTTTGTATAGCGCTTTTCAAGAAACCCAAAGACGCTTTGACATAGTACGTAAAACAAAGACAAAAAAGGCAAAAATACATAATTAAATAACCAAACAGAAAGGAAGGAGAAGGAGAAGAGATGGTCAGGGGTTGAATGCGGTGTTGAACAGGTGGGTCTTGAGTGATGATTTGAATGTGGTGAGCGAGGAGGAGTCTCTGATGGTTTGAGGTAGTGAGTTCCAGAGTGTGGGAGCGGCGATGGAGAAGGCTCTGTCCCCCCAGGATCTGAGTTTGGTCCGGATGGGGGGGAGGGGGGGGACAGGAGGTTGGCAGCAGCAGAGCGGAGGGTGCGGGTGGGAGTGTGTCTGGGGAGGCGGTCAGTCAGGTAGGATGGGGCCAGGTTATGGAGGGCTTTGTAGGTCAGGAGGAGGATTTTGTACTGGATTCTCTGGGAGATGGGGAGCCAGTGGAGCTTGTGAACGACGGGGGTGATGTGGTCCTGGGCCCGGGAGTGGGTGAGTAGACGGGAAGCGGCGTTCTGAATGTATTGAAGTTTATTGATGATATTTGAGGGTGAACCATAGAGGAGGCTGTTGCAGTAGTCCAGACAGGAAGTGATGAAGGCGTGGATGAGGGTTTCTGCAGCTGTGGAGGAGAGGGATGGACGGAGACGGGCAATGTTTTTCAGATGAAAGAAGGCTGTCTTGGTGATCTGTTTAGTGTGTTTGTCGAAGGAGAGGGTTTGGTCAAAGACGATGCCAAGATTCCGGATGTGAGGGGAGGTGGATACTGGGATACCGTCGATGTTGAGGGTGAAGTTGTGGGTGGATTTGGTGAGCGTTTTTGGTCCAATAATGATTATTTCGGATTTATCACAGTTTAGTTTGAGGACGTTGATTTGAAGCCAGGATTTTATTTCAGTGATGCAGTTTGTCAGGATAGAGTGGGTGACGGTGGAAATTGACTTGGCGGAAATGAAAAGCTGGATGTCATCGGCAAAGCAGTGGAATTGGAGACCATGACGACGGATTAAGTGACCAAGGGGGAACAGGTACAGGATGAAGAGGAGGGGACCGAGAACTGAACCTTGGGGGACACCTTGGGGGAGGGGAGCGGTGGGGGATTTGCAGTTATTGATGGAGATGAACTGGTGCCTGTCGGAGAGGTATGATTTGATCCAAGAAAGGGCAGTGCCAGTGATGTTAAAGGTGGTTTCAAGTCGGGTAAGGAGGATGATGTGATTGATGGTGTCAAAGGCGGCGCTGAGGTCGAGAAGGATGAGAATGTTGAGGTTACCGGCGTTGGAGGAGAGGAGAAGGTCGTTGGTGATTTTGAGGAGTGCAGTTTCCGTACTGTGGTTGAGGCGGAATCCGGATTGGAATGTTTCATACAGGTTATTGGCAGAGAGGTGATGTTTGAGTTGAGTGGCTACAGCACGTTCCAAAACTTTTGACAGAAAGGGTAGGTTGGAGATGGGTCTGAAGTTATTAGCGTGACGTATAGCCGACGTGAGCCCTCGGTGTGTGGTGTGCTTTGTGTGCTGCGGGGACCGGCGGGGATCGTTGCCGCGGCGGTCTCACAAGGAGCGCCGTGCACGATTCGCGCCGGGCCCCGCCCTGTATGGTCGGTCCCGTGTCTTGGCGGGAAAGGCGATCGGCACGGTTCGAGGGGGGGTAGGAGAGGTCGGAGCCGCGACCCCTGGCGGCTGCGGTGCTCCGACCATGGGCGGTTGGGCCATCGTGCATGGGACCGCAAGGCTCCGCGCAGGGATAGCCCCTTGAACCTTGGCCCAACCAAGCCTCCTCCCCTGAATCGAAAATGCCGGATGGACCCAACCAACAGGCGACCAACCACCCGTATGCATTACTCGGCTTTTCGAAGCCGAGCTATGACGATGTATTTCCACATAGAGAGGCTCAAGTGGAGTGGACGGATAGCGATAACGTTGGCGAATGGTACTCGGCGTAAGAGAGTGGTGGTTCCACCATTCCTCACACGATCTTTGGGGCGCGTGAGCATTAGATTAGGGGGATGGCAGTGAACATGCACATGGAGGTGCCAGCAATGGTTACCTCCATGGGGCACTGAAGCTAGCCGAGGGCGGGCTAGGATAATGTTAGGGATTTAGAAAATGACAGTAGGGACAAGATTTAAGTAGGGACATGGTTCAGGTAGAGGGGACGTAGAACGATTAGAAGGATGATAATGACGAGGGAAGTGCTTAGTGTAAGGGAAGACGGGGAAGCACGAGTTTTAGGGAAAAAGCAGCTAGTTAAATGATGCTGTGTGTGTGAGGATGGTATTGAGCTTGAGCAAATGAGGAATTGAATGAGAATCACTGTGTGTATTGAGCTTGAGCAAATGAGGAATTGGTTGGGAATAACCAGAAGTGGTGTATTGAGGACGAATGGAGTTGTGTTGAAGTGAATTGACTTGCATGGTGTGCAAGTGGGGATCAGGTGTGTGAGCACAAGAGGTGTGCAAGAGAACTTGGTGTGTGTGAGAATATTTGGTGTGGAATGCTTGGTGCGGGATAGAAGGTGTGGAATGCATGGTACGAAGGAGTGAATGGGGGGAGATGGACCCCTTCACGAATACCCGGGGTGGGTTGTGTAAAGTCAGGTAGAGGGCTTAGGTAAATTGTTTGGATATTGACACCTGTGGTGTGGGAAGTAGAAAGAAGTGCTTGGTTGGGTGCATGAGTCTATGAAATGGCTGGGCGTGTGGGCTTTGTTGGTGCGTATTGTTATTGGAGCACTCCGCCACTGGTAGTTTGTCGGCCAGGTGAGGCCGCAGGTAGGCTCTGGGAGCCAGTTAGAGTTATGAGTAGTGTTCAGTGGGGCCCAAGGATCCCAGGAGAGGACCCGGGTAGCCCAATGCCGAGGAGGGCATCAGAGGGGTGAGAGAGCCAGGAGGGGCCTTCCCCAATTTAGGGTAGTCGCAAGGAGCAAGGTAAGCTCGGGTGGCGACTTCAGTGGCAGAGGTGCGCAGGTAGGTATACCTGCTAGTGGAGCCAAACGACCCAGCCCCGAAATTGTGCAAAGGCACAGTAAGAAAAATTGGGGAGTGAGACCCAAATTTGGAAGGCACCAGGTGGTCAATGGGAATCAGGTTTTTAGAACCACATAGTTTAAAGATGCCGATTGGCAGGGCATGACCCCAGGTTAGTTTAAAAGTTAATGTCAACTAGTGTAGCTAGGATGAGGAAAGCCCTTTGCACCATCCACATTCATTCACCAAGGTGACAAAACTCCACACTTGCACCAAGGCTTTGTAAATGATTTGAGTGAGTAAGACGCATCTCGACGTGATGAGACAATGTGTTGTTTCCATCTCTTCCTTCCTGGGAGGGATTGGAAGACGAATTCAGAGTAGAGGGGGATATGGGAGACAGGACGTAGAGACGGAATTGTAAATTGTAAATATAGGGAAGGGCAAGGGTAGTGTAAGCTGACATGGGGGGGTACGAACGGTTAGGGACGAGCTTGCTCTGCTCGCTCTCCCGCGCCCCTCATGCTGCATTACCTTGTGTTTTGGTGTACCTTTGCGCCCTTTCTGCTTTGCTGACTGTGCTTTGTCTTCCTCCCCACCCATGGACCCACTTTGGAGGAGATGTGCAGCAACCTCGAACTGTGCGGCTGCACATATCTACACCTGTGCATCTGCACCTTGCGACACCTGTGCAGATGAACTGTGCAGTGCTTTGCTGCCGTACTCTTTATTATAACTTTGCTGCACATGCACAGACACTTTGCTGCACCACATTACACATGGACCACACGTTTTGTGGCTTTACACTTTGCTGAGCAGTCATTTGCTGCAAACTTACCATGCATATTCGGACCACGTATTTTGAGTGGCATCAATGTCACGCAGTTGGACCACATAGGGTTGGCCCTGCTGACAAATAAAAACGAACACGGGTTCTTGTACATTTTATTCTTGGTGTGCCAGGAAAGAAGAACTTTAAGTATTTATTGCACACAGAAGATGAAGCAAGAAGAAGATGCGGCCCAGCAGCAAATGGTCAACTGTGAACTTTTTGAACTGTGTTATGTGTATTGGTGCATTGCTATGCTTTCTCTCCTCTCCAATCTTCTTTCCACAAAAAGAACAGGTCCTGGGTTATAGAGATGTAAATAATTAGGTTCTGTGATTGTAAATAAGATGCTACCCACCGGCTTTATGTGTAGTTTTTTTTTTTTTTTTTTTTTTTTTTTTGTATACAAGATCGAGGCTCGTGAAAGAGCGAAAATTAATCACACAGAAAGACAAACAGACACATAAAACAAATAACATCGGGAGCGGTAGACAAGATGGGGAGAGAGGGGGAAGGACACAAACACAACATTTGAGAGCAGGGACCGAGAGACATGGAGACATCGAGAGATCTGTGGGACGGAGAGGGCTTTGGGGGGGAGGCATGTGAAGGGGGGGGGGCATGTGAAGGGGGGTTTGAGAATTAATTCCGCAATTCGGTTAGTTGTGGGTGCGAGTCTGTTAGTTAGTTACACAACGCAGTAGGTGGGACATATTTAGTGTTGTAAAACTGTCACATACACGGGTTAGAGTAAATGTTAGGGGGAACCACATCTAAATGTCACACATAATTAAAAGGTAGTCCGAA
The DNA here is from genome assembly GCF_964187855.1 of Myxine glutinosa. NCBI lineage: Eukaryota > Metazoa > Chordata > Myxini > Myxiniformes > Myxinidae > Myxine > Myxine glutinosa. Next base: position 31,998,889 of record NC_136271.1, read on the forward strand.
GTCCTTCTAAAAACCGGTCGTTCCTACTTGGGTAGGTTCGACTCGGGGACGAGTCTGACGAGGGAGGGGGGCAGTGCTACGGTTTTGAGATGTGTAAAGTGAGATTAATAAAGGTTAAAGGTTTGCCCCCTATAGATAGTCACACGTGCAACATGTAGCCTCATTTGTAGTATAGTTATGTCTTAGTATATGTGAGAGTAGGTCCCTTCCAGTGTTAATCCTGCATTGTGTAAAGACAGGAGAATAGGTCCTACTCCAGCAAACCATCCTACCTCGGTAGGCGCAATCCATTTTGCTGCCCTTTGCTCGCTCACTAGTCGAGTTAACACAAGGTAGGCCTAAAAAGGTGGGGCCGGCGTTGAGGTCGGGGCGGAGTCGAGGCAGAGCGTCAGAGGCGATGACGGTAAGCATGAGCCACCAATCAGGGCTCACAGCGTGTGGCTGCAGCACTGCGTCACAGGGCGTGGTTGGAACATTCGATCGGGCTAAGAGGGTTGGCAATAAAACCGATTGCGCGAAGCCCCCCACCTCAGTTATGAGAAGAGAGAGGCGCTTGAACAGTTTTGAGGGGAGAGGCGCTTGAACAAGTTATCAGCCCATAAGAGCAATTGAGCCACCAAGGACTCGCGTACACAAGGACTTGAACAGGACTCGCAGAGGGGGACGTGCGGCAAAGAGGACTTGAAGAGGATTTGCATCACTCGCACCGTATGAACTTGAATATCGCTGGAGATACGTGGGCGCAGCCAGGGCGTTTATAACCAACTTGCGCGGTTCAGCCTACCTCCATCATCGCGGGACGTGCTGTGACCGAGGATAGCCGGACGGGGCTGTTCCTGGACGACCAAGCCGGCGCGTTTGGCCTGAACATCATCCTGCCCATCTGCAATCCCCGTGTGAGTGTGTCAGACGGGCCCGTTGTCTTTGGGTATTAAGAATAAGACTGTATAAGGATTTCCCTGTGTCTCTTCGTCCTGAACTGTAAATACGTGCAATACTCATTAAATCTATTTGTTCTTCCTTTTCTTCTAAATTCGATCGTTCCCGTGATTTCTCCATTGACTAAGCGTGGCACGAATAAGATCGCTTAAATCGGGTCCATTAATTATAACGGCGCGGATCACGTGAACGCAAACCGCTCGGCGTATTCCAATCACACGCGGTTCGTGCGAGGCTCGTTTCCTCGCTTCCAGGGCAGCGCGAGTACTTAGGTACGAGAGAGAATTTGGTCCCGAAACCCTATTTTGCGCTGTCCGGAAGGGACGTAATAGGTCTCGGGTCGTGCCAGGTCAGTAAAGACAAGGGGATTAATCCTCCCTTGATAAGGGGAGAAGGCCGGCGACAGATCCACAACAGTATTATCTATCTATAATTCCACTAATCTCTGTGTGTATGTTTGTATGTATGTTTGTCTGTGACCGCTGTTTCTCGACAACTACCGGTCCGATATACTTGAAACTTGCCAGGTATATTGCTGGGGACCCGAGGATGTGCCTTTTCAAGGTTTTAAATTAATCGGACAAGTAGTTACCGAGCTATGGCGATTTAGCCGTTCGCCGTTCGCTTTGGCGTTGCGAATGGGCCAAACCATTTCATGTAAATAGAGGGGGGGGGGGGGGGGGGTTCTGTGGTCGTTGCGAATGGACCAAACCATTTCATGTAAATAGAGGGGGGGGATTGTCACCGTACTCGCAAGCCGTTCGCCGTTCGCTTTGGCGTTGCGAATGGACCAAACCATTTCATGTAAATAGAGGGGGGGGGGGGATATAATTTTAGATATATATATAGTACGGGCATGCCCTAGTTCACTCTAAAGCATAGAAAAGTAAACAGCAACATTTCTTTCCAGTTAGTTTGCTCCTCCTCATCTTTTTTAATTAGGTAATGGATAAAAGCAACGCAAATAGGGAAAGACTTTGGAGAATATTTGAAAATAAAAAGTTTTGGGGCACTTGTCACACAAAATCACAAGGAGATTAACCAGCATTGCACGAAAACTCTTACCTGAGCTCCTCTACCCACGATATCCACTTGAGATAACATAGGTATTTCTCAAGCCCCTCCACCTGCGCCACGGGTCCTTGCAGCAGTTGTAGCCATGGATGCAGCACCTCCAGCAGGTCATGAGCATCATTAGACAGACGGCTGCACCGCTCCTGGAGCTGCCCTGTAGTACGAGCAACTTCCTCGGTCCCCAGCAGGGCTCGCTGGACCAGCCGGGGGACCTCGCTGGAAGCTGCCACTACCTGGTGCACGTGACACGCCTGGAATTAGTCCGGCCGCACAGAGAGCACGGCTACACTCATGACTCATTCCCATCGACTCATTCCCTGCATTCATTCAGTACCTGGGCCTCGAGCTGCGCTTTTTCCGCCGACAATCGCGCCAGTAGTTCCGGTAGTCTTCTACGAAGGGAAACTGCGTTACCTGCGAACTCCCGCTCCACAAGCTCAGCCACGTGAGCCGGAATCGGCCCGAAGCCTTCATTGCTCTTTCGAGCACCTCTCGTACCCGTACCAGTCCCAGTCCCAGTCCCAGTCCCATTCCCATTCCCATTCCCATTCCTAGGTCCAGTCGCTCCCCCCGCCGCCATGACTACTGACGTGACACCCGTCCAGTTGTTAAATTACTGACTGTTGTTGTTGTTGTTGTTGTTGTTGTTTTACGTCCCACACTTTTTAGGGGTATAGCAGCCTATATGATGTAAAACAACACATAAACATAAGTAAAGACAAAATGGTCCATATATTGAAGTGTGTGTGTGTGTGTGTGTGTGTGTGTGTGTGTGTGTGTGTGTGTGTGTGTGTATGTATGTGTGTATATATGTGTGTATATATGTGTGTATATATGTGTGTATATATGTGTGTATATATGTGTGTATATATGTGTATATATGTGTGTATATATGTGTATATATGTGTGTATATATGTGTGTATATATGTGTGTATATATGTGTGTATATATGTATATATATGTGTGTATATATGTGTGTATATATGTGTATATGTGTGTGTATATATGTGTGTATATGTGTGTATATATGTGTGTATATATGTGTGTATGTATGTGTATATATGTGTGTATATATGTGTATATATATATATATATGTGTATATATGTGTGTATATATGTGTATATATGTGTGTATATATGTGTATGTGTGTATATATGTGTGTATATATGTGTGTATATATATATGTGTGTATATGTGTATAAAAATTGACTTCAAAGCCACACTTTCAGAGCAACCTCATTTACACATCGGTTCAGCAAAACACCTCCCAAGAGTTGTTATTTATGGGAAAGCTTTCTGGAAGTGTCTATGATCCTGAATTGTCACAAGTCAGTCATTAAATAAATTAACCAAACCGCCAAACGCAAGGATCAGACAAAATCATTCAAATACACAGAACCGACATATTACGAGTGATTTACATGTGAAGAAACTGTTTTCATGTGTTCTCCGATAAAACCTACATCATTGTGAAAGGATTTTTTTTTTTATTACTTCTCAATTTCATACATTTGTTTTTTTCTTTCCTTTTACAGGAATTCAGAAATATACACGGAAGCAGAAGATGATAATCCTGTACATTCTTCCGTTCTTTGCGAAATCATATATATAAATAATGAATAAGAATCATCGTTCATTCCGCTATTTTTATTCATTCTATTTTTTTTTCTGCAATACCTCAATCTTTTACGGAACGATTTCGTCTCTGAAGAAATAAACATTATTGATTGTGTGTACTTAAGATTTCACTTAGTTTGTTCGTAGAAAATCCTTCCCTTTTTTTTAAATTACCCTCTGACCTCGAGCTAGAGCTTGCAGCCGAACGGCATCTCGGGCTTGAGTGCGCATGCGCAGCGGCCTGTCCCGCCTAATCGCAATGAGCAGTCGTAAGGGTAAGGCCTATTACCTTCTCCCTTATTCTCGGTCCATTTCACATCTTTTGGCTATTTATCAACCAGTCATCGCCAGACTTGTCGGCCATGTTTCTCTCAAAGACGGGCACCGCGGCTATCACACGCGCTCGCCATTGCTGTTCGTTTATTGTGTGTAATCATGTGCTCACGGCTCGTTGCCTCATTATTCTCCTTTTCTCCCTCTTCACCTATCTTCTGTGCCAGTCCTCGCCATCCAGGCGCGTAAGAAACGAACCAAGCCCAAGAAGGAGGCTGTCATGAGAAGGTGAGTGTTGCTGTTGGGGATGTTGTTAACCATTGAATTATTCTTTAAATCTCGCAGTTGGAAGGATTCAATATCTCTCAGATGGCTGAATACTGCACTTGTCGTTCCTCGGCCAGAATGTGGCTGCATTTGCCTTCGTGTAGCCGTTTACCCTCTTGGTAATCGTTGCTATGGTATAAAGAATGTGACTTCCTTGTTTTAAAGGTTGGGGTACTCCATGGTGCAGCACCCATCATGCACAGTACCGCCAGTCCAGTTTGCAGCCGTAATTGTTACTCGACAAGTTAAGTGGTTAGGTAGCTGGTGGACTCGTACCAGACTCTTCTCTCCCAACCAGAATGGATCACGACAGGAAAGGAAGAATGTGTAACTGGCACAAAGGTTGTGACATCAGACATGATGTAAAAAATGCACAATGTCCATTGTTAATCCGCTCTCACTATTGTTATCATGAATTCTTTTATAGTTCGGTCACATATCCAGTGCAAGTCTCCCCAGGGGTCACGTTTAAATATTTCTTTTTTGGTGGCCCGACCGTATATTATTTGCTGGGGAATCAAACTTCACAAAAATCGGTATCCACGTTTAAATTAATTATTATTTCTCATGACGCCTACAGATCAAATTTCAGTGCTTTTCACATCAGCAACTTCGCAACTCGTAATCACAGAACATTCCCGTCAGCTATTCAATCATCTGCCTACTAACTTGCAGCAAAATAATACGAGGACAAGCTACAAGTTTATAATCATCCAGAAACAATTTCCGCTGTGATTGTCTTTTTTTAAGCATGAAGAAAGAAAGAAGAAAAAGCAATAAGAAACCCCGAATATGGAGTTAAAAACCACCGACACACACACACACACACACACACACACACACACACACACACACACACACACACACACACACACACACACACACACACACACACACACGAGAAGATGGATACTTTGAGTCCTGGTAGGGCTCCGTTCCACCTTCTGAAACCCGTATATGGAAATGTAATAACTGACGACACACACACACACACACACACACACACACACACACACACACACACACACACACACACGGAGATGGATACTTTGACTCCTGGTATGGCTCCGTTCCACCTTCTGAAACCCGTATATATGCAAATGTAATAAATAACTGACGAGACACACACACACACACACACACACACACACACACACACACACACACACACACACACACACACACACACACACACACACACACACACACACACACGAAGATGGATACTTTGAGTCCTGGTAGGGCTCCGTTCCACCTTCTGAAACCCGTATATGGAAATGTAATAACTGACGACACACACACACAGACACACACACACACACACACACACACACACACACACACACACACACACACACACACACACACACACACGGAGATGGATACTTTGAGTCCTGGTAGGGCTCCGTTCCACCTTCTGAAACCCTTATCTATCTATAATTCCAGTAATCTCTGTGTGTGTGTGTGTGTATGTCTGTGTGTTTGTCTGTGACCGCTGTTTCTCGACAACTACCGGTCCGATATACTTGAAACTTGCCAGGTATATTGCTGGGGACCCGAGGATGTGCCTTTTCAAGGTTTGAAATTAATCGGAGAAGTAGTTACCGAGCTATGGCGATTTAGCCGTTCGCCGTTCGCTTTGGCTTTGCGAATGGACCAAACCATTTCATGTAAATAGAGGGGGGGGGGGGGGTTCTGTGGTCGTTGCGAATGGACCAAACCATTTCATGTAAATAGAGGGGGGGGGGGGTTCTGTGGTCGTTACTGCCACGTGGTTTCAAAGTTTTTTTTTGTTGTTGTTTGCACGCATGCTTTTTTGCACGCACGTACGGGCACGTCCTAGTATATGCAAATGTAATAACTGACGAGACACACACACACACACACACACACACACACACACACACACACACACACACACACACACACACACACACACACACGGAGATGGATACTTTGAGTTCTGGTAGGGCTCCTCCGTTCCACCTTCTGAAACCCTTATATATGCAAATGTAATAACTGACGAGACACACACACACACACACACACACACACACACGCACACACGTACAGACACACATGCATACATACACCAACATATACACACGCATACATTCGCACACACCAAGACGCACACATACACGCACACATACACATACATCCACACATGCAAATATATACACATTTATACACACACACACACACACACACACACACACACACACACACACACACACACACACACACACACACACACACACACTAACTAAATATCACTGTGAAACCCTTTACTGGTGATTACAACAATTTACGTTCACATGATGAATTTACGTTCACATCGTAAATATAAGCCGAATAAGGCGACTGATCAGGCAAATACTACAAGAGTTGAGACTTCACCGCCGAGAGCTAAAAAAAATACAATAATAATAATAATAGAAACATCTTCAAACCTTTCAAAATCTTATTTAATATAAAGTAAAGTTTCCTTACTTGTGAAAACTGATCATTTTGGTCACTTTCAACTGGTGGGAATTCTTGTGATTGTAGCCGAAATCACAGCAGAACACTGAACATGAACACCTTGTTTTTTATGGACACCAGTGAGGTAAACAGCCTACCTGGGCTATAGTAGTCCCAGGTGGAGTTAATAACGCCAATTGTTACCTATATATGAGCACAGCAGGGATCGATCCATTTATATAGGTCACTCGTTGTGTTCCAGGACGAAGGTTCCGACGAAAGTCGGAAAATCGCTTATGTGGACGAAACTTGGTGGACCGGTTGGGTGTCTGACAAGAACGATTCAATTCGATTTTGGTGAAGATCTGAATATGGATTCGGATATGAGAATAATTTCATTTTCTAAGTGATTCTTCACCATTGGGAGATAGGGCCAAAAACGATACATAGTGGGATATCTCAAAAAGTTATGGATGGATTTGGACGAAACTTGTTGGACAGGTTGTGTGTGTGACGAGGAAGAATCGATTCAAATTTTGTGAATGTCTGGATCCAGCCAGTAGAATTTTTAAAGTGATTCTTCACCATTGAGTGATATGGCCAACCAGGTGGAGGTATGCTCTCCACTGAGTGCTGTTCTAGTTTTACCATTCGAAGTGGCGAGAGAAAAATGCCAAAAGGTGGAACGAACGTTCAAGCTGCTATATATACACCTTCCCAAGGCGGGAACCGGCAATAAAACGTGGGAATTCCTCCAAATTATTTTGCAGTCACGTCTACCCTAAAGCAACATAGGCTTAGCAAGTGTGAAAATAACATGGATGGAGTTATTTTACTCGTGATATAATTTATGAGTTCTAAAGCATCACTCGTAATTCTCTCTCTCACCGACGCCTGAAGCGGCGCTGCAGGTTTACAAAGATCATTTGCACTTCATAACTCCAGGTAAGGGAAACAAATGAAGTCGTTACAAGTACGACCTTTGCCGTATTGCTCCTTAGTCCCCATGGCAAGTTTACTTCTTTGAGATTGCATAATAATGACAAGTAACGCCCGAATACATCGATGAAGATATATCGACAAATTTGACACAGGTGGCCAACCGGGCCACCTAAGGCCAATTTTTGGTGGCCAAACAGTCTTTGCTGGCCATTGGCACCCGGGCCAGTGCTTATTTCGAACCCTGCTCCCATAATCTCATTCCCCACGATAACTATAACCACATACCCCCTAAACACTCTCCGTTCCCTGTTCATCCTCATGGGCACCATCCTACTACTTTTATGGCTGGATACTCTGCTTGCAACCTCCTTACCTCTCCTCCATTTTTGTCCCATCTTGGTTAAACTGGTTGTCCCATCTGCCAGCATCAGTTGGTGGATGTCAAAAATCATGCGATCTCCTTCACAATAAAGTGGCAAGTTATCTCCGGCATGCTGAACGAATTCCAAATTCCTGCCTTGACTGAGTAGTAAGTGGTCTCGTCTTGGCGGTTCCTTGACTCCAGGTCACACTGTTTGCTACCTTAGAGTGTGGTTGCTGTTTGCACAGCAGCTTTTGTACGATGCAGAACCTCGTATAAATCCCGTCAAAAATGGAGTTAAATTATCAAACCAAGTGGCTTTTACAGATACAGTATTGTAGTTGAACAAGACCGATAGTCTAACAACGGCATAGCCAGCCTTGTTTGATACTTTAGTTGAAGAGGATAGTGTGACCTGCGTGGGGATACCAGATAGCAGTCAGAAAATAGTATTAACTTTTTTTTCCCAATAAATTCCAATTCCTATGCCAGCTTTAGTGGAATGTCAGGCATTGACAACAGGTTTGTGAAGGAGTTGGACAAAAAACATAACCAGTTTGGATGTTGCTATATCCAGTCAATGGTGAAACTGCAAATGGGGAATCCGCGAATGTCACGGACGGATGGAAACCCTTACCTCATTTCCTCATTCTGCTTTAAACTCAATATCTCTATATTTTCATTCCAAACAGCATAATTCATCATTCCAATCACAAATTGATACTATAATATTACTATATCAAAATATAATGTTAAATCACGATTGTATTGCTCGATATCAAACCAGCGAACTGTCGTCATCTGTTCATTTCCAGATTTGGGAGCAATGTCCGTGTCGATTGCATTGCTGGGATTGAACAGCTGGGGTGCTGGCTTGGGATTCTAGGGTCCTGAGTTCAAATCCCCGTCAGTCGTTGAATTAACACCAGGTGGGGTTAACTCAGCTTGTCATCCTTCCGAGGTCGGCAAAATGAGTAGCAGTTTACGAGGATGTAAGGAGTTAAGAATTTAACTCCTTACAGCCATTCGAGTGTCCTGCGTAGGAGTGGAGACCCGACCAGGATTGTGCCCAATAGCCATGAAACTGCTTCGGCAGCCATATGCATCTGAAGATGCCGGAGTGTTCCTCATCATCAATTGTACTGTGGAATTTCTGAAACCTCCTACCTACCTTACGACATTCTTTGGGATCCCAGAACGTTCCACAGAAGGTTATTTTATTTCTTTTTAGTAAAATATGCAACTGTAATGGTTACTAAACGCTGTGCCCCTGTCATGTGACCAGATCCTTAGCTCTAATTGGTGGATGCTTGTGAGATACATGCATACATACATAAATGCGCCGGTCGGACAGACACATGCTGTTTCCGACGGCCACGGGCTACACCGTAAAAATTGGAAACCAAGTTGGGCGGTGTATTGGGAGAACCTACTTTTACGGAATTGCTCATTGTAGTTTCCCTCCGTGCCCCCTCTTTTGAATCTGAGTCCAGGTCCTCAAGTGTATTGTTCATTGGGAAAGTGCAAGTGAAGCTATTTGTGCTTTTAAATAAAAGGCACTAAAATGCAGTGGAGTATAATCTTCCAATCTTCTACAGACCCTTAATTTGGGGCTGGAGTGACCAATCATACAAATATTGTTGTTAATCGTTATTAATTTTGCAATAATCGTATTTTGTTGTAATAATAGTACAAACATCCGAAAAGATCGACTGGACAACCCTCCCATCTACTTTCTCAACAATCCTCTCCAAGAAGTTCTGTCACTCAAGCTTTTGGGTCTCACTATCTGCCATGATCTTTCTTGGGAAAACCACATTTCCAAGCTGGCCTCCAAAGCCAGTCGCCGACTGGGCATCCTCCGTCGTGCGAAGTCCTTCCTCGGCACACCTGAGCTCCTCACCACATACAAGGCTTTCATCCGCAGCTCAATGGAATACTGTTCTCCCCTATGGGCTGGTGCTCCTGCCTCACACCTGGCTCGGCTTCACGCTGTTGAATCCAAAGCTTTCAAAATCATTGGAATCTCCCGTGATGAAGCTATCTCTGAGGGCCTTTCACTCACTCACCGCAGGCAGGTAGGTGGTCTTTCTGTCTTCTACTGACTCCTCTCCGGCCTTGCTCCCCCAGCTCTCTCTGTGCTCTGTCCCCCAAATATTCCTACAGGTCGCACAAGATCTGCCAGCAACCCTCTGATGGTTAAACTGCCGAAATCTCGGGTCTCTGCTCACCTTCACTCTTTCATTCCTCTTTTCTCCCGCCTGTGGAACAAACTCCCACACTCCCTTCAATCCCTCTCCTCCCTCCAGGTCTTTAAAACAGCTGTTCACCACCATCTCTTATCTTCCCCCATCCATAACCTTGATATTTTCTACCCCCACTAATTCACCCCAGATCCACCTTGTTTGAAATTCCAACTTATTTCCTGGAAATCCTGGCAGTGTCCATATGTTTATACCTCTCCCACCCCCCCCCCCTTCACATGCCTCCCCCCCTTCACATGCCTCCCCCCCAAAGCCCTCTTCCTCCCACAGATCTCTCGATGTCTCCATGTCTCTCGGTCCCTGCTCTCAAATGTTGTGTTTGTGTCCTTCTCCCTCTCTCCCCATCTTGTCTACCGCTCCCGATGTTATTTGTTTTATGTGTCTGTTTGTCTTTCTGTGTGATTAATGTTCGCTCTTTCACGAGCCTCGATCTTGTATACAAAAAAAAAAAAAAAAAAAAAAAAAAACACAACAACATCTTTATTAATACTTGTATGCAGTACTTGGTAGTATGAACGCACATGACCTCCATGACTATTTATTTTCCCTGCATATATTGTAATCAAAAGGTTTCACAAGCCTCGATCTTGTATACAAAAAAAACCCTCTCTTTCATGATTTAATCAGGATTAAATCGGATGCTGCAATCAGGATTAAATCAGTTGCTTTATTAACGGTGTTGAAGTCAATAACTTAGCACAACATTTATTGTAAATATGTGAGTGTTCAAAAACTTTCCTTTATTCTCATCATATTAAAGTGCGCAATTTGGTGTTTGTCTGTCGGACGAGACACATTCGGTTGTTACACATCCAATCGCAACCAAATTTGACAAGGAGACTAAGGATCACACGACGGAGGTTGTTGCGATTTAACTTCACCCACACCCCAAGCAGCTTTTCTCCGCCAAGGGGATTGCATGTTGAGGTGTATAAAAAAAAACAAAAAAAAAACGTTTAGAGGCCATTTTTCCCCGCAAAGCGGGGGTTGGCCTTTTCGGGGACCGTGGTTGTTGTTGTTTTTTTGGTCCCCTTTTTGAAGCAATGTTTTACGGCCGGATGCCCTTCCTGCCGCCAACCCTGTTTCTCGCCTTTTTACGATAAACGGAATTACCAGTGTACTGGTACTCAATTTGCCGACCTCGGAAGGATGACAGGCTGAGTCAACCCCCCTGGCGTTAATTCAGCGATCGACCGGGATTCGAACCCAGGATACCTGGATCCTAAGCTGGCACCCTAGCCGCTAGCCCAACACCAGGGAAATAGTGTTGTTGAGGTGTTGCATGTGAGGTGTATAGCCGTATTAAAATAGCTTATGATGGGGTTTTTCCAAGGCGGCTTTTCATAACAAAATTAACAAGAACGGCACTCAGTAGAGAGCATAACTCCACCAGGCTGAACAGTTTATGGTTTGTATCCCACTGATAGGTCAGATCTGGATCAGACATGAATCAAAATCCAATCAGCTTGGTCTTGTCACTTACCCAACTCTCCATCAAGAGTTGGGTCTCCATACGTCATAAGTACTGGCATAAGTCTTGCTACATGCCCCATCGTCGTTGTCATAAGTCATCCACAACTTTTTGAAATATCTTGCTACATATGGGTTTTAGCGTAGAAGGAAGTAGAGGACGGGGAAGACCGAGAAAGACTTGGCTGAAGGTGGTGGAAGAAGAAATGCGGGCAAGGGGGTTAACAAGGGGAGATGCAGAAAATAGGGCAAAATGGAGAAGATTGCCATGGGTCCCGCAAGGCTAACCCCTGCTCTAGCAGGGAAATGGCCTTAAAATGCCTGTTGTTGTTGTTGTTGTTGTTGTTGTTGTTGTTGTATATGTGTTTTAGCCCGATCACTCAATGGTGAATCACTTAAATCACTTTAAAAAAAGATTGGATCTGGATTCGGATCTTCACCAAAATTGAATCAATTTGTCGTTATCACACACCCAAGGCGTACACCAAGTCTCATCCGAATCCGTCCACAACCTTTTGAGATATCCTGCACACAAACAAACACATTCCGGGATGAAAGCATAACTTTGTTACACCTTCTGTTATGGAGGTAATAACCTGTTTAAGTTGATTGTTTTAAGCTCTCAGTCCACATAGGCATTAGTTAGTTTTTCTTGAATATCTGGGAAACTGCCTTTAAGAAAAGTAAGGCCTTAAAGAGCTCCAATCTGCTATTGATTAATTCGATTTAAGCAAGGAATTTGTCACATTGCCATTTGACGAACACGTATCACTCCATCTGACCAGACATGAAGAAGATGGATAAATATGTCAGTTTGTATGATGTCTGGTGATCACAATGTACATGTAACACAACTGTGATTGGTTTTTACACATTTTCCTGATGTCGTTTTTACCACGAATGGTGCGGTGACTGTCTGTGGCGGAGCCAATATTAGTATTACATTGAGCAAACAGGACATTCATCCACTTTATAACAGCCACATCCTTCGTCTCCTTTAACTTTTTTCAAATGCCCCACCGTCGTTCCGCATCCCCTTTTACGGCAGCTACCTTTCGTTGACCCCTACCCCTCACCCCCTTTCCTGACCGACCTATCCCTCCATGGCTGCACAGCAACGTTACTCTGCAGGCAGAAGCACTTACTTGTCTACTTCTGCCATAGTATATTATAGAGTACCTCTACTTGGAGAAGAACCACCACTGCACTTCAAGTGACAAAGCTTGTCAAGTTTCTACGGAGATTGGGTATAAAGTTGTCTCCCTTCCCGGAAGTTGTGTCCAATACCAGTTCGAGTTGCACTGGCTTAATTTACGGATAATTACCAGATTTTAGATTTCATAAATATTTATAAATTTTGTTTTTTAAATTTTGTTTTTTTGATATTTTGAGAAAACCTATTAGAGAGCTTCATAAGCGAACCTCTATGGCAATTGCATGTATATACCCAGGGGGCAAACTCCCCATTTTTGGTGAAAACAGACACGGTCTGCTATAAAAGGTTCTTGTATATGGTTGGATTCCTTCGACCCCCAGCAACAACTTCCAGGTGGACAACCTTTCCAACAGGCTACTGTAACTGTGCAATTCAAGATGGCGTCCAAGATGGTCGCCATATTTTTAAATCTCCATATTGTCGTCAATTGTTATCTTATTTTCATGTGTAATACTTTGTTTCTCTGGTTTTCAAGGTCAGGGAATCTATTTATGATGGTTTCAGAGTGATATGATGTGTTTTATACCGTGTACTAGGCCTAATATTTATTACATGTTAATATATTATTTTAAGGCGACCATGACACAGAAAATCTACAAGAACAATACACAGTAGTTTACTGTTGTTGTAAGAACAATAATGGTACAGAAAGGTACTAGTTACCAAGAACAGATTACATGAGAAATGAACTACTGCATGTGCTTCACAGTTTGGAATGAAAGCCAAATGGCTGAGGCAAATATTTGTAAAATTCATGTCAGTGATACACGCCACAGTGTTGCATCCTATGAACAGGTCTACCACTCAATATAATGCTGCAATACAAGTGTCCATGTGAACAGCTGATGGTATACAGTTAATTGAAACTGTTTGAGTCACTGCTGTCACTACTGTCACTGCTGTCAAATGCTGCAATGTATTTCACTCGGCTGCACTTGGTGGCTGATCCCTGGCAACGACATACAATGTAACAGGCCACGTTCTTCCTGGCACAGGAACAGTTCCTGTTGCAGCCTTTGGTGCAGCCACATGCAACAGCCTTTGTAATTGTCTGTGGCCAGGCTGATTGAGTTGACAGGACTGGAACTAGTTTCCCATCCTCCAGAGCCCAACCATAATCCACAAATGGGGGAAGCTGAGGCTTGGCCACATGTGCAGTCTTATCTATAATAGTTGCAAGAGCTGCCCGCTGTAGATGTAGAAGGAATGTATGTTCTGTTGGTGGGAGTAGTTTCAGCATGGTTGACCTGTTGATCAGGAATTTATAGGCTCTAAGCTTTCCAAGATCGCAGTCCTCAAAGTCATCAGATCTGTCCTGCACTGCAGCATCTGCATGCTGCCCTGTTGATATGTTCACCAGAGCTGTCATTGTTGCTGAGAAAGGATTGGTCTCAATGGCTGCTATCACTTTTTGGACCATATCTGCATCCCTTGCCACTCGGGTTGGACCAGACTCATGATGTGGGTTTGAAGTTGTGAGATGCAGCATTGACTTCAGTTCAGCAGAGATCGCAGCCGTGACAGGTTTGGTGTAGACCCATTTGGTCCGGGCAGCCTCATTGAGTGTTATGCCATCCAGCCCACTCTGTTCCTTGGCATCTGCATTGTAGGTCTGCTCGAGGAGCATGTCAGGAGATACAGCATTGTGGATGCCAGTAGTTCTCCTTCCAACAAATGCTCCTTGCATCAGTGCCGTGTGAACTTCAGGAGCAGTGATGGGCAGCTTCTTCATCTCTGACAAATACAGAGGCAGAGACTGTTGACCATACTTGAAGTGGCCTGCTGCAGTGAGATAGGGGAGCATCCTTGCTGACTCACACAGGTGGCCCATCCAGTTGCCTTCTCGTTGATGGTAGATGAATCGGTGCAGAATGTCAACCATATCCAGGAAATTGGACCAGAATATAGCTGTGGGATAGTGGTCTTGGGATTTCTGGAAGTCCCACATCTGATTTTGAAGAGCTGCTATTTGTGGTTGGGACTTTTCGGTCATTTGCAGCTGCTCAGTTGTGGCAGCATTGTTCTCAAGCAGCTTCTCCACGAGATTCTCAATGCCCTCTTGCCACTGTGTGGTGTCTCTGTCTGCTACCCATGATTCAAATGCCTCCCAGTAGATATGCCATATGGCCTCACTGAGGATTCTGATGGCGTGCATAGTCTGGTAATAGTCTCCTTTCTCACCAAAAATCTTGTCTGCTGTCCCTTTCTGGCACAGACCAGCTGTCACAAGAAGATCTGCCGCACCCGAGTCCCTGATGATCTTGCAGATTGCCTTCACATAGTTGTGTGCTTGGTGAAAGCCTCCTAGGAGCAAAACTACATTGGAGAACTCCTGTCTGTGTTTGTCCCTGATCACTATTGCAAGTTCATATGTGGCTTGATCACCAGTAATGATCGTCCATCTGTCACCAAGTGCATGTGAGGTATTTACTAATCTTGTCATCTCCTCCTTCAGCACACAGGGGTTAGTTGGAGAAGCTGGAATTGGAGGCAGATACCCAATCTTGCTGGCATCCTTGTGTGGTAATAGCCTTCCACAGTAAGCAGAAAAACCAGGCAAGACTTCTTCTGATGGCACATTCAATAGCTGTGATGCTGGTGCCATTCTTCCTAGTCGCCACACAAGTAGCATCACTTCGCTAGAGTAGGCCTACATGCAAGCTATTGATATGCTACACTACATGCAAATTTCTGATATGCTAGACTACATGCACACTGCACAATGGCCACACCACTACAGATCACACAGTTTTGGACATTTCTGCCCACATGATTTTTATGAGACAAATGGCATAAAACACATCATATCACTCTGAAACCATCATAAATAGATTCCCTGACCTTGAAAACCAGAGAAACAAAATATTACACATGAAAATAAGATAACAATTGACGACAATATGGAGATTAAAAAATATGGCGACCATCTTGGACGCCATCTTGAATTGCACAGTTACAGTAGCCTGTTGAAAAGGTTGTCCACCTGGAAGTTGTTGCTGGGGGTCGAAGGAATCCAACCATATAAAACAACCTTTTATAGCAGACCGTGTCTGGTTGACCACTCTTGCCACCAGACTAATATGTAAATCCATTCAAAATTTCACTTTCATTTCAAATTTCACAAAAAAAACAATTTCAAATTTTTTCCTATTCCCTTGGGAACAAAATTTCATGTTGTCATTTCAAATGTCCCTTCCATGATCCGCCATCTTGCCCCTTCCATGATCCGCCATCTTGCTCACGTGATCTTGCTTTGGTCTGGCGCGACCGATAAATTATTTTCACCTGGTGATTAAAATCAATAAATTACAATACAGTACTGTACAGAACGGATTTTAAATTCGAAACCGCTCATCATTTACGCCAGCTACACCGACTTCTTTTTTCCGCTAGTTACACCGACTTCATTTAAGCCAGCTACACCGGCTTCAGTTTTCCGCCAGCTACACCGGCTTCAGTTTTCCGCCAGCTACACCGACTTCAGTTTTCCGCCAGCTACACCGACTTCATTTAAGCCAGGTACACCAATTTCAGATTTCCGCCATCTACACCGACTTCAGTTTTCCGCCAGCTACACCGACTTAATTTAAGCCAGGTATACCGATTTCAGTACGTACCGGCCAGTCGGACCTACGTACCTGGTCCAGTCGACTAGAAGTCTAGACTATATAGCCGACAGTAGGTCAGTCCTGCATTCTATCCCAATCTATCCATTCAATAAAATTTATTTGAATTTTAATTCTAAGCCCAAGATCAAACAACCTAGCCTAGCTAGGCCTAGGCCTACAGATGTTTGCGAGGGCTGCGTCCTCGATTGACTGACCATTGTCGACGAAGCTCTCACTCTACGCAATGCGTATTCATATTAATTTGATTTTATACCTGTGTACGTTTTACGGATGCTGTGAGACTCTTTATCTAACCTAATGCTAGCTTTTATAGAATTGTCTCAGCCGAAGGATTCTGATTTTTTTTGGGGGGGATTGGTGTGTTTCCTTAGAGTTATCCAAGGAGCTCCAGAACATGTGCGTGAAAGGTAAACCTGTCTCATTGTGTTGAACGGAGAGCATTTGTGCCGATTATTATGTACTAGTGTACTTCTATGAAATATTGGCTTAAATATATGTTATAAAAGTTTAGGGAGCACATGGGAAAAGTGTGATTATTTACTCAAAAAGAATGAGGTGTGTGTGTGTGTGTGTGTGTGTGTGTGTGTGTGTGTGTGTGTGTGTGTGTGTGTGTGTGTGTGTGTGTGTGTGTGTGTGTGTGTGTGTGTGTGTGTGTGTGTGTGTGTGTGTGTGTGTGTGTGTGTGTGTGTGTGTGCCGTCGTCGTCGTCGTCGTCGTCGTCGTCGTCGTCGTTTTTTAGATTTAAAGCTCAAAGGTCAAGGCTACATAAAATCATCAATTTTCATTTTGTACTTTTTAAAAACTATTTTCGTTATTTTGAGCATACGGAAGAAGAAGAAGAAGATGTCTGAATACAAACGGACGCGGACGGGTTTTGCATTTTCAGATGCTTTCTGATTTAGCAGTTGCACCTGGACCTACACTCCCCCTCCCCTCACCTACTCCACCCCTTTATTTCATTTCTGCACACAGTTAAAAACCACAGTGTGATAAGCTCCACAAATTCTTAATCCGAACCGATCTTCAAATTCCAACTTCAGAATTGACTCCAACACTAACGGTTACAGCAGTCCCAACTACTAAAAAAGTGTTCTTTGCTAAAAACGTTTTATTCAAAAAACGTGTCTCCGAGCAGTTCCTATGGAAGTCAGAATTAAGTTAAAAACTATTATTAAGTTAAATTTAAAAAAAACTAACCCCAGCATGAGAATCACAGCCTCGCTTAAATGAATGCATATATACTTAGTTATATAATCGCAAGATAGGGTAAATTTTGTCAGATTTCACTCCAGATTTGGAGATTATTTCGTTTACAACATCCAATCCTCGTATCCGAATCCAGATTTTGATGATATGGTTCATTTATGTAATGATAATCGTGTTTCCAAGGCAAGGCACGTTTGAGTAGGCCGAAACAAAATGGTGGCTTAATAACCCAGCAAGGTGCAGTGGGATGACTAAGATGGCGGGCTGCCATATTGGTAAGCTAACACATCCGTTTTTTTTCTTATTAGCACCTTGTTAATCATCTTCAAAAAGGTGTTATGACACTCAAACACCCAGTTTTCATCCTTGCAATCTGTTGGAGGTCTAGGTGCATGCATGCAAAGTTTGGGGCCGCTAGGTTTCATGGTTTTGGAGTTGTGGAGGAGACAGACAGACGGACACTGCCTTTTATTATTATAGATATACCTGTACCAGTATAAACCGAGAAACAAATTTTCACTCGTGCTAAAGTTGCATACGGAGAAACCGTCCCAAAAAATGGAAGGGGTGCTTTTGCACCTCCCTTGATTTCCATACAATAAGCAATTTGATGTAGTGCAATACTCATAATGATGCTGAAATTCAGGTTTACAAATAATTACGATTTAAATACGAACAAAATGCATTTGCTCATTGTACAAAGATGTTCATTTGCTCATAATTATTCAAGACGATATAAAAACTTGAAAAAGTAAGGGGAAAAAAATATTCAACCCAGACGGGATTTGAACCCACAATCCCCAGCTTGGGAGTCTGATGCTTTATTCATTAGGCCATTGGGCAAGCACATTAGATTTGTGTAATAATATTTTGAAGAGTTATAAAGTGTGTATATACTATATACGTATATTTTTATATATTTATTTATGTGTGTGTGTATGTATGTATATATATAATATATTTATTTATTTATTTATTTATTTATTTATTTATTTATTTATTTACTTATTTATTTATTTAATTAATTTAAAAGCAAAAACTATAGCACTTAGGTGGAATTTGTTTCAAAAGCCATTAACTAGGCCTATTGGCCGATGTATATCCAAGTTTCAGCTAGTTTCAATATATAGCCCTTGAGATATGAGCGCCAACACATTTTGGACCGACGGACACCAACGTGATTTTGAGGGTTTTCTAAATAAAATTCAAGAACGTGGAAACGGGCATTGCTGAAATTTGGAACATATTACCTCGATGTACAAAGCATTTACTTCTGGGATTTGCAGCCGATTTCGTCCAGTAGAAGCCGAGAAACGTATTTTCAGTCGCCATATTAAAGCTGCATACAGAGAAACGATTCCTTATATAACGGGAGGGGCCCTTTGATTTCAGAAGATTATCCATCAAAAATGGAAAATACAAAATGTCCAGAAAATGATACTGTTCTTAATTATATATGATTTATTGTTTACATATGATTACTTCATACATATAAATCACATAGTTGTTGGAGCCTGGTGTTGGCTTAACGGTTAGGCTGCTGGCTTGGGATCCTAGGATCCTGAGTTTGAATCCCAGTCGATGCTTGAATTATTGCCAGGGGGGTTGACTCATCCGTCATCCTGTCATTCTTCTGAGGTCAGCAAAGTGAGGCACAAACGCACCTTCAGAAAAATGTTGCAACCAGCAGCCACAGGCTGTATACGAAACAACAACATAGTTGGTACTACAGGTCCAAAATCTGCCCAAGATAATTGATATATTGAAGAGCAAGTATGAATAAAACTGTCCAAAACATTAAAACTACAAGATATTGTCCGCCATTGTCCCCCTATTTACAGACATCACATATAAAGCATTGTAAATTGTCTTTTTATTTAAAGTGAATAAATGCACAGTTGACATCTATATCAGTTTAATTCTATGCATTTTGACTGTTTGGTGTTGATTATTATTTTTTTCCAATAACTGTTATAAAAACATCGACTAAGGACAAGTCTTATCTGTGTGTTGTATCATATGTTGCATATGATACAACCTGCTGCAGTACAAAGTTATTCATGTGTGGTAGCCTCAGGCCCGGTAAGTCTGAGGGGAACCGAGGATACCCCACTTTTAGTGGATGTGAAACCCATGGCTGTAACAGTATTGTTACGTTTGTGGGGGTAGATGATGGAATCTCATCGTAAATATAGGATCGCATAATTATAGCATGGACCGTGGACGTGTCCGAGACATCTCGATGTATTATTATGTAGGGAAACTGGAGCTTAAGATTGTTTATGTGTCTTCACACGGGGGGGGGGGGGGGGGGTGGTGAAGCTGTGTTAACTAGATAGGGATTAAGGTTGGCTTCCCCCTAGTATGTGATTGCCTCCTGTGGCTTTTCCCTATGTTTTTACAACTACAACAAGGCCGGCCATAAAAGCCTCCATTTAAACAACAACAACAATCGTCGACAAAGGCCAGGCAAACAGGCTCCCGAACTAAACCCTGCCTCCAAAAGATCGTAACCAGCAGGCCACGCCCCCAAATTTCAGGATTGGTTGAGGTGACATCACGTAGAAACTTCGAGCAAGAGGAGGAGGAGGAGGAGGAGGAGGAGAGTGGCTTTTGGGTTTTTTTTGCACAGACAAGAAACCTGGGCCATTTTTGGCCGTACTGGGCATTTTCTGTGCATGTGCTGTGTGGACTTTTGGCACTTTGGAGGAGGAGGAGGAGGAGGAGGAGGAGGCTGTTGCAGCCGTTAAAAAGGAGCAATAAGTTTGTGGGGCTCTTAGCGATTCGGGCAGATGGACACGAAGGAGGATGGTCCTCACAAATTTCCTCACGTTTGTGGCACCATGGAGAGCGACTTCGCGCCATCTTGTGCGCTTGCCGCACAGTGGCTTCAAGGTTTGACGGCCACCAAGCTCCTAAAAGCCATTTGGGACCAAAGCTGAGTGCCGGCTGGCTAAAGTAACATTTATTTTTAATTTATCTATTCCCTTGTCTGTATTTGAGTCTGCGTGTGAGGTACCTCATTTAGAATTTTAGTTTTTACCTCAACATTTATTTTGGGATTCCCGTCTTTTATTTATTTTCATTAAATCAGTATTGTTGAATTTCCTTGTTGTGTCTGTTTGTTGTGGGTTTCGGATTAAACCCGTGTGCTTCGTCCAGGTAAGCACTCCGTTTCCTTCATTCACGCACGTGCCAAAAAAAACCAACCGCCATTTTTCGGGCAGTCGCCTCGGATTTAAGGACCATTCTGGCTATTCGTCCAAGGCTGGTGTTCATCGTCTACAGACAGGACAGTATATATAGAAAAAGTACAATATGCCTTTTGCCAACTTGTTCATGTGTTGTTGAACTCAAAGGGAGTTTTCATGTTATTGTGTTGATTTGTTATGATATATTTTCATCATGGACTAAAACATTGCCCGATGATGTATCCGATTAAGAACTATGAATGACGTAGCAAAAAAATAATTACAATTCAAGTGAATGCACCTTCCTTTCCTCACTGGTCCAACCACGCTAGGGGTCCTTTTTCATTATTTCTATTATTTTATCCTCCGTCCACCAACGGCGTGTCTGCATTACGCTGTTGCTCTGCAGGCCAGAACTACCAACAGCAGAGTCTCCAGAACCTGAGTCTGAGCCAGAGGAACTGGTAGGCTCTGATGATGAAGAGCAGGAAGATCCAGGTGATTACTGCAAGGGTGAGTTCTGGACACCAGAAGACATTGACATTAAAACAAAACCTCACATTCATGTAGTTCATAAAATGTACAAGTTAAAGGATTTTTCTTGACTTCACCAAAAGAATGAGCTGAAGGGTGTGAAGCAGCTCTTCTTCTTAAACTGGTTTACAAAGTGCTCTTTGTCCCGACTCACTTGCTCATGTTTAAATCCTCACAGTACGTTGTTCCTCCTATCTCCCCTTCGTTCTTCCTCGTGTTGTCCTTCCCTCCCTCTGCTCACCCCTTCTCTCCCCCCACCATATGTTTCTCCTCTGTCCCCCTCAACCCTTTCCCTCCCCTAAATATTGTTCCCCTTCCTTCCACCCCGTCCACCTACCAGGCCCATTAATATTTTCATATCGTGGTTCACTTTTGATTACTAATTATGGGGTGTGTATTTTTTACTCAAGTCCACTGTGTGCGCTGTATTGGCAGGAGGCTATCACCCAGTATGCATTGGAGACTTGTTCAATAACCGTTACCACGTGGTGCGAAAGCTTGGCTGGGGTCACTTTTCTACAGTCTGGCTCTGCTGGGACATGCAGTGAGTTTTGTGGATGTGGAACTTTCGGACTGGCAGCATTTTTCACATGCTCATGACTTATTTCATGTTATTGAATTTTACATTGCTTGTCATAACTGGTATTTTGAAGAGATGACAGGTGTAACAGCTCTGGTTGCAGCAGTTTGCTGGCAGAATAGCCGATAGGTAAGCACACTCACCTGAGCTGTCTAACCAAGGTTTGAATCTCAACCAAAAGTAAGTTTTAAGTTTAAAGTTTTAAGCAATGCTCAAAGTTTGGTCAGCAAACAAATAGAAGCATTAAGAATTTTAAGCAATGGACAAAACAAATATTTTTCAAATGAAGTAGGAGGGTCAATAAAAAAAAATAGGCAATTAAATAATTATAAGAGTATTGTAGACATAGGGAATTTGTCTTCACAAGGAATTGCAAGGAAAAGGCTATTCGGCATGGGCTGTTAACACCAACACTAGATTATAAAAATTAATCAAAGCTATCGACACCTGATTTCATTGGGGGAACTAGCTGAAATGGCCATTTAAGACTGGCAGTAAAAACAGCAAGTCTCCAAGTACCATAAATATTATCTTTCAGCTTTTATAACCATGTGTTGTCGTAGTTGCATTGTTAAATTACTTTGTGTGCACATAGTCACGTGAAAAAGTAAGTACACCCCTTGTAAAGTTTTGACATTTTCAACATATTTCAACATGCAGCTATTTGATCTTCATTTCAACAATATTGATAGATAAAGGTGATATAATACAACAAATATCATGAAACATTTACATTTTGTAGTCAATTGTATAACTTAAATAAACATAAATGCAAATTTCGCATTTGGAAAAAGTAAGTACACCCTTGGCTATAATAGGTGGTATTGCCCCCTTTGGCAGAAACAACCTCAAGTAGGCGTTTCTTACAACTGTCTACCAGTCTCTGACATCGACTGGGAGAAATTTTTTCCCACTCCTCCATGCAGAATTCTTTCAGCTGTGCGATGTTTGAGGGGTTTCTTGCATGCACAGCTCGTTTCAAATCCCCCCACAACATTTCGATGGGATTTAGATCCAGGCTTTGACTTGGCCATTCCAGAACGTGCCATTTCTTTCTTTTCAGCCATTCCTTGGTGGATTTACTGGTATGTTTAGGGTTATTGTCATGTTGCAAGGTCCACCTTCGGTTGAGCTTCAACTTTCCGACAGATGGCCTCGCATTATCCTCAAGCACCCTCTGGTACAATGAAGAATTCATCGTGGATTCTATGATGGTGAGCTGCCAAGGCCCTGATGCAGCAAAGCTGCCCCAAACCATAATATTTCCACCACCATGCTTTACAGTTGGTATCAGGTTCTTGTGGTCAAATGCTGTCTTTGGTTTTCGCCAAACATTCTTCTGGTACTGTGGCCAAATAGCTCTACCTTTGACTCATCTGTCCAGAGCACATTGTTCCAGAAGTTCTGGTCTTTGCCAAGGCATTCATTGGCAAACTTTAGTCTTGCCCTGATGTTCTTTCTGGACAGCAAAGGTTTCCTCCTGGCACACCTCCCATGTAGATCAAATTTGTGCAGCCTCTTTCTAATGGTAGGCTCGTGCACTTTGACATCAACAGTGGCAAGAGCTACCTCTAGGTCCCGTGATGAGATTCTGGGGTTCTTGGAGACTTCTTTCAGCATCTTGCAGTCTGCTCTCGGGCTGAACTTGCTGGGGCGGCCTGGCCTGAACATGTTGGCAGTCGTTTGGAATCTTCTCCACTTGTAGATGATCTTCCGGACAGTCCGGACAGTTCCGGACTTCCGGTCCCTCAGGCGACGAGGCTTGCTTCGAGCTCTCCACGGCATCGAAGTTTGAGTGTTTTCCCATTCGTGTCTTTGTCGGGTTTCCGCTGGTTGTTTTGTTGTGTGTGTGTTGTTGTGTGTTTCTGTTTAGTTTTGGTTTTGTGGTTGTTGCGGATTTGTGTGTGATTGGTCGTTTTTTATTCGCGCGTTGTGCGCGGCCTGGTCTTTCCGGGCTCCCTTCCCCCCGTCGGTGTTTTGTGAGTGTAAGTTCTTTCCTTCACAGTATTTGCTTGTTTCTTTGATTTTCTTTTCTTCCCCCTGCCTCTCGCGGGCATCTTACCCTTTGTCCGGCGTTTTTAAAAACAGGACAAACGGATAGACAAAGAATTCTATATTGATTCTTTCTCTCCTCCCGGACACGTACTTGTTCGCTTTCCTCCTCGTCTCGACTTGTGCTGTGCCCCGCCCCCTGTATCTCGTTTTTCTTCCGCCTCTGCTCCTGGAATATGTTTAAACCGCAACCGTGATGCTGATGCTGCCCTCCCCCCCCCCCCCCCCCCCCAAAATTTCCATGTTTTAAACGTTTCCCAGTGTGTACCCTGGTCAGAATAGGGACACCGTATCCCTGCGTGTTGTAAGAGACGATGAAGAGGGTTGGCGTCAGGAACGGCATCCGGCCATAAAAACATTGCCTCAAAAAGAGAACCATGACAATTACAACTACATATGGGCAGGGTACAGCCCGAAGTGGAGATCGGTTTCTGAGGTTTGGGACATGGAATGTAGGGACAATGACAGGGAGATCAGGAGAAGTGGTGGAAGTATTGGTCAGAAGAAGAGTGGACATATGTTGTGTGCAGGAGACGAGATGGAAGGGAAGTGGTGTGAGAATGGTGAAGGGTAGGCAGGGACAGAAATACAAGTTTGTGTGGCAAGGGTGCCCGGAGGGCGTGAATGGTGTTGGTGTCCTGTTTTCTGAGGAGTTTGTAGACAGTGTGGTGAGTGTGACTAGAGTGAGTGATAGGTTGATGATGGTGAAAATGATGATTGGAAAGCTCTTGGTGAACGTCATCTCGGGATATGCTCCGCAGGTTGGTCGAAGCGATGAAGAGAAGGACAAGTTCTGGTGTGCGATAGAGAAGCTGATGGAAAACGTGAAAGATGAGGAAGTTGTTGTGGTGGGAGGAGACCTGAATGGACATGTGGGAAGGAGTATGGATGGTTTTGAGGGAGTTCATGGGGGTTACGGATATGGTGTGAGAAATGGAGAAGGTGAAAGGATTTTGGAGTTTGCTGATGGAGCTGATTTGTTGATTTGTAATACTCAGTTCCAGAAAGAGGATAATAAGCTTGTTACAGACACGTCAGGTGGGTCGACGACAACCGTTGACTACCTGATGGTGCGTAGGCGAGATAGGGGGCACCTCCGGGACACAAACCATGGGTTTGTGTCCCGGAGGGCACCATGGGTTTGTTGATCTGGAGAAAGCATTCGATAGGGTTCCACGCAAAGTATTGACATGGGCATTGAGGAAGTTAGGAGTGAAGGAATGGTTGATCAGAGTAGTGATGGCAATGTACAAAAGAGCGCGCACAGCTGTAAGGACGAAGGACGGGAACAGTGGTGAGTTTGAGGTGAAGGTGGGAGTGCATCAGGGGTCGGTACTAAGTCCACTACTATTTGTAGCTGTGATGGAGGTGCTGGCTCAGAACGTAAAGGAGGGTTTACCGTGGGAGTTGTTGTATGCAGATGATCTGGTGTTGATTGCAGAAAGTATGGATGGACTGAAGGAAAAGATGAACAAGTGGAAGGAATGTATGGAGACAAAAGGTCTGAAGGTGAATATCGGAAAGACGAAGGTGATGGCAAGTGGTAAAGCATGTGGTGAGGTGGAAAGAACTGGGAAGTGGTCGTGTGCTGTGTGCAGGAAGGGTGTCGGAGTGAACTCCATTCAATGTACAATGTGTGCAGAGTGGGTTCATCAAAAATGTAGTGGTCTGAGAGGGTCATTTACCAGTGTGGCAGCTACATTCAAATGTAAGGTGTGCACAGAGGGAGCTGCAGATGGAGGAAATGTTGAGTTGGATCATGGAGACGGCGTGAAGCTGGAAGGTGTGAAAACATTTTGCTACCTCGGAGACATGCTGAATGGAGAAGGTGGATCAGACTCGGCAACGGTTGCTCGAGTGAGATGTGCATGGAAGAAGTTTCGGGAACTGAGTGGCGTGCTGATGAGGAGGAGAGTGTCGCTGAAGCTGAAGTGAAAGGTGTATGCTGCATGTGTGAGAAGTGTTATGATTTATGGGAGCGAGACGTGGGTAATGAACGTAGAGCAGCAACGAAGTCTGGAAAGGGTGGAAATGTGAATGGTTCGATGGATGTGCGGCGTATCGTTGAGAGAGAGAAAGACAAATGATGAATTGCGAAAGATGATGGGAATATTGCCTGTGATTGATGCTGTGAAGAGGAACAGGTTGAGATGGTTTGGTCATGTGTTGAGGAAGGATGAAAGTGACTGGTTGAGAAGAGTGATGGAAATTAATGTAGAAGGAAATAGAGGACGGGGAAGACCGAGAAAGACTTGGCTAAAGATGGTGGAAGAAGAAATGCCGGCAAGGGGGTTAACAAGGAGAGATGCAGAAAATAGGGCAAAATGGAGAAGATTGTCATGGGGACCGCAAGGCTAACCCCCGCTCTAGCAGGGAAAATGGCCTTAAAATGCATGTTGTTGTTGTTGTTCCGGACAGTCGAATGAATGAATGAATGAATGATCGTTTTGAGGCCATTTTTTCCCCGCTAGAGCGGGGGTTAGCCTTGCGGGCCCCATGACCTCATGGTTCCCTTTTTGAGGCAGTTTTTTATGGCCGGATGCCCTTCCTGACGCCAACACTTAGTCGCCTCTTACAACGCGCAGGGATACGGTGTACCTATTCTAAACCGGGGTACACACCGGGATCATTCATCCCAGCAAGCTGGTACTCAATTTGCCGACCTCGGAAGGATGACAGGCTGAGTCAACCCCCCTGGTGTTAATTCAGCGATCGACCAGGATTAGAACTCAGGATCCTCAGATCCCAAGCCAGCACCCTAACCGCTAAGCCAACACCAGGCTTGTCGAATGATTGATTTCAAATTGTTTGGAGATCTTTTTAAATCCCTTCCCAGACTCGTAGGCATCTATAACCTTCTTTCTGAAGGCCTCAGAGAGCTCTTTTGATCGAGGCATGGTGATGCTGCACACTTCAACAACAAAGAGCAAACCAAACTAAATGTCTGAGGTTTAAATAAGACAGGTTCCTCGAAGATCCTCTCTAACGATGTTCTAATCATTTGCACCTGAGCTGGTGCACCTGATTCTAATTTTAGGTATTTGAAGTAGTTATTAATGTAGGGGTGTACTTTCTTTTTCCACATGCGAAATTTGCATTTATGTTTATTTAAATTATACAATGGACTACAAAATGTAAATGTTTCCTGATATTTGTTATATTATATCACCTTTATCTATCAATATTGTTGAAATGAAGATCAAATCGCTGTGTGTTGAAATATGTTGAAAAAGTCAAAACTTTACATGGGGTGTACTTACTTTTTCACGTGACTGTATATCTTTACAATTTAATTTGAACGCAAGTTTCCTAAAAAAAAGTCATGTACTCGTTTTAATTTATAAACAACAATGATCGCATTGTGGTCACAACTTGCGACAAATTCTGGGCCAATTTGGAAATGTGCATTTAAAGCGCTCTTAAAAGATGAACTGCGTAACTGGGAAACACACATTTAATGCGCTATTAAAAAATTAACTCGACACCTCTAATCCATGACACCCTCCGCCACGGTTATATCAGAAGGAGCTGATTCGTCAAACGGTCAAGTATAGTTTTAACCTGAATATGCGGCCGTCCAAAAATTACGTCACACTTTTTTTAGGGAGCTGCGTACTGTGCGTGTTGACAGGCTTGATTAAATCTTGGTAATCATTATTTGACACATGATTAGATTTTTTGGGATCCCTCATCATGAGTAACACTCGACCAAAACAAAGCCAATGGAAATCTGACGCAATAAACCCGGGCAATGTATGATCAGCAGAGGCCTACAAGCCCGATTTATTCGGCCCACCAGAAAACCAAGATGGCGGCCATATAATTTTTTTGACTTTGGCAGAGGCATAAAAACACCTGCAAATACTCCTTGCTAGGAAGTAGGAGCCAGGATTTTATTGTTGTTGCCATACAGTTTTCTTATTTGATTTCCCAGACTATAGTCAACCTACATACAGGTAGGAACCTGCTACACAGACCTACCATCTCTCCATTCAACATGGATCTGTTTTTTGTTTTCAAGGATTTTGCCACAATTATTCATGTGATCAGTGTGGAAATTCACCTCGATCATTGTCAGGTCTCACATAAAATTGAATCCAAACGCCAACCTGGTAACTACATTGTTGTAGGAACTGTTTCAGAAGCTCCATTGTCACGTTTTATTCCGAAACTCCATTAGCCCCATGGATCTCTGTTGAACAAACAGTAGGTATGCACGATAGACTTGTGTGTATCTTATATTTATACAATCATGTAGACACCCTGCTACGACGTGTCTACAGAAAGTGCATTGTTCAGCGAGGAGAGCGATGACAAACATAAACAGCCAATTTTTAGTTTGGCTTCTTCCGGCTATTTTCTTACTTTCTCCTTGAAGTTGCTCACTGTTGGCGGTGATTCCTTCAGCACCATCTCGCCTGGACCATTTCAAAGCATAGTCTTTCACTCCTGCCAACTATTCTCTGGCCGGCACCAAATTACCGGCGTTTTTGGTACATAAATGGATCAACCTTGTGGTAACTTCTGGCAATTTGCTTGACACGCCTCCCATCAAAGTCGCCATCCTCTAACGAGCAGACAAAAATAGCATCACGTCATATGTAGCTGATTTGAAGGCTCGGTTGTGTGCACCGGAGAACGTCTCTATAAAAACTAGTGCGATTTTCAAAGAGTGCCGAAGGTTAACGCCAATAAATTTGCTTTTGAAATGAAATCTCGAATGTGAAACTACTTTTTCATTCTGAGCATAGCCTATGGCTTAGAAAAAACTAAATTTCAAGTAGAGGCTCGAATGGTGCAACGAGCTTGAAAGAAACAACCATTCGGCTTATGGCCTACCAGGCCCGTGACCCCTATCGGCTCAAAATTATTTTAACTGTCAATTTGGTAGTTTTACAATGAAGGGGAAATTTGCCTTTGCATTGCGGTGAGCACCAAAATACACACACACACACACACACACACACACACACACACACACACACACACACACACACACACACACACACACACACACACACACACACACACACACACACACACACACACACACACACACACACACACACACACACACACACACACACACACACACACACACACACACACACACACACACACTTTCCCTGCTACATTGCACATGCATCTTTTCAATTTTTTTTTTTTTTTTTTTTTTTTTTGTATACTGAATCGAGGCTCGTGAAAGAGCTGACATTTACTTCACAAACAAATCAACCAGACAAACAAAATATATAAAAAGAGGGAGCGGAAGACAAGAGAAGGGAAAGCACACAAACACTTCAATATTTCATGGACTGGTGTTTGTGTATTTGTTTTGTCTCACTACTCCTACACTTCTGGGCATTAGAACTACTACTACCAGACTTTCTACATAGGATCAGCATGACTCCAATTAGTGTATATGAGTATATGTGGTATTATGTGCAGATCAGTGACAAAAAAACCTCAATTTAATCCATTTTAAATTGAGGCTGTAACACAACAATGTGAAAAAAAAGTCAATGGGTGTGAATACTTGCTGAAGGCACTGCACATTTACATTTTGGGATTCTGTTAACGAGGTGGGAAAAACTGGTGTCATGAGTGGAGCTAGAGGGATGTGTGAAGAGGAATGGGGGAAGTGGTTTGTAAGGTGAATATAAGTTTGTAAGTTGTTTGTAAGTTTTGTAAGGTGAATGGTTGTGACGGGGGATGGGAGGAGCGGGAGCGTATGAGTTTGGATGGTTGTGGGAGGGAGAACCAGACATCATTGCATTTAGCAGCTGTTGCATGCAAATATTTGCTACGCAGGCGGTTCCTTTTCTGGGCATTGCCATCTTCACTGTACGAACTGCGTCAAGCTCTGGACGAAAGGCTTGCCTGTTAAAGGTCGTGCTTGTACATGCATGATTGGTCAAGTTTTGAGACACATTTTACCAGTCGGGGAGGATGACTAAGTGATGTACAAAAACAAAATTGACCGGAGAGTTGAAACAGAGCAGATGACTGGAAAGGAGGAGGAGGAGGAGGAAGAAGGTGGAATAACTAAGAAGGAAGAAAATTCAACACAGAAGACAGCCAAAGGCAGGACAACAATTTCAAAGCAGGAATTTGAAAGTAAACGGAATGCACATGTACGTGGCTGTACACACCAACCATTAGTTTTAATGAGCTGTTTGTCCTTGTCAGGACTGCCCACCAAGTAAAAAATAGCACAGAACATTGATATTTCATTGGCATCATTTAACCCACCTGATACTGAGTATAATATGTAGCACTCGCTTGACACTACATTGACTCACTCAGGACCCATTTATCCAAACTTTTGCTTCATAGTTAAGTGAAAAACCTTGAGGGGAAAACTTGTTGACTCTCCCTCATACTTGTTATACATTATTCCCACTTTTACTTCATATTTATTTATGTGAAAGATGCATCCTTACTGTTTTATTTGGAATTCTAATGATGCTCTGTCCATCTTTTATTATTGCTTTTTATCACTTTATTTTCTGTTCTTCACATGCTCCCATTCTCTTTTCCTTTTTTTTTTTTTCTCACGTGGCAGAGGGAAGCGGTTTGTGGCACTTAAAGTGGTGAAGAGTGCTCCCCATTACACAGAGACAGCAGTGGATGAGATAAAACTACTGAAATCCGTGAGTTTGTCTGATGTTAAAACAGCGGCAGATGGAAGGGTGCACTGCATTGTGCTGATGATCCCCAGCCAGGGTGAAATGTGATCACAACTGTATTACCTCTGTATGTAAGCCTCCATTAAGGCTTCAAAAAAAAAGTTGCTACGGCCCCCTTGGAGTCTCATTGAGCTCATTGTGATGGTGATATCCTGATGATGCTTAAGGTTGGAGAACTGACATTTTGATATATTTACTCCCAACTAGCAAAGGTGCCCGGCGTTGCCTGGTAACGCAGAGTCGCTTCATGATGGGAATATGAAGAGGGGGGAGGGGAGAGAGAGAGAGGATGGGAGGGGAAGGATGGTGGTGGGAAGGGGAGGAGGGTAAAGGGTGAGAGAGAGGGGAGGGGGGAGAGAAAGAAGGTAGGGAGAAAGGAAAGGGAGAAGGGGTGGGGGAAGAGTGAAGCCTCATCACATGTTGCTATACTATACACTACGGGAGGGAGGTGTGGTCCGAGGAGGGGGGTGGAAGCGAGGGAAAGAGAGGGGGAGGGATAGGGGGAGGAGATAGAGAGAGATCGGGGAGAAACATATTTTATAAAACCCCACTTTTGATTCCCCCCCAACCTGTTTTCCGTCACCTTCAACTTGCCACGTATGCATTGTTAATCCAATGTGTGTGAACACCATGGAACTGGCACCGCAGGTCTCTCTCACAATACCACCCGTCACTAGCAAATTCCACCCGCCGCTTCACTGAATATGGAGAAGGAGGAATCTTCTTCGTATATCTTAAAAGTTTTATGGCATTTTCAGAGCTGTGAGAGCTCTATATTACGCCATGCACCAAGACATAACGGCGGTGAATGAAGGAGCCTTTAGATAATCTAAAGCTGGGTTTCTCTGTGATGCTTGCCGACTTTGCAGAAGAATTATCAGAAGCAGACGTTCTCCATAGCATTTTCAGAGTTTGAATAAAAGGTTTCTCGTTGAGTTTGAAAAAGATCTGGGTAGTGTACACTACCGGTCAAAAGTTTTAGAACACCTCAATTTATGTCAGTTTTTATTGAAATTTAAGCAATTCAAGTCCAGTGAATAACCTGAAATGGTACAAAGGTAAGCAGTAAACTGCTCGAGGTTAAAAAAAAATGTTTAGGTTGGCAAAAACTGGAAAATAAAGCCAACGTGTCAGTGAGTACAGTTTCCTACACCATCAAAAGGCACTTGGAAACGGGAGGAAACTCTGACAGGAAGAGGTCTGGCAGACCCAAAGCCATAACAGAATCAGAAGACAAGTTTCTGAGAGTCAACAGCTTGCGTGATAGGCGGCTCACAGGACAACAGCTTCAAGCACAGCTTAACACTGGTCAAAGTAAGCAAGTCTCAGTTTCAACTGTGAAGAGAAAGCTTCGAGCTGCAGGTTTGACAGGTCGAGTGGCAGTAAGAAAGCCATTGCTGAGATGGCAAAATAAGAAAAAGAGGCTTGCCTGGGCCATGAAGCACTGCCAGTAGACTACTGAAGACTGGAAGAAGGTCTTATGGACCAATGAATCAAAATTTGAAATCTTTGGTTCATCACGCAGGGTTTTTGTATGCCGTCGAGTAGGCGAAAGGATGGTTCCTCAGTGTGTGACACCAACTGTCAAACATAGAGGAGGAATCTTGATGGTCTGGGGCTCTTTTGCTGGATCCAGAGTCAGCGACTTGTACAGAGTGACTGGCACCCTGAACCAAAAGGGCTACCACCGCATTTTGCAGCGCCATGCAATACCCTCTGGTATACGCCTCGTTGGTCAGGGGTTCATCCTACAGCAAGATAATGACCCTAAAGACACCTCCAGGCTATGTCAAAACTACCTTCGAGGAAAAGAACAAGACGGTAGGCTTCAAATCATGGAATGGCCAGCACAGTCTCCAGACTTAAACCCAATGGAGCTGGTTTGGGATGAACTGGACAGAAGGGTGAAAGCAAAGCAACCTACAAGTGCAACACATTTGTGGGAAGTTCTGCAACAGTGTTGGGAAGAACTTCCCGAACAATATTTGATTTCCATTGCAGAAAGAATGCCACGAGTGTTTTCGGCTGTTCTATCTGCAAAAGGTGGGTGGAACCCTGGTGTTGGGCTAGCGGCTAGGGTGCCGGCTTAGGATCCTGGGTTCGAATCCCGGTCGATCGCTGAATTAACGCCAGGGGGGTTGACTCAGCCTGTCATCATTCCGAGGTCAGCTAATTGAGAACCAGTTCACTGGTAAATCCCTGTTTGTCGTAAAAGGCGACAAAAAGGGTTGGCGGCAGGAAGGGCATCCGGCCATAAAACATTGCTTCAAAAAGGGGACCGAAAAACAACAACAACCACGGTCCCCGAAAAAGGCCAACCCCCGCTTTGCGGGGAAAAATGGCCTCTAAAGGTGGTTTTTTATCTGCAAAAGGTGGCTACTTTGCCAAGTCAAAAATTTAAATTAAATTTTGTTAAACAAAATGATTATATAATAATAATAATAATAATGCATTTATTTTGTATAGCGCTTTTCCAGAAGCCCAAAGGCGCTTTGACAGAGTGGAAAACATAATGCATAATGCATAACAATACAAAACTGGGTTTATCATTATATGATTTCTTTTTTATCTCCAATTGTTTATTTGTTCTATGCTTAATTTCAGAGTACATTGAGACATTAAACTGCGTAAATTTCAATACAAACTGGAAAAATTGAGGTGTTCTAAATCTTTTGACCGGTCGTGTATGTTGCCAAAAATGCAGGGAATAACAAAAGTTGTTTTTTATGTTAATGTTTCGGCAATCTGATTAGTAGCTGAGTTTCTTCATCATGCTGTGATGAGGAAGAAGAACAATTGCTAATGCTTTGTTCATGCTGTTTCTCTGTATTCTGTTTGTTTACAATCACGATAATGAAATTATGAAAAATTGGAATAAAGTTGAAGTAATTTGCAACGTGAAAACACCCTATCCTATGAAGGTGTGATTTAAGATGACAGTGCAGATTGAGAGTAGCCACATAGTAGCTCTTTGGCTGTGCTACAGTAAGACAAAAGACTTGGTTGTTTTGCAGGTGACTTTGTTGTACAAAGATTGCGATAATTTCCATAATAGGACTCCATCTTATGTCTTGCTTTGCGCCTTTGGGAGGCACGCACCCTAACTTGCAAATTCAACGAGATGTTTTCTGGTCGTGTCATAAGCCAATGGGCACAATGTATGCTGATTAATCTGACAGATATTTTGGTCTCCACAAAGATTCATTTTTGTCGGCTTTACATTGCTTCCCATGGTGATTAGCATACCTCGATCAACATCCTTTTGACTTGATCCATTGTTCTACCTGTCTGCCAACACAGGTCGACACTAGCCTTCACGAGCAAGACTAGTTCTTCATGCTGCAATATTTATTCAAATGGAAGTTTGACAGCAAATGCTCTCAGTTATGGCTGCATCCTTTTATGTACATTTGGAAAATGTGACTGGTGCACTCAATCAGACCGTACAACACATCTTACTGTAATGCTCAACAAGACGCTTCATGAGTAATTCACGAGGCTACTCCTGAATCCGTTGAATGGTTATCTGTACTTGATATTAGATTCCAATTTATTATTCACCCAAGCCATATGAAAGAAGATTTAAAATGAATGAGATAAATTATTTTAGAAAAATATATTAATTATTTTTTAAAAAGAAGGTTTTAATTCACTGTCTTGCTATGTGAAAGGGGTTGTCTAAACAACTAGATGGTATTCATAGAAAACTTAACCTGTGCAGTCACCTTGGTGTGAGCCAACTCTTCTGTTTTTGAAGGGTATTTTCTTTGATCCAATATGGCTGCCAGACCGCATGAGCGATGACATCATACATTTATATTCTCTAATATAATTGTTGCGTAGATCAGCTCAATAAATTTCAAACTGATCAGACTAAGCGTTGACCCTGTCGAATTATGATGTCATAATTTGGCACCAATGGCATCATCAACTCATCAACATCAATGCGGAGTTCTTTACAATGAGCCACATGTCAATTTTTCCATGGAGCGGTTTCCGAGGTATAGAGATGCAACGGTTTTCGGTTTTTCAAGATTGCGCCTGTACGACGTGACCTATGACGTTATAATTATCATTAAAATATTCTACAGGAGGAAGTTCTCCAACGGTGAAAATTCCAGGTCCATCAGTCCAACAGTTGCAGAGAAAAAAAATTCATACTGATCGGATGAAACATGATACTGGCCGAATTATGACCTCATAACGAAGGCACCGATGCCATCAATATCTTATTCCCCATGGGGAGTACTTAACAATGAGCCATGTTTCACTTTTTCCATGGAGTGGTTTTAGAGATGTCGAGGTGCAAAGTTTTTCCAAGATGGTGCACGTACCACGTGATTTATGACGTCATAATTATCAATAGCATTCTACAGGTGGAGGCGCTCCTATGGTAAAATTTCGTGTAAATTAGCCCAATGGTTGCCGAGGAAATGGATTTTAAAAATGCAGACACATACGTACGCCACACGTGCACGTATGCAACCGATCGCCTAACCCTGCTTTTCGCTTCCCGAGCGCAGGGTGAAAAGTATGAGAAGTACTGTTCTAATTAATCTAATGGTATACTATTATCTCATAATGAATGAATGAATGAATGAATGATCGTTTTAAGGCCATTTTCCCCGCTAGAGCAGGGGTTAGCCTTGCGGGCCCCATGACAATCATGGTTCCCTGTTTGAGGCAATGTTTTTATGGCCGGATGCCCTTCCTGGCGCCAACCCTTAGTCGCCTCTTACGATGCGCAGGGATACGGCGTACCTATTCTAACCGGGGTACACGCCGGGATCATTCATCCCAGCAAGCTGGTACTCAATTTGCCGACCTCGGAAAGATGACAGGCTGAGTCAACCCCCCTGGTGTTCATTTAGCGATGACCCGGATTCGAACCCAGGATCCCAAGCCGGCACCCTAACCGCTAAGCCAACACCAGGCTTTATTATTTATAAACAGCAAATTAAGTCACCAGTTAATTTATAAAGTCACCAGAGCCATATTATGATTTTGGGTTGTCTGTCTATAAGTTTTCTTTACCGTGATAACTTGAGAACGGCTGAAGGGATCTTAGTCAAACTTGGTGCAGGTATGTATAATGAGGTAAAGATGAACTGATTAGATTTTGGGGTCACGAGGTCAAAGGTCAGAGGTCATGTTAGATAAAAATCCTGTTACCACGATAACTTGTGAACCAGTGATGAGATTGTGGGGGGAAGGGGAATGAGGGGATGTGAGAAGTGACAATTGTGCAACGATTAAGAATGATATTTAGAGTGAAAAGAAACACAGGGGTTTGGGCAACAAAGAGCTTCCTACACATCAAATCTTGGTCATTGCTAACTGGAGTTACAAAACACTTGCACAAATCTTCATTATGAGATAACTAATTAATACTTAACTTTTAAGTCATTTTCATGTCACTATTTTTATTTTTTTGTTGCTGTAAACTGACCAGTATGCTACTCAAAAGTAGCATATTGCTTCAATTAGAATATCTTTATTATTACCCTCGCCAGAGGAGGGGGTATTGCATTTGGGTCCGTTTGTCTGTCTGTCTGTCTGTCTGAACATATAATGTGCCAAGGTGGACTTAAATTTTTACACGTTATCTTTTTTTTTCAATCGATTACAGTATGTACAATTAGAATACGAGTATGTCTATAAAGTATGTATGGTACAATTAGAATGCGAGTATGTCTATAAAGTATGTACGGTACAATTAGAATGCGAGCAAGTCTAAACTATGTGCTCTAAAACTACAAAAGACAAGTCCTGGCGAGGGTCTGCAATCTCTTTCTAGTTATTATTCAAATAGTCCTTTAATTAATTAACAATTTTTGGCTTTGTCTGTTGGTTTTGTGGTCGATTCCTGAGCCATTGTTTCTGTCCAGCAGGTAAGGGACAGCGATCCACAGGACAGCAATCGTGAGAAACTGGTGCAATTAATCGATGACTTCAAAGTCTCAGGAGTCAATGGTCATCGTATCCTTTGCCTTTTACCCACCAGTGTTTGAAATGATAATTTGCTGCATAATTGTAGATTAAATAATTATCTTGTAATAAATGTGCCACCACCCTCTTTTTAGAGCTCCTGCCTCTCTCCTGAGGATGGTAGTCTTTTATTTTCTTAAATATTATTAATTCAAATGCTGCTTAATTGTTGTTTTGAAACCTTGACTTGTATGGGGATCCAGATGTCTGCATGGTGTTTGAGGTGCTGGGCCATCAGCTTCTTAAATGGATCATAAAATCCAACTACAAGGGTCTTCCTCTTTCTTGTGTGAAAGTGATCATCAAGCAGGTTGGAGTTTGGGAATTACCAAGGCAGGAGGGTAGTTTTGTTTAGCTTCGTATTTCATTTTTTATTTCGAGTTGTTGCTGAAATATTCCATTATATTAACGGGGTTTAGCGGTTGATGGGATTAGTTGGATGAGTGGTGATTATGAGGCGACGTGAGTGAGAGAGGTCGGTCAATGGGGAGGTAGGGGGTTTGCTCCTAAGGAGTTGTGTTCAAGCAGCATTTCAGATTGATTATTGGACACGAGTTTCCTTCTTAATAGCATTATTGGCAAGACAAAAATATATTTTATAAAATCTGCGCTCAGGCTCATATGGTGTTTGATTTGACATTATAGGTTTCTAATGAGGAAGCTTTTTCAGGTTTTCAACTGGGGGGAAAAAGTTAAAGTAGTGGGATTTCAAGAAAAAATATAGCAGTCCACTAAAGCGATACCTCTGGTACATACAGGTACTGGGAAAAAGAATGGAAATACCTGGGTAAATGAGGGACACGAAGTACGAAAGCAACAGCTTTCACACAGGTGTGGCCGACATGTTGATTAAGCAAATAGCATCCCAGCATGCTTAGGCTCATGTATAAAAAGGCTGCACAGGCCTGGTTGCCTATAATTATGGCTAGCATGGCCCGTAAGAGGAAATCTCAGTGACTTTGAAAGAGGGGTGATTGTTGGAGCACATTTGGCTGGATCTTTGCCAGTGACAGACAGCTCAACTTGCTGATGTTTCATGAGCAACAGTGTCCAAGGTGTGATGTCTGCATCGAACAGAAACAAAAAACAAAGAACAGGGAAGGAGATCATCAGCAAAGAGCAACATTGGGCGGAAGCGCATACTCCAGGATCGTGTTATCCATTTGTTAATTTGAAGTGCAAGGCAAAGCAGTTGAGCAACTACTGATTTACTGACTGTAAATTTCAACCTGAGGTGCAAGCAGTCAGTTTCATTTTTTTAAAAAACGGTCCGCCGAGAACTCCACACAGAGGGACACCATAGTCGGGTTGCAGTATACATCACAGGTCTGGCAATGCACGTTTGCGAGTCCAGTGGTGCAAAGAGTGCAGGCAATCGACTACTGAGCAGTGGAGAAATGTGACATGGTCAGATGAATCATCCTTCACCATGCATCTTTCACCATGGTCTCAACAAACGGGCGAACTCTACAACCCTGAGCTAGGCAAGTTCCACATGTAATTTTGCAGAGATTTTTAACCATTTACATTTTTGAAAAGCTCGAGAGTCTGATTCCAAAAATCGATGTTTCCATTTGATTTGAAAAAAACCATCATTTTCAATTTGATTTTGTTAAAAAAAAAATCCATATGAAATGAAAACATTGGTTTTTGGATTCAGAACCCCTCAAACTTATCAAAAAATGTGAATGGTTTCAAATCGCCACAAAATCAGAGCAAACCTTTAAATCTGAATATATGGGACCCTGACTTGGTGCTCGTTTCCAACAGTGAAGGGTTCTGGTTGTTCTGTAATGTTGTGGGGTGCATTTTCCTGGCATTGTTTGGGTGCAGTCATTCTCTCAAGGCAAGGTGGATGCCAGGTGCTACTTGATGTTACTGACTGATCATCTTCACCCCATGTTGCAGCATTTCTTTCCTGCCAGGATGGGTGTCTTCCAAAGAGCCTGGTGTTGGCTTAGCGGTTGGGGTTCCGGCTTGGGATCCTAGGATCCTGGGTTTGAATCCTGGCCGATCGCTGAATTAATGCCAGGGGGGTTGACTCAGCCTGTCATCCTTCCGTGGTCGGCAAATTGAGTACCAGCTCACTGGTAATTCCCTGTGTGTCGCAAGAAGCGACTAACAGGGTTGGCGGCAGGAAGGGCATCCGGCCATAAAACATTGCTTCAAAAAGGGGATCACGGTGCCCGAAAAAGGCCAACCCCTGCTCTGCGGGGGGAAATGGCCTCTAAAGGTGGTTCATGGGTGTCTTCCAGGTTGACAATTCCCCACCACAGAACATGTGTGGTTGCTCAATGGTTTGATGAGCAAAAAGGGAGGGGGAGAGAGAGAAGTACAAGAACAGTAGAGAACAGGGACATCAGGGGATCTGTGGAAGAGAGAGGGCTGGGGTGGGGTACAGGGGATAAACAAGACTTGTGCCGCCCAATGCTGGTATTAACATGAATTTATGCATATCTGTGTCACCATTGTGCACTACCGCTTTTGGATGGTGGCATATGGAAATCCTATGTGGAATCTCTTCTCCAATCTCCCACAAAATGTAATCGATTCTCGGTCAGTAGTGGCAATTTCTAAAATTTCCCATGATTAATGAAATCATTTTGTTTGTATATTCAAGTAAGGCCTCCATTTCCACGATAGGTGTTGCAAGGCCTGGACTATTTGCACAGCAAGTGCAAGATTATACACACTGACATAAAACCTGAGAACATCCTGCTTTGTGTGGATGATGCCTACGTGCGCCGACTTGCTGCCGAGGCCACACAATGGCAGCAGTCAGGGGCTCCTCCTCCTTCAGGCTCTGCAGGTGAGTCGTAGTTTAGTGATTGTGATAGTGCTTGAAAGTGGAAGTTGCATTGTGACCGCATTCTGTACTAGAAGTGATTGTATGCACAACACGGGTATACCAAGTTCATCTAATCCATTTTGTCATCAAACTTGCAAATGCAGTGTTATCTTACCAAACTGTATTTCCCATGTGCACGCACATGCATTCACATGTTATCAGAAGTAAATACATTGTGTAGATTGCATCATTTGTGGATCTGATAAATTGCCAGTAACCATTTTGTAAAACTGAATGTGCAACATCTAAATGAAGATGTTCATGCCCGTGGGCACGGGAGACCCCACAAGTCTAATTATAATATAGCAAACGTATATGGTGATGTTTGTTTGTATGTTTATTTGTGACCAAATAAATCCAAAAGACGCTTAATCCAAAAGATCTTGAAGACGCAAATGGCCCCGATAGCCCAAAATACCCTGAAGACCCAAAACAAGACCCAAAGATCTAAAAGATCCAGATGAATCAAAAGACCCAAAAGACCCCGAACACCAAAAAGTCACCAAAATACCCTGAAGACCGAAAACACCCTGAAGACTTAAAACTCCCTGAAGATAGAAAATTCCCTGAAGACCGAAAACTCCCTGAAGACCGAAAACTCCCTGAAGACCGAAAACTCCCCGAAGACGTAAACTCCCCGAAGACCGAAAACTCCCCGAAGACCGAAAACTCCCCGAAGACCGAAAACTCCCCGAAGACCGAAAACTCCCTGAAGACCGAAAACTCCCTGAAGACCGAAAACTCCCTGAAGACCGAAAACTCCCTGAAGACCGAAAACTCCCTGAAGACCGAAAACTCCCTGAAGACCGAAAACTCCCTGAAGATCCAAAAGACCCAGATGAATCAAAAGACTCAAAATAGCCCGAAGGCCCAAAAGACACCGAAGGCCCAAAAGACACCAACAACAACACAACAACATCATGCATTCGAAGGCCCAAAAGACACCGAAGGCCCAAAAGACACCGAAGGCCCAAAAGACACCGAAGACCCCGAAGACCCGCAAGACGCTTTAGTCCCATTAGACCAGCTTTGACCCTTCCCCATTGAGAGCTTCAGACCACTTGGACCTTTTTAGATTATAAATAAATAATATCACCAGTATTACAAATGAAATGTTTCTATTAGTATTATGGTTGGTGTAAATCATAACACAGCAACTCACGTAGTCATTACTATCCTCAGTTGAAACATGCATTCATAAAGTTTATTATAGCACTTTCCCGATTAAAAGCAAAGCAAAACACGAGACGAGTCCGCCAATTCTCCCCCGATCCTCCCTCTTCTTCCTCCTCCCATATCACAATGCACCAATTCCATTACATGACATCACACATCCACGACACATTTATATATAAGCATATATAAGCATATATACAGTCACGTGAAAAACTAAGTACACCCCATGTAAAGTTTTGACTTTTTCAACATATTTCAACATACAGCTATTTGATCTTCATTTCAACAATATTGAAAGATAAAGGTGATATAATAAAACAAATATCATGAAACATTTACTTTTTGTAGTCCATTGTATAATTTAAATAAACATAAATGCAAATTTCGCATGTGGAAAAAGTAAGTACACCCTTGGCTCTAATAGGTGGTATTGCCCCCTTCGGCAGAAACAACCTCAAGTAGGCATTTCTTACAACTGTCTACCAGTCTCTGACATCGACTGGGAGAAATTTTTGCCCACTCCTCCATGCAGAATTCTTTCAGCTGTGCGATGTTTGAGGGGTTTCTTGCATGCACAACTCGTTTCAAATCCCCCCACAACATCTCGATGGGATTTAGATCCGGGCTTTGACTTGGCCATTCCAGAACCCTCCATTTCTTTCTTTTCAGCCATTCCTTGGTGGATTTACTGATACTAGGGCATGCCCGTACTATATATATATCTAAAATTATATCCCCCCCCTCTATTTACATGAAATGGTTTGGTCCATTCGCAAAGCCAAAGCGAACGGCTTGCGAGTACGGTGACAATCCCCCCCCTCTATTTACATGAAATGGTTTGGTCCAAAGCGAACGGCTTGCGAGTACGGTGACAATCCCCCCCCCCCCTCTATTTACATGAAATGGTTTGGTCCAAAGCGAACGGCTTGCGAGTACGGTGACAATCCCCCCCCCCCCCTCTATTTACATGAAATGGTTTGGTCCAAAGCGAACGGCTTGCGGAGTTTGGTAAAGAAATCGCCATAGCGTGCACAAACGCGCAGGAAAGCGAAAGAATCGCAAATTAGTTTTAATTAGTTTTAAAACATAGTTTAACGCCAACATAGCGGCAACATAGTTTGCCAACGTGAAATAAATGAATACGCTCTCAAATGTGCCGTCCGAGGCAGAGTCTGTTCGGCACGTTCGGCACACGTGATAGCTCGCTGCTCTCTGATTGGTTGAATCGTTTTTTGGACATAGCTCGGTAACTACTTGTCCGATTAATATGTAACCTTGAAAAGGCACATCCTCGGGTCCCCAGCAATATACCTGGCAAGTTTAAAGTATATCGGACCCGTGGTTGTCGAGAAACAGCGGTCACAGACATACAGACATACATACATACATACACACAGAGATTACTGGAATTATAGATAGATGTTTAGGGTCATTGTCATGTTGCAAGGTCCACCCTCGGTTGAGCTTCAACTTTCCGACAGATGGCCTCACATTATCCTCAAGCACCCTCTGGTACAATGAAGAATTCATAGTGGATTCTATGATGGTGAGCTGCCCAGGCCCTGATGCAGCAAAGCTGCCCCAAACCATAATATTTCCACCACCATGCTTTACAGTTGGTATTAGGTTCTTGTGGTCAAATGCTGTCTTTGGTTTTCGCCAAACATGTCTTCTGGTACTGTGGCCAAATAGCTCTGCCTTTGACTCATCTGTCCAGAGCACATTGTTCCAGAAGTGTTGGTCTTTGCCTAGGAGTTCATTGGCAAACTTTAGTCTTGCCCTGATGTTCTTTCTGGACAGCAAAGGTTTCCTCCTGGCACACCTCCCATGTAGATCAAATTTGTGCAGCCTCTTTCTAATGGTAGACTCGTGCACTTTGACATCAACAGTGGCAAGAGCTACCTGTAGGTCCCGTGATGACATTCTGGGGTTCTTAGAGACTTCTTTCAGCATCTTGCGGTCTGCTCTCAGGCTGAACTTGCCGGGGCGGCCTGGCCTGAACAAGTTGGCAGTTGTTTGGAATCTTCTCCACTTGTAGATGATCTTCCGGACAGTCGAATGATTGATTTCAAATTGTTTGGAGATCTTTTTAAATCCCTTCCCAGACTCGTAGGCATCTATAACCTTCTTTCTGAAGGCCTCAGAGAGTTCTTTTGATCTCGGCATGGTGATGCCCCACACTTCAACAACAAAGAGCAAACCAAACGAAATGTCTGAGGTTTAAATAAGACAGGTTCCTCCAAGATCCTCTCTAACGATGTTGTAATCATTTGCACCTGAGCTGGTGCACCTGATTCTAATTTTAGGTATTTGAAGTAGTGATAAATGTAGGGGTGTACTTAATTTTTCCACATGCGAAATTTGCATTTGTTTATTTAAATTATACAATGGACGACAAAATGTAAATGTTTCATGTTATTTGTTATATTATATCACCTTTATCTATCAATATTGTTGAAATGAAGATCAAATAGCTGTATGTTGAAATATGTTGAAAAAGTCAAAACTTTACATGGGGTGTACTTACTTTTTCACGTGACTATGTATGGTGGTCTTTCCGTCTTCTACCGACTCCTGTCTGGCCTTGCCCCCCCAGCTCTCTCTGGGCTCTGTCCCCCAAATATTCCGACAGGTCGCACAAGATCTGCCTGCAACCCTCTTATGGTTAAACTGCCAAAATCAAGACTCGCTGCTCACCTTCACTCCTTCATTCCTCTTTTCTCCCGCCTCTGGAACAAACTCCCTCACTCTCTTCAATCCCACTCCACCCTCCAGGTCTTTAAAACAGCTGTTCACCACCATCTCTTATCTTCCCCCATCCAAAACCTTGATCTTTT
The DNA here is from genome assembly GCF_964187855.1 of Myxine glutinosa. Classification (NCBI taxonomy): domain Eukaryota; kingdom Metazoa; phylum Chordata; class Myxini; order Myxiniformes; family Myxinidae; genus Myxine; species Myxine glutinosa. The sequence goes on from NC_136271.1 coordinate 32,042,566, forward strand.
CTACCCCCGCTAATTTCACCCCAAATCCACTTTTTTGAAATACCAACTGCTGTCCTGGAAGTCCTTGGTCTCCTTGTGTTTTATACTTCTCCCACCACCCCCACCCCCCTTTCCACGCCTCCTCCCCCCAAGCCCTCTCCCTCCCACACATCTCCCTGCTCTCAAATGTTATGTTTGTGTGCTTCCCCTTCTCTCCCCATCTTGTCTTCCGCTCCCTCTTTTTATATATCTTGTTTGTCTGGTTGGTTTGTTTGTGAAATAAATGTTAGCTCTTTCACGAGCCTCGATTCAGTATACAAAAAAAAAAATGTATAAATTATATTATATTTGAATGTATATGTTAAGCTAACCTAAGAAACACATTCAGGATTTACCTGTAGTCATCAGCGCTACCTTTTTTGTTACTTTGACTTGATTAATCGAGTTGTAGATCATGACATTGGCAAAATAAAAGATACGTCGTAAAAACCTGGCGGGAAGTCTAAGGGAGGTGTGATGTATTGGGGGCACATCTGCTCTGTGAGGCTGGAAGTTCAACTTTCCTTTCCAGTTTTTGATAAATTTGTATTGACCTTCCCTTCCAGCTCGAACTGATCATTTAAAATAAATATATATTTGTACTCAAGTTCTTTTTATTGTTATACGTGTTGGGTTCTGATTTCTGATTTACAGTATATATTAAATCGGAGCACAAAATATATTTGGCCATTCTCCCACACCATCACTATCCACCCCATCCCTCCTCCACCATTCCCCGATTTTTTTTTCCCCACCACGATCCCCAATCCACCATCACCACCATCACCACCACTAACCCTCACTCACCATTCCTGCCATCCCTCACTCCCTGGGAAAGCAGACATGGTCAAAGATGCCTTTCCCTCTGAAACGACGTGTGGTGACGTGCGTGGATTGTGCCGAATCACACTAGTTTTACAGAATAAGAGTCTCTGTGAAGGCTCGCTGATCTGTCGAGATGGAGAAGTTAAAATTTTATTTTATTTACAGAGCCAATGAGAGCATTGTCACGTGCATGGATATGGCAGATATGTCACTCACACGACCCCGCACACTTGCGACCTTGGCCCTGGGATAGCTTATTAGTGATTGGCCAAATCTCTGTGTATGGGGAAAAAGGTCGATTCCCACGCTAATTATAATAACTGCTTCTGTTTCCCCAATGAGACGATAGCAGAAAGCGATGTCTCACAGTGGCAATCAACAGTTTGATTACAATAGAAACAAGAAAAAGAGCAATCAGAGATTGCAAACCCTCGCTAGGATGTATTTTCAGTGGTTTTAAAGGCTTTTGTGTTAAAACAAATATGGCAGCCGAACCACGTGACCGATGACGTCATCATTATTTTTTTTCTAAACTAATTTATTCCTAGATTATGCTCAAGAAATTTCATCTTAAGCGGATGAAGTTTTGTACTTGTCGAATTATGATGTCATAATGGAGGCACCTATGACATCATTAACACATTTTATTCCCCATGGAGAGCTCTTTACAATGAGCCATGTCTCAATTTTTTTCTATTCAGCACTTTCTGAGATATAGAGGTGCAAAGTTTTTTGATTTTTCCAAGATGGCGGCCAAACCACATGACCTATGACATCATAATTATCATTTAAAAAATCTATAGGTGGAGTTGCACCTATGGTGAAAATGTCCTGTCAATCGGACCAACGGTTGCAGAGAAAATCATATTTATTCTGTGCGGACAATCAAACAAACAAACAGATGAAAAATCGGTCAGAGACCGAGAACTTTCCGGAATGTACTTTTTCTCGGTCATTTTGGACAAATATGGCGGCCGAACCACGTGACCGATGACGTCATCATTATGTTTTCTAAACTAATTTATTCCTTGATGATGCTCAAGAAATTTCATCTTGATCGGATGAAGTTTTGTACTTGTCGAATTATGACATCAGAATGGAGGCACCTATGACATCATCATTAACATATTTTATTCCCCATGGAGAATTCTTTACAATGAGCCATGTCTCAATTTTTTATATTCAGCACTTTCGGAGATATAGAGGTGCAAAGTTTTTCCGTTTTTCCAAGATAGCGGCCGAACCATGTGACTCATGACGCCAGCATTAACATATTTTATTCCCCATGGAGAGTTCTTTACAATGAGCCATGTCTCAATTTTTTCTGTTCAGCACTTTTGGAGATATGGAGGTGCTAATTTTTTCGGTTTTTCCAAGATGGCGGCCGAACCACGTGACCTATGACGTCATCATTAACATATTTTATTCCCCATGGAGAGTTCCCCACAATGAGCCATGTCTCCATTTTTTCTATTCAGTACTTTCGGAGATATGGGGGTGCAAAGTTTTTCGGTTTTTCCAAGATGGCGGCCGAACCACGTGACCGATGACGTCATCATTAACATATTTTATTCCCCATGGAGAATTCCTTACAATGAGCCATGTCTCAATTTTTTCTATTCAGTACTTTCGGAGATATAGAGGTGCAAAGCTTTTCGGTTTTTCCAAGGTGGCGGCCGAACCACGTGAACGTTGACGTCATCAATTGGGCACAGTCTATTCCTGGGCAAGACCAATATGTGTGCAAGGTTTGGCGATTCTACGTGCAACGGTGTAGACGTAGTGCTGCAAACAGACAGACAGACAGACAGACAAACGAACAGATCAACATACTTGCTGGAATCTTTTCCGGCAAGTAACAAACATATTAAAAATCGGTCAGAGACCGAGGACTTGCCGGAATGTACTTTTATATTGGCCATTTTGGACAAATATGGCGGCCGAACCACGTGACCGATGATGTCATCATTATTTGTTTTCTAAACTAATTTATTCCTTGATGATGCTCGAAATTTCATCTTGATCGGATGAAGTTTGTACTTGTCGAATTATGACGTCATTAAGGAGGCACCTATGACATCACATTAGCATATTTTATTCCCCATGGAGAGTTCTTTACAATGAGCCATGTCTCAATTTTTTCTTTTCAGCACTTTCGGAGATATAGAGGTGCAAAGTTTTTCCGTTTTTCCAAGATGGCGGCCGAATCACGTGACCGATGACATCAATTGGGCACAGTCTATTCCAGGGCAAGACAAATATGTGTGTAAACTTTGGCGATTCTACGTGCAACGGTGTAGACGTACTGCGAACAAACAGAAACAGACAAACCAACCGATCAACATACTTGCCGGAACCTTTCCCGGCAAGTGACAAACAGACAAACCAACCGATCAACATACTTGCCGGAATCTTTTCCGGCAAGTAACAAACAAACGGACTCAAATGCAATATCCTCTCCTCTGGCGAGGGTAATGATGGCAATAATGAAATTGCAACGACAATGTGGGTGGACACAGTCAAATTGGCCACCTGGAAGGTCACCATTTTGGCGACAGAGTCCTTGGGCCTTCGACGTCGTCTACCGGGAGAGCCCAAAAGATCTTTGCTTTGGTTTCTGACACACAGTATCTCTAACTAGCCTATTGCCTACTGTACCTTTGCCGGTTCAAAACAATGGGGGCTGAGCTAAAAACCCTTGATGAACCACTGCGTTTGTATCCTCCTAATGCGATTTTGGCACCAATATTCAACCATGCTGGCTTTATTCGTGCCAACAAAGGTGTAACTAGAATGGCACTCGGTAGTCAATCCTCCGCCAAGCTGAACAGTTCGTTTTGTATCCCACTGATAGGCCGGATCTGGATCCTGACCTTCAAAATCTCATCAGCTTGTTTTTGTCACCAACCCAACTCATACAAGTTTCTTGCGAATCCATCCACAACTTTTTGAGATATTGGGCACTCGATTAATCAAGTGGTCGCATTCAGGATATTGTTTTTAGCCATGTCACTTAATGGTGAAGAATCATTTTTAAATTCTAGGATCCGCAGCCGGATCTTCACCAAAATCGAATAAATTCTTCCTTGTCGCACACCCAACATTTCCACCAAGTTTCGTCTGAATCCGTCCACAACCTTTTGAGATATGCTACGTATCGTTTTGTCTCTGGCATGTTTAGATACAGATTATGTATACATAGAAGACCAGGTAGGAGATGATGGGACCCCTGCAGGCAGAAGCTTTTTCTAGTAGGTGGTCAGTGTGCTGTTGGGGTTGGCAGAAATAACAACATTAAGACATTGCACATACAGAGCAGCCTTTGTACAGGTTTGTAGAGGCTTTGTGAAGGAACCACAATAAAAACAAAAATCGGGGTGCATTGTACTTACGTCTTTAACATCATGCAATGGAGGCCACGATAAATTTAAAGAGTTGAACACTTTAACAATTGAACGTATAAGTTGTCCAATTAACCAAGCTGACTTAACATTGTAAACTTCCAAAATCAGGCTGGGGTCTGTCATCCAGAATAAGTATGATTAACAAAGTCCATGACAAGGAAAAAACAGATGAAGTGAAGGATTGAATGAGGGATCCACTTTGGCAGTCGTGATGAAATAGGCTGTTGTTAAAAAAACAAACATGTTCACACATTAGATTACAAAATTTATACGAATCCTTCTTTTTTTACTGGAAGGAGAACTCTATCTGGCATTCAGGAGACTTTGATAAAAGGAGGCAAGCAAGATGTCGATTCGCTGCAGATTGAGTAGAAAGAGCTCAGGGCCATACCTGAGCTTACCAACTTGCTGCAACAAGCATGACGCCAGAGGCCGCCAAAACAAGACTTCCTTGTACAGAATTTGACGCAAAGTGGTCAGCCGAAAGGACAGTCCACTCGGACCCCGACTTTCGTGGAGGATACGTTCCTGGAAAATGCCACGAATGTTGGAACCGCGAATGCTGGGGGCATTGTTTCAATGGGAAAAGGGGGTATAGATTCCCGGTGGTTCCAGATTCGCGGACAATCCGCGAATGTCAAGGAAATTTGCGTGAATGTCGGGGCATTGCTTCAATGAGGAAAAAGGGGACAGCTAATTGCATTAATAGATGAGGTGGAGTTTTTCATTCTGTACAGTAACATTCAGGGATGACGTGCTACGCAGCTGGATGGATATCCCATGAAGCAATGCTCACAGTGTGAATGGTGGGATATCATGCGAGCTACGTTTACAGTGTCAATTGTGGGATATCCTGCGAAGCTATGTTTACAGTGTCGATGGTGGGATACCCTGCGAAGCTATGTTTACAGTGTTGCGAAGCTATGTTTACAGTGTTAATGGTGGGATATCCCATGAAGCTTGCTTATAGCGCAGCTAAAATATTTTTTACGTGGCTGCGAAAAGCCATGAAAATGCAAAGCACACGTCCATGAATGTCGAAGAAGGTCATGCTCGTGGAAGATATGTTTGTTTGCGCATGTCCAGTACGGCTGGCTTTCCAAATGCCGCTTGCCAACTGCTGCATAGCTCTCCCCACATAGCTTTTATAATCCCACTGTGCTCAGCGGGATGTACTGATTGCTGCACAACGAGCTTCTCGAGAGTTCGAACACTACCTCGCATGGTCACTCAGTTGCTGTTCCCCTTGATTCGTGATCTTTTCACCTCCTTGGAAGGAGGCCAAGGGATGGAGATTCGCTGCATGCGCACAGTAGCTGCATACCATTTCCAAAGAATCCATTTAGACAGATGACAAATAGGAAACTATTTAGAGGATGATTATGAGGGGCTTTAGACACATTACAGAAGGGCAGGAAAGACTTTTTGGTTTTCTGTTAGACATGCTTCAACATGTCTTACCATTTCACACAGAAACCAAACTCTTGTGTTCAACATTTATTCATGAAATAACTAGTCTACCTTAGCCCTGTTAACCCCATGGCCACCCACACAACATTATTATACAAGCACAGTGATATTTAACAGATGACAAACACAAAAATGGATGAAGTGCATGCAAACTGCGATGGAGCCTCCAACAAAACAACAGAGTACATTACTCAACTTGCCATGAAAGCTGCAGTCGCTTACCCCTGCCCAACAAAGGAGCTTGAATGAGGAGACTGGGAATGCAAAGTAATAAATACTTCAGAAAAGAAATGGGGGATAATAATGACGTCTTCCATAGCTAGCGGAGCCAAGCAACAGTGGGAAATGGGCCCCATGGAGGCACAGGTGATGATAGCTGCCTGGTTCTCTTCTGCTATCACCGTGCCTGCTTCGCTGCATCAAACGCTAACACTGAACTGCTAGCCACTCCACGTTCTAACCAATAATTCTCTGTGCATGGCTCTCCACCAAGAACTGTTCGCACCAACTGCTTGCCAAACTCCAACTCTCTAACTGTTTACTGTCCAAATCAAATTCAACTGGGGCACCAGCTGCCAACCAACATTCTCTTTCTCTCCAACTGAATTGATCTAAATGCCATGCCCACACATTGCAGTAGCACAAACTCACTTATCATAACCCCCCTTTAAAAAAAATGGGGGTGGGGTGGATATTGTAATCAGCTCTCTCTGACCATCCGTCCGTCATGCTATCTCCGAGACGGTTCAGCATAAATTCACCAAACTTCGTCGTTATGATCACTACATGGCATGAAGATGCAAAATGCAATTCCCGGCACATTTTAAAATGACACTTTGCAATCAACAATGGGGAACAAATGAAATATGTAACGATTTTTTGGGGACTTAACCCCTATTTAATGCTCCAGGGGGTGGGGACTTATAGTTATAGGGGTAAAAACAGGTTAAACAAACTTTAACTCAATTTAATATTGGGTCATTCCTGGTGGAACTTTTTGTGGGAAGCGTGGGGATTTGTGATGGCGACGCCATCAACTTCGCTCTTCTATTTTCTTTTCAACTGAAAAATGTGAATGCATCAAATTGTTTTTCACTGTGGGTAACGTATAATTATTTTGTGATGATAGTTTATGATTTCATATTGATCCAATCTCTTGTGTAATTAGATTTTTGTTTTGCCCGTCTGTTTTCTCTTTCAGTGAGCACCGCACCGCAATTACGAATGGTAAGAGGCACCAAACCATGCAGTGTTCTTCACCTTGTTGGGCCATTTTTATGAATGGTACTTAATAGCACTGACCATCTGTTTGATATTCCCTACAAGTAAGCCTCTCAGTGTTGCGGTAAGTTGGTAAAACCCATACCCCCAAGATAGTGGTCAGGGATAATCATGTTCTTGGTATACATTAAGGACATATTATGTTTTTTATTGGAAAATCCCTTATATAATTTTGGAGATGGCTTCACTCTGTGCAGAATAGTTCCTCACCGCTTTGCCAAGCAGGCTGTGGCAGCATTCCTTTTTCAGCTGATCTTGAGAAAATATGCAACTAGTTATCTTCCTGGGACGTGCCTTTCAATGCAAGAAAGACCTACCACCATATCACTGTTTTCCTCCTTAAGGACCAACTGGCAAATTCCCCAATTTATTTGTGTGGTTAGCTTCTGGGAGAGGTGAGGTGGAGCTCCTGGGCCAAACAGTTGTAACCAATCTTGGGTTCATCACAGCTCCATGCTGGCTGTTGTCACTGAATTAGTTGGTGTTATCTTTCCTTTGCTGTGGCTCAGAGTATGCAAGCCCCCTATCTGAACCATCTTATTATTTCGCTCTACCATGTGGGCTGCTGCTTCTCAATCTTACCCAGTCCCTCCCTCACTCAACCCCTTCTCTACTTAATACTGTAGAGTCTAAAATCCTCAGTGTCATTGTAATTTCATGGCAGGAGGTCGAGTATGAGGATTGTCAAGTTGGTGGTCTTGCATTTATTAGCCTTGGTTGCTTATTTATTTATTTATTTATTTATTTATTTATTTATTCGCCTTGGTTCCTATTAGCTTAGGACTTGGTCCAAAACGGGGGCTTATGGATTGGGTCTCGTCCATGCATGCATGCATCAGTGACAATATCTCAGATGTATGGACTGATTTTGTTTATACATGACTGTATACATATGCACATCATTTTGTTTCACAATGCGATCAAAGATGGCCGACTGGCAGCCATTTTAGTTGTAAAAAAAACATATTGAACATGTCATCAACATTTTCTCAGACATGTATTTGCCGATCCTGTTCAAACTTTGCACATAGATAATGAATGATGGCTTTACATATGCACGTCATTTCTTTTCGAGAACAGATCCAAGATGGCCGACTGGTGGCCATTTTTTTTTTTTTTTTTTTTTTTTTTTTTTTTGTATACAAGGTCGAGGCTCGTGATAGAGCGAACATTAATCACACAGAAAGACAAACCGACACATAAAACATATAACATAGGGAGCGGTAGACAAAATGGGGAGAGAGGGGGAAGGACACAAACACAACATTTGAGAGCAGGGACCGAGAGACATGGAGACATCGAGAGATCTGAGAGAGGGCGAGGGCTTTGGGGGGGGGGGGGCGTGGGAAGGGGGCGGTGGGAGAGGTATAAAACATATGGACACTGCCAGGACTTCCAGGAAAGAAGTTGGAATTTCAAACAAGGTGGATCTGGGGTGAATTAGCGGGAGTAGAAAAGATCAAGGTTTTGGATGGGGGAAGATAAGAGATGGTGGTGAACAGCTGTTTTAAAGACCTGGAGGGAGGAGTGGGATTGAAGGGAGTGAGGGAGTTTGTTCCAGAGGCGGGAGAAAAGAGGAATGAAAGAGTGAAGGTGAGCAGAGAGCCGAGATTTCGGCAGTTTAACCATCAGAGGGTTGCTGGCAGATATTGTGCGACCTGTAGGAATATTTGGGGGACAGAGCACAGAGAGAGCTGGGGGTGCAAGGCCGGAGAGGAGTCGGTAGAAGACAGAAAGACCACCTACCTGGCTGCGGTGAGTGAGTGAAAGGCCCTCAGAGATAGCTTCATCGCGGGAGATTCCAATAATTCTGAAAGCTTTGGTTTCAACAGCGTGAAGCCGAGCTAGGTGTGAGGCAGGAGCACCGGCCCATAGGGGAGAACAGTATTCCATTGAGCTGCGGATGAAAGCCTTGTATGTGGTGAGGAGCTCAGGTGTGCCGAGGAAGGACTTCGCACGACGGAGGATGCCCAGTCGGCGACTGGCTTTGGAGGCCAGCTTGGAAATGTGGTTTTCCCAAGAAAGATCATGGCAGATAGTGAGACCCAAAATCTTGAGCGACAGAACTTCTTGTAGAGGATTGTTGAGAAAGTAGATGGGAGGGTTGTCCAGTCGATCTTTTCGGAGAGACATAGTAAGAGTGTGAGATTTGTCAGGATTGAAAGACATGTTCCACTTGTTTGACCAGTCTGTGATTTTGTCCAGGTCTTCAGAGAGTGAGGAGGCAGCAGACTGCCGATCTGAGGGAAGAGGAATGGAGCGGCAGAGAGTGGAGTCATCAGCAAAGAGATAGAGAGGATTTTCGAGAGAGTCAGAGAGATCATTGATGAAGACCAGAAAAAGCACGGGGCCCAGAACACTGCCTTGGGGAACTCCAGCCTGAACAGGAAGAGGAGATGAGAGAAACCCATTCAGGGCCACACGTTGACGACGACTAGAGAGGAAGTCCGCCAGCCATGCGTGGAGATTTCCATGGATACCAAAGGAGGAGAGTTTGGTGAGCAGAGAGGGGTGCCAGACCGTGTCGAAGGCACGTGATATGTCGAGGGAGACAGCTCTAATTTCCTGTTTGGCATTGAGGACCTCCATCCATTGTTGAGACAGCAGAAGCAGCATGTCCAGAGTAGAGTGACCTGGTCTGAAACCAAATTGATGATCAGAGATCAAGCCATTGGAGAAGAGGAAAGATTTCATATCCGAAGCAATGATGGATTCCATGACTTTGCTGATAATTGGGAGAAGGCTGATTGGTCTGTAGTTGCTAGGATCTGTTTTTGCACCTTTTTTGTGCAAAGCGGTGATGTTGGCTGATTTCCAAGCAGATGGCAGTTGACCTTGAGCAAAAGAGAGGGTGAAGAGAACAGAGAGAGGGTGAGATAGAGCAGCAGAGCAGGATTTTAGGACCCGTGGGCTGATGCCGTCGGGTCCAGTTGCAGAATCAGAGTCGAGGGTTGACAGAAACTTTTCCACCTTGTCAGGAGGGAAGGACATGGAGTCCAGGAGCAGCAGGGTACGACTGGGTATGGTGGGTACAGAGAGGGATGGGTTTGGGACACAAGATTTAGAGGCAAACACAGAGTTGAGGCATTCAGCTTTTTCACGTGCGGAGTCAGCTGTGTAGCCGTTTGAGGTAAGGGAGGGGATGGAGGGGGAACAAACACCAGAAACGGATTTGACCAGACGCCACCAGGATTTGGAAGAGGGAGACAGATAAGAGAGTTCGGTCTTGAGAACGGAGAGATATTGTTTCCTGGCTCTCCTGAGGGTGGACACACACTTGTTTCGGGCTTTGTGAAAGGAAATGAGATTTCCTTCCGTTGGATTTGCTTTCCAGGAGACGAAGGCAAGTTGTTTCTGGGCAACAGCCTCACCACAAGATTCCGTGTACCATGGACGGGAGGAAGGGTATGACAACTGAAGACGAGATGGGATAAATCTGTGCATGAGAGAGAGCAATTTACTTTGGAAGAATTCCCAGGATGAGTTGATGTCAGAGGTGGTAGAGATGGGAGACCAGTCCAGATGATTGATGGCTGCTTGAAGACCGTGCCAGTTGGCCTGAGTGAAATGCCAGACTCGTCGACGCTGAGCAGGCTCCCTGAGGATGGTCAGAGAGATGTCCACTTTAACAAGGACATGATCAGATGATCCGATCGGAGCAGAAGAAGAGCAGCAGACATTTTCAGGGAAGTTAGTCATAACCAAGTCCAGAAGAGAAGATGTTCCGTTGACTGAGATCCGGGTCGGGAAATTGACAGATTGTGTCAGTCCCAGTGAGTCGCAGAAGTCCTTTGCTGAGGAGCCATGGCTGGTGAGAGAGGTACCCACACCCAGCCAACTGGCATGATGACAGTTGAAATCACCACATATGAGGAAGAGAGAGTTGGGATGAGTAGATAGAAGTTGGTCCATATCATCAGACAGCGAGATGTAGATGGAGTCATCACTGTTTGGTGGACGGTACAACACACATATGAACAAGAGGTGGGAGCGAAGGGGAAGCCGTAGCCAGAGGTATTCCTGGGGGTGAGGTGGAGAGAGTGCAGTGCAGGGCGAGTGAGGAAGAGAGTTTTTGATAAAGATAGCAACCCCGCCTCCAGGACGAGGCTCAGGTCTATCATACCGGAGGAGGGAGTAGCCCGGGAGAGATACTATGGAATCAGAGACATCATAAAGGAGGAAAGTTTCTGTTAAGCAGATCGACTTTCTGTTAAGCCTTTTGCTACTTAAACGTGTCCCCAACCATTTATTGAATATGCATGGACCAATTTTTGTTCAAATTTGGCAAAGCACAGCACATGACAGCATATACGTGCAACAACAACAACAACAACAACATGCATTTTAAGGCCATTTTCCCTGCTAGAGTCCGTTAGCCTTGCGGTCCCCATGACAATCTTCTCCATTTTGCCCTATTTTCTGCATCTCTCCTTGTTAACCCCCTTGCCCGCATTTTCTTCCACCATCTTTAGCCATAGTCTTTCTCGGTCTTCCCCGTTCTCTACTTCTACATTAATTTCCATCACTCTTCTCAACCAGTCACTTTCATCCTTCCTCAACACATGACCAAACCATCTCAACCTGTTCCTCTTCACAGCATCAATCACAGGCTCTATTCCCATCACCTTTCGCAATTCATCATTTGTCTTCCTCTCTCTCAACGATACTCCGCACATCCACCGAACCATTCGCATTTCCACCCTTTCCAGCCTTCGTTGCTGCTCTGCATTCATGACCCATGTCTCGCTCCCATAAATCATAACACTTCTCACACATGCAGCATAAACCTTTCCCTTCAGCTTCAACGACATTCCCCTCCTCATCAGCACGCCACTCAGTTCCCGAAACTTCTTCCATGCACATCTCACTCGAGCAACCGTTGCCAAGTCTGATCCACCTTCTCCATTCAGCATGTCTCCGAGGTAGCAAAATGTTTTCACACCTTCCAGCTTCACGCCGTCTCCAAGATCCAACTCAACATTTCCTCCATCTGCAGCTCCCTCTGTGCACACCTTGCATTTAAATGTAGCTGCCACACTGGTTAATGACCCTCTCAGACCGCTACATTTTTGATGAACCCACTCAGCGCACATTGTACATTGAATGGAGTTCACTCCGACACCCTTCCTGCACACAGCACATGGCCACTTCCCAGTTCTTTCCACCTCACCACATGCTTTACCACTTGCCATCACCTTCGTCTTTCCTATATTTACCTTCAGACCTTTTGTCTCCATACATTCCTTCCACTTGTTCATCTTTTCCTTCAGTCCATCCATACTTTCTGCAATCAACACCAGATCATCTGCATACAACAACTCCCACGGTAAACCCTCCTTTACGTTCTGAGCCAGCACCTCCATCACAGCTACAAGTTTAATTGTTACAATGTTCGTTACAATGTTACAATGTTATAATGTTACAATGTAGCTACAGCTACACCTACAAATCCCACAATCACTCCATCACAGCTACAAATAGTAGTGGACTTAGTACCGACCCCTGATGCACTCTCACCTTCACCTCAAACTCACCACTGTTACCGTCCTTCGTCCTTACAGCTGTGCGCGCTCTTTTGTACATTGCCATCACTACTCTGATCAACCATTCCTCCACTTCTAACTTCCTCAATGCCCATGTCAATACTTCGCGTGGAACCCTATTGAATGCTTTCTCTAGATCAACAAACCCAAGAAACAACTTCTTCCTCTTCTCCATGTACTTCTCCTGCAACTGCCTCACAATAAAGAGCGCGTCTGTCGTTCCTCTTCCTGGCATAAATCCAAACTGCATTTCGTCGATCTTAACCTTCTTCCTTATCCTCCTCTCCAACACCTTTTCAAATACCTTCATTCCATGCTCCAATAACTTTATCGCTCGGTACGAGCCACACTCCAGAGGGTCACCTTTCCCCTTGTATAAAGGGACGAGGGTACTCAGTTCCCAATTCACTGGAATGCGGCCTTCTTTCACCACCAGATTACAGATCTCTGTCATTCTCTTCACACCCCAACTTCCTGCTGCCTTCAACATATCTCCCACAACTCCCGTCGGCCCTCCCGCTTTTCTACTCTTCATTGCTTTTATCGCTTCCTCAACTTCCTTCTCAGTTATCTTCTCTGCCGGTCCTGAAACTGGGTTACTCTCTATTTTGCCATCCCATTCATTCTCTGTATTCAACAGCATTTCCATATAGCTTTTCCATCTTCCTTTAATTCCATCTGGGTCCACAACGATTTGTCCCACTTCATCCTTCAAGCAACTCACCCCCATCACATCACACCTCTCTTTCGCTATCTGCTTTGCAATCCTGAATACCGCTCTGTGACCCTCTTCCAAATCCAAGCGTTCTCCGAACATTTTCCTACATGCCTCCTGCGCCTTTGCTACCTCTTTCTTTGCAGCCTTCTTGGCTGCCTTATAACTTTCATGCTCTGCTTTTTCTGCTCCCGTACCCTTCGCCTTCTGCCACTCCTTGAACTTCTTCCTCTTCTCGTCAATCCTTTTTCCAACTTAATCATCCCACCACCATGTTTCCGAGTGTCTCGGTGGTCCTTTTGTCCATCCACATACCTCAACAACGGCTCCCAACAGACTATCTTTCATTGACATCCAACCACGTTCAAGCTCAACCACATCATCCTCTACCATACTCAGCCTCTCTTTTAATGCCTCCCTTACTGTCACCTCTTTCAACCTCCACACCTTCATTCTTGGTTGGTACTTCACCCGCCGAGCTCTCCTCGCACCTTTCACCCTTATGTCGCAGACAACCAAGTGGTGCTGTGAAACGGCCTCCTCCGCCCGGATCACCTTGATCACGGTTGTCGTCGACCCACCTGACGTGTATGTAACAAGCTTATTATCCCCTTTCTGGAACTGAGTATTACAAATCAGCTCCATCAGCAAACTCCAAAATCCTTTCACCTTCTCCATTTCTCACACCATATCCGTAACCCCCATGAACTCCCGCAAAACCGTCCATACTCCTTCCCACAAATCCCACATGTCCATTTAGGTCTCCTCCTACCACAACAACTTCCTCATCTTTCACGTTTTCCATCAGCTTCTCTATCGCACAACAGAACTTGTCCTTCTCTTCATCGCTCCGACCAACCTGCGGAGCATATCCCGAGATGACGTTCACCAAGAGCTTTCCAATCATCATTTTCACCATCTCCAACCTATCACTCACTCTCGTCACACTCACCACACTGTCTACAAACTCCTCAGAAAACAGGACACCAACACCATTCACGCCCTCCGGGCACCCTTGCCACACAAACTTGTATTTCTGTCCCTGCCTACCCTTCACCATTCTCACACCACTTCCCTTCCATCTCGTCTCTTGCACACAACATATGTCCACTCTTCTTCTGACCAATACTTCCACCACTTCTCCTGATCTCCCTGTCATTGTCCCTACATTCCATGTCCCAAACCTCAGAAACCGATCTCCACTTTGGGCTGTACCCTGCCCATATGTACAGACTTGGCATTTAATATGGAATATTTTTTTTGTGGGGGTGAACTTACTTTTCAAAATGACGTAGAACCAAAAGTTCATTGGAATTATGTTTAAATTATTCTAGATTTTGTTAATGTGACCTTTAAAATAAACAAAAACCACATTTGACATTTCGAAGCAAATAAATTGATCCTTGAAAGTGATGTCAACTGATATCGAACTCAATTCACGGACAGTACTGTGTTAAACTTCTGTACGTTTTCCAGACGTATCTCTTTATTTTTCACGTTAGCCAAATTTTTTTTCAACAAAAACAAAAGCTAAATTATGACTGGGATTACCGACAGTAAAATTACAGTTCAGTACTTTGTGTAACCCCCACGAGCATTCAGGAGAGCACGTCCACGTCGAGGCATGCTGTTCACGAGATTTGCCAAGGTTTGGACAGGAATCGCTTGCCATGCAGTGACAATAGTCTGCTGCAATTCACGCATAGAGGTAGGCTGCTGGTCCAAGTTGTCGATTTGACGCATTAATTCTGCCCACAAGTTCTCTATCGGATTCATATCCGGGGACATAGCAGGCCACTCCATATACTCCACACCACGGTCAGCAAGAAAGTTTTGGATCATGCGAGCACGATGAGGCCGTGCATTGTCATCTTGGAAGACAACGTTTCCTCGAAAGGCTGCACGAGCAAATGGAAGCAATGTTTCTTGCAGAATGACCCTGTACTTGAACTGGTTCAGGTTTCCATTCAGAACAACCAGGCGAGTTTTGCCCCCTGCATGAAAAGCAGCCCAAACGGTCACCCCACCACCTCCAGCTTGGACTCTAGGCACTATACAATCTTCGTTGTGGGCTTCATGCACTTGGCTGCGCACTCGGACGCAGCCATCTTGATGATAGACCAGAAATCTAGACTCGTCACTGAAGGTCACGTGATTCCAGTGTCCTGGCTGCCATTAACGGTGCTCTCTGGCCCACTGCAATCGGCGCTGGCTGTGTTGTCTGGTCAGGCGTGGCTTTCTCAGGGGACGCCTGGCACGATAGCCTGTTTGAACCAGTCGATGGTTGACTAGCCTTCTGGATACAGGCACATATGTCAGTTGATGCCACTCAGCCCTAAGCCGATTAGCTGACTTGGTTACGCCATTGCAGAGTAGCCGGTGCAGCTGGCGATCATCTCTCCTTGTGGTTCTGCGTGGACGTCCTGGCCTCGGTATTGGAGTAGGGACACCCCTCTGAGCATTTCGTTTCAGGATCTTTGACACCTGACCTTGAGTGATGCCATACTGCCGAGCAATAGCACGCTGTTTCATGCCAGAATTTCGTAAAGCCACCACTCCATGACAAACAGCATTGTCAAGTTGACGGACCATCTCCAGATGAAGCGGCAATAACTCTTGTAGACGTGCAGCAGTTGTTTTCCACTAATACAGAATGCAACAACCCTTATATACCCGATTGTGAAGCCAATCGTCAAATGTACCTGTCCTTACATTTTGTCACGCCACCAGTGATATAATCCTGTTATTGACTTCTTGCTGCGAAAGACAATCAGTGACATGGTTATTATCAACAACGACATCACCGAGTGGTAAAAGAAACTCACCAGATTGATATACTGAGTTCAGAAAGTAAACCCAAGTCAAGGAAAAATATATATTCCATATTAAATGCCAAGTCTGTAGTTGTAATTGTCATGGTTCTCTTTTTGAGGCAATGTTTTTATGGCCGGATGCCCTTCCTGACGCCAACCCTCTTTGTCGCCTCTTACGACATGCAGGGATACGGTGTACCTATTCTAACCAGGGTACACACCGGGATAAAGCGTTGAATAAAACCAAACGGGTTTAATCCCGAACAAATAAACAGAGAATGAAATCTATATAAATAATACACTGTGTGTGTGCGTGTGCGTGTGTATGTGTGTGTTACCGATAGACTCCTAAACGGAGAGGCTCACGTGCTTGATATTTGGCATAGACATGACCATTGAGCCTGGGAAGGACATGGCCTACTTAAAAATATTTGACGAGATCCATATTTTTTATTCATATTTACCTCAGCGCATTTCAGCGAGGAACATGATACAGTACACGGAATCCCAGCATGTGCCAGAGGAGCTCGCTGATTCGCTCAGAGCGATCATGTGATGTTCCATCCTCGCTGCCAGACCACTGAATGGAAAATATATAGAATGACCATTGCCATTCACACCACATAGGTGGAGATGCAGCTACCGGGCGCCATCTTGGTTGGCACTCGATGCTGGGCGATGGTGATTTCCGTCACGCGTTTGCACGTAATTCAGAGCGAAAAGCGATTGCGTTTTTTCACCTTTTGTGCGATCGTGTTTTGTGCGATATGAATTAAATTTTGTGCGATATGTGCGATATGCGATATGAATCCCCCTCCCCTTTCCCCCTCCCCCTCCCCTCCCCTGCCCTCCCTTCCCCCTCCCTTCCCCCTCCCTTCCCCCTCCCCTCCCCCTCCCTTTCCCCCTACCCCTTCCCCCCTCCCTCTCCTCCTCCCCCCCCTCCTCCTCCCCCTCCTCCTCCCCCTCCCCCTTCCCTTCCCCTAACTTAACTCACTTAGCTCTGATCGTTCTCTGCGTCGTCTCTGATCTGATTGCGTCGTCTGCAATCGCCCAGGCCCCCGTTTTCGTGTGGGGAGAAGGCCGCAGTCCACTTGGTTCCATGCGCCACCAGGCCTCACCATGCTCCAGCGGCAAGCAGCGCTCGTCCACGGGGCGTTCCTGCCTCGCATATACGTGCACTTCGCTTTATTTTACGATTGATAAAAGATTGCCGATTGGTAGACTGGCGGCCATTTTAGTTGTAAAAAAACCCGATATTGAACACGTCCTCAACCTTTTCTCGGACATGCAATTACCGATCCTGTTCAAACTTTGCACATAGATAATTAATGAATGATGGCTTTACATATGCACGTCATTTCTTTCTGAGAACAGATCCAAGATGGCAGGCCGGCGGCCATCTTGTTACATAGACGTGTCCCATCCATTTCTCGGACATGTGGACCTATTTTCTTCAAACTTGGCGCAAATACAATACATGAGTATATATATATATATATATATATATATATATATATATATATATATATATATATATACATACATACATACATACATACATACATACAGAAGATTTTGTTTTGTCATCTGACCAAAGATGGTCGTCTGACAGCCTTTAACTCCATACAGCAAAATTACTAAAACCATGGTGGGGACAATGACATTTTATGTCTTTTTCTTCTTCTCATTATAATAAGCTTCCTCTGGAGTCCAATGTGCCTCAAGATATCTTATGTCACAATATTTCTTTATTTCTGTCTATTCGTATCTTTGATAACAATCCATTGTAAGGGACCTGACATTTACCAGCCATGCTTTTATTCAGGTTCCTCTACTCTTTTCATCATATGTATGGTTCTTTTATTTTGTTTGATTGATTAAAATTGGAAATAATAAAAATGAACTGAATGCTAAGTTTGCCTCATTTTGGATGAAAAAATAACACCGGTTGAATGAGAAAGGTTGTAACTTTTGTCAACTGCACAACATCATTACTCTAATGCTGGAATATTAAAGTTTAGAAATAATGGCAACCAAACTGATCGATAAAATGAGTTGGAGTAGATTAGCAAGGAATGGATTGGTGATGTCCATTGTAAGCTTGTGTGGGCAGTTAGCTTTTCGCTATTAATTATGATGGTCTCTTCCACACAGACCTTTCATTCCAAAATTTACAAAAAGCAATTTCATCAAAAGCGGTCGACTCGACATCGGCAGAAAACAATACCAATAAAATATGCATTTAGGATGTTTGACATCCCCTTCGTCCATCCCTTTCATAATCCAGGATTTTACCTCTGTTTTCATGATTCGTGTTAAATGTTTTTGCTTTTGCATGTTTCAGCAGGATGAGGGGAAAATGTCACGAAATAAGAAGAAGAGATTGAAGAAGAAGCAGAGGAAGATGGCTCTCTTGCTGTCTCAGCGCATGCAGGATATTGAGCAATTGGAGCGTGAAGCAGAGGTTACAGAAGCTGTGCCCCAGTCCTCAACCACCAGCTCTTCAGCTGTTTCTCCTGCGCTGACACCTGCCTCGGATGTCTCGATTGTAACACCTGATGTCATCACAACTGAGAAATTGCCACAGCCACAAGGAAAGCCTGCCCAGCATCATCAGCAGCACTGTATATCAGACAAGGAGATAAAGGCTGAAGCAGATTTCGATTTTAGCGTAGAGTATGAAGAGGACGATGAGGATGGTTGGGAAGATGTTGAAATAATTGAGGTACCAGTTGGCGAAGACTTGGGACTAGATTTGGAAGAGAATATGAAGTTCAGCAAGAGGAAAACGCAAGACTCAAATAAAGGAGCCATGGTTGAGAGACTTGAGATTTTGGAAAGATCCACAGAGGCCATGCACAATTGCATGCGGTTGCAGGAAGGTGGAGACCTGTTTGTCGGAGAAAATGGACAGATTTCTGTGCCGACGCAATTGGACACTTCAGTGCTGAGGAAGACCCATCTGGAAAGAGTGGATGATTTACTTGGAGGTGTGTTACACTACACGTCTTATCCTTCTTTCTTTCGTCAACTCTTCCCTATGTGTTAATGAGGTGATATGAAACTTGCATTGGAAAATAGTTCATGTGTTCTGGTGCAGTTACTCGTCTGCTACATTGTAGAGGATGCTTTCCTTTGGAGAAGACTCAAAGCCAGCTGTCTTCAGATGTAATTGTGTACATGTAAATTATCCAGTGGTAACTTTAAGAAAATCTTGCCTTCTTTAAGGCCACGTTTGCCTTGTCTCCATTAGGCGACCAATACCTTTTGTTATTGGGAATCGGGCCGAACTGAATTGAAGCTCCATGGCCCCACTAGCTTGGCAGAACATCAAGGTCGGCATTAACATCGTCTAGTGGACAAGTCATGTCTTAGCATGGTGTAACTTCCTGGTGCACAAATTGCGACAAACAGCTCTAGAAAGCTTGACGTCTTGCAAACCTAAAAGATGGACAGTATCTGCTTGGGACATTGTAAAAATACGCAACTCGCTAGCTTGTCATGTCATGATTGGTGAACACAATCGTTTTGGAAGTTAATGACCATTATAGCAAATTGTTTAACATACATGGTCGAGGCTTGTGGAAGAGCTAGGACACAGAACAGATCAGGACACAACATAAAGGGAACAACAGGAGAAAGGGGAAACAGCAATAACAGGGCAGAGGGAGAAGGTAGACAGACATGGACAAATGAGGGATGCACGTAACGATGGGGGTTTGGGGAGAGCGCAAGTGGTGGACAAGATGGGTGGTACACAAGCAAAATTTTGAGAGGGTGAGGGTGGTTTAACGAGTTTAGAAAAGATCATGGCTTTGGATGGGAGATGACCTGAAGTGGTGGTCAACAGGTGTCTTGAAGACCGTGTGTATGTGTGTGTGTGTGTGTGTGTGTGTGTGTGTGTGTGTGTGTGTGTGTGTGTGTGTGTGTGTGTGTGTGTGTGTGTGTGTGCGTGCGTGCGTGCGTGCGTGCGTGTGTGTGTGTGTGTGTGTGTAAAAAAAAAAACATTCAGTGTGTATCTGAAATATCAGTATGTATTTTATATATATATATCTGTGCAGCGTCTGTCTTGTGTTGTCACTGAACTACTTTCTCAAATTTTTGTGAAATCGTACCAAACTTTTGGAATGCACATATCTCTCCCGTCAGTATGTCCTAAAGGTATTTGTTTTGAAAAAATTTCCAATTTTTTTTTTGGGAGGGTGGATGTTTTTGGGATTTTTTTTTTTTCAACTTCAATTGTTTATAAAATGTGATATCACGTATATTACAAATACATTTGTGCAAAATAATTGTTTGAATTATGATTGGTTTAAACCATGACAAAACGGGTACAAACAGGTACATGACAAAACCAAACATGACAAAACATACGGGTACAGTCATTTATCTATATATCTACACATCTGGGCAGTGTCTGTGTTGTCACTTAACGACTCCCTCAAACTTTTGTTTCCGTGGTTGTGAAGTGTTTTTGATAAGGTTGTGGTGGTTTTGAATCACGTGGTGGTGAGGTATTTTGAATTATGTGGTGGTGAGGTGTTTTTAAATCAAATGGTGGTGAGGTGTTTTAAAATCACATGGTGGTGAGGTGTTTTGAATTACGTGGTGGTGAGGTATTTATTACGGGTACAGTCATTTATCTATATATCTACACATCTGGGCAGTGTCTGTGTTGTCACTTAACGACTCCCTCAAACTTTTGTTTCCGTGGTTGTGAAGTGTTTTTGATAAGGTTGTGGTGGTTTTGAATCACGTGGTGGTGAGGTATTTTGAATTATGTGGTGGTGAGGTGTTTTTAAATCAAATGGTGGTGAGGTGTTTTGAATTACGTGGTGGTGAGGTATTTATAATTACGTGGTGGTGAGGTGTTTTTAATTATGTGGTGGTGAGTGTTTTGAATTAGTTGGTGATGAGGTGTTTTGAATTACGTGGTGGTGAGGTGTTTTGAATTACTTGGTGGTGAGGTGTTTTTAATTTCGTGGCTGTGAGGTGTTTTTTATTCTGTGTTTTATGGCTGTGAGGTGTATTTAATTTCATGGTGGTGAGGTGTTTTTATTACGTGTTTTATGGCTGTGAGGTGTTTTTAATTTCGTGGTGGTGAGGTGTTTTTGTCCCCCGTCGCACAGCGGAGCGAAAGGGGGACTATGGTTTTCCCCTCCGTCCGTGTGTCCGTCCGTCCGTCCGTGCGTGTGGGCGTGCGTGCGTAAGCGAAAGACCGCATTCGAATTTGGTGTGTGGGTGCAACCCACGTCAAAATCCAAGATGGCCGCCGCCATGTATGTCTGATGCCATGTAAGTCTGAACCTTGTGAGCTGAATATCTTGAAAAATAAGCAAAGTACCAACTTCTAATCTGGTGTATGGGTGTATCTAGGCATAAGGAAGAACGCTATTGAAAATTGAGTCGCCACGTGAAAATCCAAGATGGCCGCCGCCATGTATGTCTGAACCTTGTGAGATGAATATCTTGAAAAATAAGTGAAGTACCAACTTTTTTTTGTTGTTGTTTAGGTGTATCTCGGCATAAGGAAGAACGCTATTGAAAATTGGGTCGCCACGTCAGAATCCAAGATGGCCACCACCATATATATGTCTGAACCTTGAGCGAAACATCTCGAAAAATAAGCGAAGTACCAACTTCTAATCTGGTGTGTGGGGGTATCGAGGGACAAGGAAGAACGCTGTTTAAAATTGGGTCGCCACGTCAACATCCAAGATGGCCGCCGCCATGTACGTCTGAACCTTGTGAGATTAATATCTTGAAAAACAAGCGTTACGCCTAGGTCTCCCGTCGGTGAAGTGATGTGAGTTGACAAAGTGGAAGACGCAGAAAACATGCTATGATATGATATTTCGCTCAAGGTTCAGACATACATGATGGTGGCCATCTTGGATTTTGACGTGGCGACCCAATTTTCAATATATGTATATATACACACACACACCTTTACACACACACCTTTACATATACATCTTTACGCAAACCTTTACACACATCTTTACAAACACACACCTTGGAACACACACACACACACACATCTTTACAAATTTTTTTTTTTTAATTTTTTTTTTTTTTTTTTTTTTTTTTTGTATACAAGATCGAGGCTCGTGAAAGAGCGAACATTAATCACACAGAAAGACAAACAGACACATAAAACAAATAACATCGGGAGCGGTAGACAAGATGGGGAGAGAGGGGGAAGGACACAAACACAACATTTGAGAGCAGGGACCGAGAGACATGGAGACATCGAGAGATCTGTGGGAGGGAGAGGGCTTTGGGGGGGAGGCATGTGAAGGGGGGGAGGCATGTGAAGGGGGGGAGGCATGTGAAGGGGGGGGGGTGGGAGAGGTATAAACATCTGGACACTGCCAGGATTTCCAGGAAATAAGTTGGAATTTCAAACAAGATGCACCTTTACACACACACACACACACCTTTACACACAATGCACCTTTACATGCATACTTTCCCCTCCCCCCCCCCCCCCCCCTCCCCTTCCCACGCCTCCTGCCCCCAAGCCCTCTCCCTCCCACACTTCTCCCTGCTCTCAAATGTTGTGGTTGTGTGCTTCCCCTTCTCTCCCCATCTTGGCTTCCGCTCCCTCTTTTGTATATTTTGTTTGTCTGGTTGATTTGTTTGTGAAATAAATGTTAGCTCTTTCACGAGCCTCGATTCAGTATACAAAAAAAAAAAAAAAAAACACCTTTACACACACACAACCTTTACACACACACACACATCTCTACACACACATCTTTACACACACACATATCTTTACACACATACACCTTTACAAACACAACCTTTACACACACACACACACACACACACACACACACACACACACACACACACACACACACACACACACCTTTATTTTTGTGATGTGATGTCGACCTCTTCTTGGTTGCTGGAAAGTTTGGAAATAGAAAGTGATATATATCCTCGATATAACAAATGGTTTTGTTACTGAAGCCAAGGCCAGGGTGGTCAAAGTTGATGGGGAGACCTTTCATAATACTAAAATACGCCGTTTGTGTCTGCCTAATGAATTTTTGACGCCAATACATTCCGTCCTTACTCATCCAATCTCAACCAAACTTGACAGGATGACCAAGGGTTACATAATGAAGGTTGTACCGCATTCATTTGCCCCCTTCCCCAAGGGGGTTTTCTCCCCCGAGCGGGTTTTCTCCACCATTACCGTCAATGGGTTGCGTGTTGAGGTGTATATCGATGTTAAATTAGCTTTGTCGTGGTGTTTTTCCAAGGCCGCTTCGAATAACAAAACTAACGATAATGGCATAATATTAATGTTATTACAAAACAATATAATACCAATAATATCCCACCTCCCCAAGGGGTTTTTTCCGGAGAGCCAACGTATATAAATAGCTTATCATGGCGTTTTCATGGGAGCAACGGCCTCTCCCAGAAGTAATGAACATTAATGAATATTATGAACCACAAACACGTATGATTAGCTTTTTAAACAGTCACTAATGCTGTTTATAACACTAAATGAAGAAATTTGGAGGAATCCCGACATGCGTGAGGTAAGTTTTACTTACACAACTGAGCGAAGATCTACTGTAATCGAGGTACCCCATAAGTGGTGGGTTAATAACATGGCCCTTCCTGGTGCTAACGTGGCGTTTTTCATCGTGAACTTTTGAAACTTGCTCCTTCTGTTTAAAACGAAACTGAAAGGGAGGAAGCTCGGGTTGTGGTTATTTACCAAGCAGCTAGCTAGCGCTTGCCAAGCCAGCCGTTCCTTAACGGTTTTTTGAATGGAGTGCTTGCTCGAATGCTTTAACCACTTGGCGATCTCTCTACAAGAAACTTGGTAAATGAACACACACCCAATGTTCTTGAGACCGGACCGTAGATCGACTGTCATCTATATACCCCAAAGAGGAATGACCCTTTCTGCAGCTCCCGTAATCAGCGGGTGTACTACCGGTAGTTGTAGAAAATGCACAAATAGTTCATTGTTGATATTAGTACAGCCAAGTTTGACGACATTCTCCCCTCATGGGTTAGGTCCATCATGGGCTCAAAATCGAACTGTAATTTCAGATTTTCTACAAAACAAGCAGCATTGAGTGCTGCATCAGGGAGCAGGCTATCTTCTTTTTTTTCTTTTTTTTCTTAAATACAGAATCGAGGCTCGTGTAAGAGCTAACACATTAATCATGAAAACATGCACAGACACATAACACATACAATGAAGGGAGTGGGAGACAAGAAGGGGAGAGAGTGGGAAGCACACAAGCACAACAACAGTGGAGAACGGGAACGTCGTTAGATCTGTGGAAGGGGGAAGGCTGGGGGGAGGAGGGAGGGGGTACAGAGTAGAAAGCAAATGAACACTACTAGGAATTTCAGGTAAGAAGTTGGGGATTGAAAGAGGCGGATTTGGGGTGTTTTAACGGGGGTAGAAAAGATTCTGGTTTTGGATGGGGGAAGATAAGAGATGGTGGTGAACAGCTGTTTTAAAGACCTGGAGGGAAGAGAGGGATTGAAGAGAGTGTTGGAGATTGTTCCAGAGGTAGGAGAAAAGAGGAATAAAAATGGTGTTGTGAGCAGAGAGTCTTGATTTTGGCAGTTTTACCAGAAGAGGGTTGCTGGCAGATCTTGTGCGTCCTGCAGGAATATTTTGGGGCAGAGCACAGACAAAGCAGGGGGAGCAAGGCCGGAGAGGAGTTGGTAGAAGACAGAAAGACCACCAACCTGCCTGCAGTGAGAGAGAGAAAGGCCCTCAGAATCGACCATCGCGGGAGATACTCCCAAAATCCTGAAATCCAAGAGATCCTGAAAGCTTTGGTTTCTACAGCGTGAAGCCAAGCTAGGTGTGAGGCAGGAGCACCAGCCCAGATGGGAGAGAAGTACTCCATCAAGCTGTGGATGAAAGCTTTGTATGTGGTGAGGAGCTGAGAAGTGCCCAGAAAGGACTTTCTATGACGGAGGATGCCCAGTCGGCGACTGGCTTTGGAGGCCAGCTTGGAAATGTGGTTTTCCCAGGAAAGATCATGGCAGATAATGAGACCCAAAAGCTTGAGTGCCAGAACTTCTTTGAGAGGATTGTTGAGAAAGTAAATGGGAGGGTTGTCCAGACGGTCTTTTCGGAGAGACAGTGAGAGTGTGAGATTTTTCAGGATTTAAAAACATGTTTTACCAGTTTGTGATTTTGTCCAGGTCTGCAGAGAGTGAAGAGGCTGCTGCCTGTCGGTCTGAGGGTTGAGATATGGAGCGGCAGAGAGTGGAGTCATCAGCAAAGAGATAGAGAGGATTTTCTAGAGAGTCAGAGAGATCATTAATGAAGACCAGAAATAGTACAGGACCCAGAACACTACCCTGGGGAACTCCAGCCAGAACAGGAAGGGAAGATGAGAGAATTCCATTAAGAGCCACATGTTTACTGCGACCAGAGAGGAAGTCGACAAGCCATGTTTGGAGGCATCCATGGATACCATAGGAGGAGAGTTTGGTGAGCAGGGCGGTGTGCCATACCGTATCGAAGGCACGGGGTATGTCAATGGAGACGGCTCTGATTTCCTGTCTGGCGTTGAGGACCTCCATCCATTGTTGAGACAGCAGAAGCAGCATTTCCAGAGTATAATGACCTGGTCTGAATCGAAATTGATGATCAGAGATCAAGCCATTGGAGAAGAGGAAGGATTTAATATCAGAAGCGATGATGGATTCCATGACCTGGCTGCTTATTGGGAGCAGGCTGATTGGTCTGTAGTTGCAGGGATCTGTTTTTGCACCTTTTTGTGTAAAGCGGTAATGTTGGCTGATTTCCAAGCAGATGGCAGATGACCTTGAGCAAAAGAGAGGGTGAAGAGAACAGAGAGAGGGTGAGATAGAGCAGCAGAGCAGGATTTTAGGACCCGTGGGCTGATGCCGTTTGGTCCAGTTGCAGAATCAGAGTCTTGTCAGGAGAGTAGGACACAGAGTCCAGGAGCAGCTGTGTACGATGGGTAAGGTGAGTACAGAGAGAGATGGGTTTGGGACACAAGATTTTGAGGCAAACACAGAGTTGAGGCATACGGCTTTGTCACATGCGGTGTCAGCTGTGTAGCCGTTTGAGGTAATGGAGGGGAAACAAACACCAGAAACAGATTTGACCAGATGCCACCAGGATTTGGAGGAAGGAGACAGGTTTGAGATTTCACTCTTGAGAGTAGAGAGATATTGTTTCCTGGCTCTCATGAGGGGAGACACACACTTGTTCCGAGCTCTGTGAAAGGAACCGAGATGTCCTTCAGTTGGATTAGCCTTCCAAGAGGCGAAGGCAAGTTGTTTCAGGGCAACTGCCTCACCACAAGATTCAGTATACCATGGACGGGAGGAAGGGTAAGACAACTGAAGACGAGATGGGATAAATCTGTGCATGAGAGAGAGCAGTTTGCTTTGGAAGAAATCCCAGGATGAGTTGATGTCAGAGGCAGTAGAGATGGGAGACCAGTCAAGATGATTGATGGCTGTTTGCAGACAATGCCAGTCGGCCTGAGTGAAATGCCAGACTCGTCGACGCTGAGGAGGCTCTCTGAGAACGGCCAGAGAGACGTCCACTTTAACAAGGAAATGATCAGATGAACCGATTGGAGCAGAAGAAGAGCAGCAGACATTTGCAGGGAAGTTTGTCATAACCAAGTCTAGAAGAGAATATGTACCATTAACTGAGATCTGGGTCGGGAAATTGACAGATTGTGTCAGTCACAATGAGTCGCAGAAGTCCTTTGTCAATGAGTCGCAGAAGTCCTTTGTTGAGGTGCCGTGGCTGGTGAGAGAGGTACTTACACCCAGCCAGCTGGCATTATGACAGTTGAAGTCGCCAAATATGAGAAAGGGAGAGTTGGGGTGAGTGGATAAAAGTTGGTCCATGTTGTCAGACAGGGAGATGTAAATGGAGTCATCACTGTTTGGAGGACGGTACAGAACACATATGAACAAAAGGTGGGAGCGGAGAGGAAGCCGTAGCCAGAGGTACTCCTGGGGTGAGGTGGAGAGAGGGCAGTGCAAGGAGAGTGAGGAAGAGAGTTTTTGATAAAGATAGCAACCCCACCACTAGGATGAGGATCACGTGTATCATACCGGAGGAGGGAGTAACCAGTAAAGGTGGGCGCAATTCGGAAAATTTTAAGTCCGCTTACCGCTTATCCGCTCCGCCAGCCCGTGTAGTCCGATACGCTTATCCGCTTCAGCGGCCGAAAATCTTCGTCCGCTTACCGGTTATCCGCTTATCCGCTTCGATTCGATTTTTTAAAAGCGCTTCGACGTTTTTAAAGCGATTTTTGACGTTTCTAAAGGGAATTTAATGCTTTTTAAGCCTAAATAGCCATTTCTAACTACTACAAAGACAAACAAAGCTTTTAAGATCAAAAATATACATTTTTATTAAAATAAATTTTATTCAAAATTTATTGAAATAAAGTTTTCCACTCGACTCTACTCTACTCTACAGTTAATTTAAATATAATTTTAATATATGCAAGTTACATTAAAGAAAAATCAATTTGCCCGTCCTTTCTTTGACAAGAGAGTCTACTAGTCAACAGAGTCTACACGTCCCCCATCATGTTGACCGCCGGGTTGTGGATGTCGCTGTGCTGGGACTGCTGGTTTGCGTCGCTCGTGTGCCTGTCCCTGGCACTGCCGCTGGGCTGGAGAGTCAGAAATCTCTCCATCTTGATGTTATTGCCGCTCTAGCATCCAATAAAATATTCAGTTTTCACTTATTATTCACTTAAATAAATATTCACAATTCTAGGGTAACGGCTCAGGCTAACGGCTGATTTGGCGAATCGCGATGCGCTTTAATTTTTCGGTAGGCCGCTTACGCTTATCCGCTTCGGTTTCCGGGGGTTGTTCCGATTCGCTTATCCGCTTCGAAAACGTTAGTCCGCTGCAGCGGATAAGCGGATAAGCGGACTTTCGAAGCGGACCGCCCACCTTTTGGTAACCAGGAAGAGATATTAGGGAATCAGAGACATCTTGAAGGAGGAAAGTTTCTGTTAAGCAGATCAAGTCTGGTTTGTCAGAAGCAACCTGTATGGAGAGATCAGTCAGGTTTGAGCGAAGGCCCCGGATGTTTGAGGTCCATACCGTTAAGGAAGAGGATGGAAGAGCATAGGGTACAGTGGAGGGCAGGGGAGGGGTAGGGTAAGATGAGGGGGGTAGGGGGAGTTAGGGAGAGCTGTCGATAGTGTTTCAGAAATTGCAGAAGAGCTCGGAGAAAGGGAAGGATGAGGACAAAAGGTTTGATGTTGATGGGATGAGGCACAGTGAGGGGTTGTTTGAGGAGGGGGCAGAGCGAAGTGGAAGGTTGGAGGAGGGGGAGGTATGAATGTGGAATTTACTTCCTTCCATCAGCATTTGTTTTGATGTAAAATATCCATGGTATACTACGCAAGTGTTGAACTTTTTGAGCAGCTCCATGGTGATATGGACTCCTGGATGTCGATCCTTGCGACAAGCACATGGTAACTTTAAGTCGATCATTGCATCCATTGTTAGGGTATTTGTATTCTCTGTGATCTAACATTTGGTTCTCCCACTCCCGTTTCCTCTGCTTGCACCATTACCAATTGCTTTGCAGAGACAGTGGATGACGTGCATTCCCAAGTCTCTTGTGAAGAAGAATTGATTTACGACAAAGTGTGCAACGGACGTTCTCACAGCTCCAGCTCTCAGCTGTCGTGCTCTGCTCCGTCGAAGCACATTGGCTCGGTGCCACTTGGATCGTCCAATGGTTCCGAAGCGGTCAAGAGTGGGAGTTTGGTGGAGGTGCACACGCATGACAGGGAACGCAGTCGCACTGCTGACATTTACAGCACAAGAGATGGCCTCAAGGGTAAGAAGGGTGTGGGATGACAAGATATTTGAGGAGGTAGATATAATCTTAGCAAGAAAAGGATGGTCATGCTTTCTTTTGCTTGTCTTTGTCTTTATTTATTTGTTTATTTATATCCGGGGTCATTGCGTGAACGACGATGTGAGTGTTGTCAGTATACTCCAGAGCTCTGTGTGCTCAGAATCAGGGCTGTCAGCCTTTGTGCTTTGTTTATGAACATGCTGCATGGGCCCGGAGTTGGGGGTGGGGGGGGGGGGGGCACAGGGAAGCTCAACTTAACACATCCTGAGACCTGTTACAGTGGACCTATAAATATGTCTGCACTACTTACATTTTTTGTTTTATTTTTCTCGTTTTGGCCCTTTTTGGAGCAAAATTTCATCAAAATATCAGTGATAACAGTCATGTGCTAAAGTATATAACAATAACTGTCATTTTATAGTATCAGTCAATACCTTTTGTCCATCCTTTGCCTTCTTGAGCACCATGACTCTTACCCATGTTTCCTGTAGGCAACTGAACCACCTTTAGAGGCCATTTTCCCCCGCAGAGCAGGGGTTGGTATTTTTTGGGGCACCGTGGTCCCCTTTTTGAAGGAATGTTTTATGGCCGGATGCCCTTCCTGCCACCAACCCTGTTTGTTAGTCACCTTTTGCGACACACAGGGAATTACCAGTGAACTGGTACTCAATTTGCCGACCTCGGAAGGATGACAGGCTGAGTCAACCCCCCTGGCGTTAATTCAGGGATCAACCGGGATTCAAACCCAGGAACCTAGGATCCCAAGCCGGCACCCTAACTGTGAAGCCAACACCAGGCTTCCTGTGGATGACGTGCATTCCCAAGTCTTGTGAAGAAAACTTTATTTACGACAAAGTGTGCATTGGACGTTCTCACAGCTCCAGCTCTCAGCTGTCGTGCTCGGGGTCTTCTTCAGAATGAGTTGTTTGTGAAGACATTCATTTAAGTCTGCGTTCCTAACAATCGATCTTAAGTCAGATGTTTGTAAGTCGGAATTCAATTTCCCATAGACTATTAGAAATGGTGCTTCGTTTTCACAACCAGGCCATGAAAGCCGATTTAACACATAATTAAGCTGAAATATTGTACATTTGCAATAAATGATAGTAAATAATACCCCTTCAATCCCCGCGAATTGTAATAAATCGTGAAGGATGGAGTTCCTGTAGGCAAACTGAAGCACAATATTCTTTAGGACATTCCATAGTTGCATTGGCTTCTGTTGGCCAATGACGGGACCTGGCACCCTCAAAAGCTGGAGGCGGTGAGGTTTGCGATGTGTGGTCAGTTGAGCTTTTGGTCTCAATAAGACAACAGCTGTCGTTTTCAAAGACATTGTGTTGATGTGGAGCCCACCGAACAGTAAACAGACATATGAGACTGTATTTGGTGAATCCCAACTACCTTCCAATTTACCTTGAACATCCTTTATTAGTCCCCTACCGGTGTACACCGGAGGGGACTTTGGGTTTTCACGCCGCCCCTCCGTCTGTCAGTCTGTCAGTCTGTCAGTCCGTCACGCAAAGAACAGCTTTCTGGACTTTTTTTCTAAACGCTTAATGCTAATGATTTCAAACTTGGTACATGGTTTCCTCATGATAAGTTACAGATCAAGTTCGAACTTCACGACGTTCGATCATTTTTGACAAAGTTATGGCACTTTGAACTTTGGTAATTTCCCCAACAGTTTTCCGGACTATAATTTGGAGTGCGGTAAGTCAAAGCTGTTAATATTCCTTGTTTTAACTCCGATTTACATTCTGTTTCCACTTTTACTGAGAAGTCGGGGTCTGTGCAACCATTCATGAACTTTATTTGGTGCAAATCGGATAATGTTTAGCCGAGTTACCTCAGACCGTGAGTTGGTAATTATATAATTCACACTGCCGGTAGGGGACATGTATTGCAGCGCAATACTCAGAATGCTTGTTCTCCTGCTAACTTATTCCATTTTTTTTTTTCGGTGGGGGGTGGGTAGGTGTGGCCTGCTCCTCTGACCTTGTCGTTAATCTTCTTGATGCCAGCAATGCAAACAAAATCAAGGTGAAGATTGCTGACCTTGGAAATGCCTGCTGGGTGGTGAGTTACCATTATTAATATGCTAATATTGTTGTTTTTGACATGGACCAATGTTTTTTTTTGTTTTGTTTTTTACCTGATTGTTCGTGTTTCATATTCACACCCAGCACAAGCATTTCACAGAGGATATTCAGACGCGTCAGTATCGTGCCCTTGAAGTTCTCATTGGTGCTGGGTACAATACTGCAGCGGACATCTGGAGCACTGCATGCATGGTACTGCGCATTAACGGGAGGTTTAATTAACATTTGGATAAAACGATGGAACAAACTTACCAAGTGTAATTGGATTTCCTTGCCAGCCCAGCAAAAACCCTGTGTTGATATGAAGGGTTATCAAAGCATTTTTGAACAGTGTAGCCATTCTCAAACTCACAATTCCTTGCACAAAAATGTTTTTCTTGTTCCCTTGTCTGCTTAATAATACGGCAATCTCGTTATTTAAGACTTCTGGGGTGTGGTGCAATGTGACGAGTCAAATGACCTCATCTTGTATTCCTGTTTGGGAAAGGGCTTCCAGATCAAATTCATAATTATTTTAAAGACCATGAACAAAGATTTTACTGGAACAGGGAATCCTTCATTTACGAAGGGGTTGCTTTCCTAACAATCGATCTCAAGTCAGATGTTTGTAAGTCAAAATTCAATTTACCATAGACGGTATTAGAAATGGTGCTTCGTTTTCACAACCAGCCCATGAAAGCCGATTTAACACATTATTAAGCTGAAATATTGTACATTTGCAATAAATGATAGTTAATAATACCCCTTCAATCCCCACGAATTGTAATAAATACGAATAAAACGTAAGTCTGTAAAATAAAGTACAGTAATGTTGTTGTCATGTCCTTGACAATTGTTCCGATCGTCGGAACGATTAAGATGTAATGAACGACTGATTTGGGAGCGAGTTTCACCTTTATCAGAACATTTTATAACGTCCAGTTTGGTCTCCAATATCAAGGTTCTGTGTTTCTTCGATACTGTAGAGTAGAGATTCTTAACCACCGGTCTGCGGACCACTGCCGATCCGAGGAAGGAGACCTTCCAGTCTGTGGAGTAATGGCCGAAAAAGAATAATAATAATAATAATAATAATAACAAGCATTCTGAGTATTGCGCTGCAATACATGTCCCCTACCAAAGTTCAAAGTGCCATAACTTTGTCAAAAATGATCGAATATGCAAATTTATGCACGGTTGATGCTGGTTTTCAAACTTGATCTGAGGTATGCTGAGACATGTGTCACGCCTCGCCTCGTTGATAAGCCCGCAAGGTCACTCCGTGGAGCAGCCTGCACGTATTGCACTGTGTGAATTATATAATTACCAACTCACGGTCTGAGGTACTAGCGATTCAAGATATCCATTTTTTTAAAAATTTTCGTTTAATTAACGATATCTGCCAAACCACGTGCCCTATCGCAAATTCCAAAAGGACATTTTAGTAGACTGACATGCTTAACAGATTTGTGAAGTTTCCCCTCGATTGGATCAAAAATGAGGGAGGAGCTCGGTTTTAAAGGTTCATGCTTAAAAACGTCATAACTCTGAAACCATGTGACGCATGACGTCATGCTCGCTGAATTCACAAAGTTGAAAGTGCCATAACTTTGTCAAAAATGATCGAAACGTCGTGAAGTTCGAACATGATATGTAACTTATCATGAGGAAACTACAGACTTGGCATTTCATATGGAATATTTTTTTGGTGGGGGTGAACTTACTTTTCAAGATGTCTTAGAACCAAAAGTTCATTGGAATTATGTTGAAATTAGTCTAGATTTTGTTAATGTGACCTTCAAAAGAAACAAAAACCACATTTGACATTTCGAAGCAAATAAATTGATCCTTGAAAGTGATGTAAACTGATATCGAACTCAATTCACGGACAGTAATGTGTTAAACTTCTGTACGTTTTCCAGAAGTATTTCTTTATTTTGCACATTAGCCAATTTTTTTTAAACAAAAACAAAAGTTTTTTTTTTTTTTTTGTATACAAGATCGAGGCTCGTGAAAGAGCGAACATTAATCACACAGAAAGACAAACAGACACATAAAACAAATAACATCGGGAGCGGTAGACAAGATTGGGAGAGAGGGGGAAGGACACAAACACAACATTTGAGAGCAGGGACCGAGAGACATGGAGACATTGAGAGATCTGTGGGAGGGAGAGGGCTTTGGGGGGGAGGCATGTGAAGGGGGGGGGGGGTGGGAGAGGTATAAACATATGGACACTGCCAGGATTTCCAGGAAAGAAGTTGGAATTTCAAACAAGGTGGATCTGGGGTGAATTAGTGGGAGTAGAAAAGATCAAGGTTATGGATGGGAGAAGATAAGAGATGGTGGTGAACAGCTGTTTTAAAGACCTGGAGGGAGGAGAGGGATTGAAGGGAGTGTGGGAGTTTGTTCCACAGGTGGGAGAAAAGAGGAATGAAAGAGTGAAGGTGAGCAGAGAGCCGAGATTTCGGCAGTTTAACCATCAGAGGGTTGCTGGCAGATCTTGTGCGACCTGTAGAAATATTTGGGGGACAGAGCACAGAGAGAGCTGGGGGAGCAAGGCCGGAGAGGAGTCGGTAGAAGACAGAAAGGCCACCTACCTGCCTGCGGTGAGTGAGTGAAAGGCCCTCAGAGATAGCTTCATCGCGGGAGATTCCAATGATTTTGAAAGCTTTGGATTCAACAGCGTGAAGCCGAGCCAGGTGTGAGGCAGGAGCACCAGCCCATAGGGGAGAACAGTTAAATTACGACTGGGATTACGGACAGTAAAATTACAGTTCAGTACTTCGTGTAACCCCCACGAGCATTCAGGAGAGCACGTACACGTTGAGGCATGCTGTCAACCAGATTTGCCAAGGTTTGGACAGGAATCACTTGCCATGCAGTGACAATAGCCTGCTGCAATTCATGCACAGTGGTGGGCTGCTGGTCCAAGTTGTCGATTTGACACGTTAATTCTGCCCACAAGTTCTCTATCGGATTCATATCCGGGGACATGGCAGGCCACTCCATATGCTCTACACCACGGTCAGCAAGAAAGTGTTGGATCATGCGAGCACGATGAGGCCATGCATTGTCATCTTGGAAGACAAAGTTTCCTCGAAAGGCGACACGAGCAAATGGAAGCAATGTTTCTTCCAGAATGGCCCTGTACTTGAACTGGTTTAGGTTTCCATTCAGAACAACCAGGTCAGTTTTTCCCCCTGCATGAAAAGCAGCCCAAACGGTCACCCCACCACCTCCAGCTTGGAATCTTGGCACTATACAATCTTCGTTGTAGGCTTCATGCACTTGTCTGTGCACTCAGGCATGGCTATCTAGACGATAGACCAGAAATCAAGACTCGTCACTGAAGATCACATGATTCCAGTGTCCCGGCTGCCATTGACGGTGCTCTCTGGCCCACTGCAATCGGCACTGGCGGTGTTATCTTGTCAGGCGTGGCTTTCTCAGGGGACGCCTGGCACGATAGCCTGCTTGAACCAGTCGTTGGTTGACTAACCTTCTGGATACCGGCACATTTGTCAGTTGCTGCCACTCAGCCTTAAGCCGATTAGTTGACTTGGTACGGCCATTGCGGACTAACTGGTGCAGCTGGCGATCATCCCTTCTTGTGGTTCTGCGGGGACGTCCTGGCCTCGATATTGGAGGAGGGACACCCCTCTGAGCATTTCGTTTCGGGATCTTTGACACCTAACCTTGAGTGATGCCATATTGCCGAGCAATAGCACGCTGTTTCATACCGGAATTTCGTAAAGCCACCACTCCATGACAAACAGCATTGTCGAGTTGACAGACCATCTCCAGAGGAAGCGGCAATAACTTTTGGAGACGTGCAGCAGTTGTTTTCCACTAATACAGAACGCAACAACCCTTGTATACCCGACTGTGAAGCCAATCATCAAATGCACCTGTCCGTACATTTTGCCACGCCACCTGTGATAAAATCCTGTTGACTTCTTGCTGCAACAGACAATCAGTGACATGGGTCTTTTAACAAATAAATCACCAAAGTGTAAAAGAAACTCAACAGATTGATATTCTGACTTCAGAAAGGAAACCAAAGTCAAGAAAAAAATATATTCCATATTAAATGCCAAGTCTGTATGTGCCAAGTTTGAAATCGTTAGCATTAAGAGTTTGAAAAAAAGTCCGGAAAGCTGTTCTTTGCGTGACTGACGGACTGATTGCAAACCTATAGTCCCCTCCGGTGTACACCGGTAGGGGACTTATATATATATATATATATATATATATATATATATATTGTCGTGATCCCGCCTGGTAAATGTTCCCAGCACGGAATACGGACGTGAATGTCCGGGCTTCAAGTAATCCACGGAGTGGACAAAAGAGACGTAATCAACACAATTGTGTTTTAATCGGCCTTCTAGGGGTAAGGCACGATACTTTATTGGCTCGATCACAAAAACCATGAAAGGTAACAAATGGAATAGGCTGCACAAGCCTGCAGGAACGGTCGGCCACAGACGCTCCAACAAGACGCAGGTAAGATCCTCGCGGCTCCAATCGACGAGCTCCGGGACTCGAAGGATACCAGGATGGAATACCACACAAGGCCGCCAGGAACGGTCGGCCAGGAGCTCCAACACGAAGCAGGCAATATAGGACTCACAGTTCCAATCTACGATCTCCGGGAATCACTCGTTCTCTTCCGGAATCACTCACTCGTACAATCCATAACTATAAACGATCAGCACAACTCGCTGTCGTGAGGCGTAACGAAAGTTCCCTCGCCTCGAGGCCTCGAACCTCCGAGCTGCGTCCGTATCATGAGATGGCGGCCGCGCTCTCTGACCCTCCACCAATCACGTCCCGACTCGCCTCCCAATCGCGTGAGGCTCCAAGGAGGTTACGTCAGTGGTGGGCGGGGCACTCATTTGGGTGAGAACAAAGGTGGTTTCACCGGGGGGGTTTCTCACAGTCCTCCCCCCCTAAGTAAAAACCCCGTCGAATAGACGGCGTTTTTAAAACCAGTATTTGTAGTAGGTGCAAATCACATGGCAAGATGATGGCGGGAATTGCTAACAGGCAATTAACGCAATTAACAATTACTAACACTTGTTAACAACAATAACGAAACAACGCAACAATACAACGCAACGCAATGGCGCAACACAATAACGCAACAATAACGCACTTATTAACGCAACAGGCAATTAACAGGCGTTAACAGGGTAAACAATGAACCAGTTTTGTTTTTTTTTCACACACAATATTAAACACCATACACCCCATTAACCTCTACCCCACAAGAGTTACACTTCACCCAAAGCACAATAGAGAAACAAGGGAGCCAAACTCAAGGTGGGGAAACATTTACAGGAGGGAAACGGACCGAGACCTAGAGCGGCGGGTTCTCCTCCGGTGTCGAGAACGACAGTCATATGCGTAATGACCCCTTTCACCGCACTGGTAACATCGATCTTTCGGGTCGAACGGCCTGCGGACCAAAGGGCGTCTGAAACGAGGCCGCCGCGACATGCCATTCGACATCTCGACGCACACCCGCGATCCGCAAATTAACCTTCCATCAAGGGCTCTGACCGAATCTTCAGCATCTCGTGGATCTTCAAACTCAACAACCGCGAATCCAGGTGGGTTCCGAGCAACCCATACGTTGCGGAGTGGTCCGTAATGCCCGAAGACCCTCCCTAGCTCGGCTCTCGCTGCTCCATTGCCCAGGTTTCCCACATATACCTTAGCATTAGCGTTCCTGCTGAATCGCGACATGGCGGGAGCGGTCCCTGAGGAGCACGGCACCTGAGGTTGGCTTGACGGGAGGCTCGGGTGGACTTCAGCTGACGCAACGTCACCGTCGGAAACTGGAGTCGAGGCGCTAGGCTCCTCGGGCCAGAGTGAAGATATGTCTGACTCCGCCACTCTCTCCGCCTGTTTACTCTGGGCTCTAGGGACCCCCCCACAGGTCAGAGTCAATGACTCCTCCCTGGCTATGGCATCATTGCCAATCAGCAAGGAGACCCCGGGTATAGGGTAGTAGGGTACTACCACACAGGTCACTGGACCCTTAAAAATGTCACTCCGGACCTCGAGGAGGGCAAGGGGGTACCGGCCAAGAACCCGGTCAATGCCCCGAAGGAGGGTATACTCGCCGGTATAACGCATCTGAGAGGCCGGAACTACCCCCACCCGGAGAACACACCGTGTCGCCCCAGTATCCCGAAGGTATTTGGTCTCAAACTTCAGCATCGAATCGGGGCCACCCACTAAGGCTGTCCCTGAATACTCCTGATGCAGTGGATGAATGGAATTAGCCCCGGTGGCAGTGACCTCGGTCACCGATGCCACCGTCGTGTGCGAGGGCCCGGCGGATGAGTTCCACTGATCTCCCTCCGACTTAACAGGAGGGTTGCCTCGGTAGGCCGGACTGGTGGGATTAGAGAAACAGCGGTTTTCACCGTGCCCCACGCGTTTGCAGAAATCGCACCAGGGCCCTGCCCTGGTCTGCGGCTCGCGAGCGCCCCCAGTGGAGGTCATCGGAGAACCCTTCCCCTCGATCCAGCCGCCGGGCAGACGGGGGGCGGTCTTGATCGCAGACTCCTCCGTCTTACGAAGCGACTGCGTGACTTGCAGCATTTTGCACGCCAAAACATGTTTATCAATAAGGTTGACGCAGTCTGCCAAGGAAACAGTGTCTTTGTCGACAAGAAACAATGCTAAGTCAGGCGGAAGCTGTTGATCGATACGGTAACGCACCAGGAGTTCCGCAACCGCTTGAGGTAACTCAACCTTGCTCCCCTTGAACCATCTCTGCAGCTGTTCCAACAAGGCCCGCGAATGTTCCTCATAGGTTTGACTGGACTCACGAGTCCAGCTGAAAAAATTTCTCCTATAAATACATGCGGACACCGCATAGGCATTCAAAATCTCGGCCTTCAATGCCCTGTATTTGTTTGCGTCCTCGGTTGCCATCCTCGCATATACCTCCCTCGCCTTCTCAGATAGATGGCTCACAAGATGGCCGACCCACAAGCTCTCATCAATGCCACCGGCAGCCAACAACTTCTCCGCCATCTCCAGATACGCTTCTGGCTTCGTGTCTCCCGTCCAGTCCGGCAAACGAACATGAACAGTTTCCGGGACTCTTGCAGCAGACCCCTCTGCCCGCAGTCGTTCAGTCAACATTCGCAACTCATGCTCTCTGACGCGTTCAGCTTCTGCTGCCGCATGCTCTCTCGCTGCTGCCGCACGCTCTCCCTCTGCTGCTGCCGCACGCTCTCTCTCTGCTGCCGCATGCTCTCTCTCTGCTGCCGCACGCTCTCCCTCTGCTGCTGCACGCTCTCTCTCTGCTGCTGCCGCACGCTCTCCCTCTGCTGCCGCATGCTCTCTCTCTGCTGCTGCACGCTCTCTCTCTGCTGCTGCCGCACGCTCTGCCTCTGCCCTGTCATTCTCCCTGTTATACATGTCAAGTTGTTGAACCGGAGTCAGCCCGGTCCAGAAGGGCGAACGCATGCATTTAGTCATGATGGGATCGCTTCCTAACATCTCGGGTTGAGTGCCCGGGTCAAGGCTGCTTGCGTCGCTCACCTCGCCACCCACGTGACTGTCAACATGATCAGGTTGAACTCTCACTTCCCTGGTCGACATAGCTTGGCTACGAGTTATCATACGACCAGGCACAAAACACAACCTCAAACACAACGCTCAAACACGACGCTCTGTTGGGGAAATACGACACAACTACGCAATATCACCCGCACATCAAATTGCCAATGAGAAAAATACCACGTACAAATACTCACGTTTTTTTTTTTTTTTTTTTTTTTTTTTTTTCGGTTGTTTGGAGGGATCCGAGGCTATTCGCTTATTCTTTGTCGGTTGTTTGGAGGGATCCGAGGCTATTCACTTCTCTGCCCCAGACAGCGTCCTACGGCGAGAAAGTTCCTCCCAGACGGCGTCCGCTGGTGAGAAGGCGATGAACAGATGCCAGAAGATGTCGTCCACTGCAGAATTCCCGTCTCAATCGAATGGCTCTTACTTGAATGATCCCGGACGGGCCCCCATTTGTCGCGATCCCGCCTGGTAAATGTTCCCAGCACGGAATACGGACGTGAATGTCCGGGCTTCAAGTAATCCACGGAGTGGACAAAAGAGACGTAATCAACACAATTGTGTTTTAATCGGCCTTCTAGGGGTAAGGCACGATGCTTTATTGGCTCGATCACAAAAACCATGAAAGGTAACAAATGGAATAGGCTGCACAAGCCTGCAGGAACGGTCGGCCACAGACGCTCCAACAAGACGCAGGTAAGATCCTCGCGGCTCCAATCGACGAGCTCCGGGACTCGAAGGATACCAGGATGGAATACCACACAAGGCCGCCAGGAACGGTCGGCCAGGAGCTCCAACACGAAGCAGGCAATATAGGACTCACAGTTCCAATCTACGATCTCCGGGAATCACTCGTTCTCTTCCGGAATCACTCACTCGTACAATCCATAACTATAAACGATCAGCACAACTCGCTGTCGTGAGGCGTAACGAAAGTTCCCTCGCCTCGAGGCCTCGAACCTCCGAGCTGCGTCCGTATCATGAGATGGCGGCCGCGCTCTCTGACCCTCCACCAATCACGTCCCGACTCGCCTCCCAATCGCGTGAGGCTCCAAGGAGGTTACGTCAGTGGTGGGTGGGGCACTCATTTGGGTGAGAACAAAGGTGGTTTCACCGGGGGGTTTCTCACAATATATATATATATATATATATATATATATATATATATATATATATATATATATATATATATATATATATATATATATATATATATATATATATATATATATATATATATATATATATATATATATATATATATATATATATATATATACATACATACATACATACATACATACATACATACACACACACACATATATACATACATACATACACACACACATATATACATACATACATACACACACACACATATATACATACATACATACATACATACATACATACATACATACATACATACATACACAGACTTGGCATTTAATATGGAATATTTTTTTTTGTGGGGGTGAACTTCCTTTTCAAGATGTCTTACAACCAAAAGTTCATTGGAATTATGTTGAAATTATTCTAGATTTTGTTAATGTGACCTTGAAAAGAAACAAAAACCACATTTGACATTTCGAAACAAATAAATTGATCCTTGAAAGTGATGTAAATTGATATCGAACTCAATTCATGGACAGTACTGTGTTAAACCTCTGTACGTTTTCCAGAAGTATCTCTTTATTTTGCACATTAGCCATTTTTTTTTTTAACAAAAACAAAAGTTAAATTACGACTGGGATTACGGACAGTAAAATTACAGTTCAGTACTTCGTGTAACCCCCACGAGCATTCAGGAGAGCATGTACACGTTGAGGCATGCTGTTCACGAGATTTGCTAAGGTTTGGACAGGAATCGCTTGCCATGTAGTGACAATAGCCTGCTGCAATTCACGCACAGAGGTCGGCTGCTGGTCCAAGTGGTCGATTTGACGCGTTAATTCTGCCCACAAGTTCTCTATCGGATTCATATCCGGGGACATGGCAGGCCACTCCATATGCTCTACACCACAGTCAACAAGAAAGTGTTCGCTCATGCGAGCACGATGAGGCCGTGATTGTCATCTTGGAAGACAAAGTTTCCTCGAAAGGCTGCATGAGCAAATGGAAGCAATGTTTCTTCCAGAATGGCCCTGTACTTGAACTGGTTCAGGTTTCCATTCAGAACAACCAGGTCAGTTTTGCCCCCTGCATGAAAAGCAGCCCAAACGGTCACCCCACCACCTCCAGCTTGGACTCTTGGCACTACACAATCTTTGTTGTAGGCTTCATGCACTTATCTGCGCACTCGGACGCGGCCATCTTGACGATAGACCAGAAATCTAGACTCGTCACTGAAGATCACGTGATTCCAGTGTCCTGGCTGCCATTGACGGTGCTCTCTGGCCCACTGCAATCGGCACTGGCGGTGTTGTCTGGTCAGGCGTGGCTTTCTCAGGGGACGCCTGGCACGATAGCCTGCTTGAACGAGTCGTTGGTTGACTAGCCTTCTGGATACAGGCACATTTGTCAGTTGCTGCCACTCAGACCTAAGCCGATTAGCTGCCTTGGTACGGCCATTGCGGTCTAACCGGTGCAGCTGGCGATCATCCCTGCGGGGACGTCCTGGCCTCGGTATTGGAGTAGGGACACCCCTCTGAGCATTTCGTTTCAGGATCTTTGACACCTGACCTTGAGTGATGCCATACTGCCGAGCAATAGCACGCTGTTTCATGCCGTAATTTCGTAAAGCCACCACTCCATGACAAACAGCATTGTCGAGTTGACGGACCATCTCCAGAGGAAGCGGCAATAACTTTTGGAGACGTGCAGCAGTTGTTTTCCACTAATACAGAACGCAACAACCCTTGTATACCCGACTGTGCAGCCAATCATCAAATGCACCTGTCCGTACGTTTTGCCACGCCACTTGTGATATAATCCTGTTGTTGACTTCTTGCTGTGACAATCAGTGACATGGTTCTTTTAACAAATAAATCACCAAAGTGTAAAAGAAACTCACCCGATTGATATACTGAGTTAAGAAAGTAAACCCAAGTCAAGAAGAAAAAAAATATTCCATATTAAATGCCAAGTCTGTATGTATATATATCACAGTATATATAAAAATTATATTAAATATATTATGGATTTTGCTCATTGCGCAAAATCAAAATTATATATTATGGATAATTGGATAATTATATATTGGATAATAATCATATATTATGGATAATTATATTAAAATTAATATTATATTAAAATTATATCTATCTATAATTCCAGTAATCTCTGTGTGTTTGTTTGTACGTTTGTTTGTCTGTGACCGCTGTTTCTCGACAACCACGGGTCCGATATACTTTAAACTTGCCAGGTATATTGCTGGGGACCCGAGGATGTGCCTTTTCAAGGTTTCATATTAATCGGACAATTACTTACCGAGCTATGTCCAAAAAACGATTCAACCAATCAGAGAGCAGCGAGCTATCGCGTGTGCCGAACGTGGCGGACACACTCTGCCTCGGATGGCACATTTGAGAGCGTATTCATTTATTTCACGTTTGCAAACTATGTTGGCGCTATGTTGGCGTTAAACTATGTTTTAAAACTAATAAAAACCCCGGGGGGATTGTCACTGTACTCGCAAGCCGTTCGCCGTTCGCTTTGGCGTTGCGAATGGACCAAAACATTTCATGCACCAAACCATTTCATGTAAAGCGTTCGCCGTTCGCTTTGGCGTTGCGAATGGACCAAAACATTTCATGGACCAAACCATTTCATGTAAATAGAGGGGGGGATATAATTTTAGATATAGATATAGTACGGGCACGCCCTAGTATATATAATTTTTTTAATTTTTTTTTTTTTAACTGCTGCTCACCCACTAACGATGCCCGGCAAATCTGTATATAATGGAGCAAGTGTATATATGTATCATCTACTCCAGGAACAGATCCAGGAGTTTTTGAAAAGGAGGGGGGGGCGGGAGGTGGTCCAGAAATTAAGGGAACAGGGTACATAATCACCTCGGTGCTGCGAGCTTGAATCCATCGAGGCGTGGGGTCCAGCTGACACCACTTTTGATTAAAGTGACACCACTTACTCACAATCCTTTTGTAATCCACTCTAAAACAAAACCTGTTTATTGTTGTCCCCCGTCGCACCGCGGAGCGAAAGGGGGACTATGGTTTTCCCCTCCGTCCGTGTGTGCGGGCGTGCGTGCGTGCATGCATGCATAAGCGAAGGCTGCATTCAAATTTGGTGTGTGGGTGCAACCCACGTCAAAATCCAAGATGGCCGCCGCCATGTATGTCTGACGCCATGTATGTCTGAACCTTGTGAGCGGAATATCTTGAAAAATAAGC
Organism: Myxine glutinosa; assembly: GCF_964187855.1. Taxonomy (NCBI): domain Eukaryota; kingdom Metazoa; phylum Chordata; class Myxini; order Myxiniformes; family Myxinidae; genus Myxine; species Myxine glutinosa. Next base: position 32,085,556 of record NC_136271.1, read on the forward strand.
GAAGTACCAACTTCTAATCTGGTGTGTGGGTGTATCTCGGCATAAGGAAGAACGCTATTGAAAATTGGGTTGCCACGTCAAAATCCAAGATGGCTGCCTCCATGTATGTCTGAACCTTGTGAGCGGAATATCTTGAAAAATAAACGAACTACTAACTTCTGATCTGGTGTGTGGGTGTATCTACGCATAAGGAAGAACGCTATTGAAAATTGGGTCGCCACGTCAAAATCCAAGATTGCCGCCGCCATGTATGTCTGAACCTTGTGAGCGGAATATCTTGAAAAATAAGCGAAGTACCAACTTCTAATCTGGTGTGTGGGTGTATGGGTGTAATCTGGTATCTGGTGTGAGGGTGTGGGTGTATGCATTATGTTTTGCACTCTGTCAAAGCGTCTTTGGGCTTCCTGAAAAGCGCTATATAAAATAAATGCATTATTATTATTATTATTATCCAGGCATAAGGAAGAACGCTATTGAAAATTGGGTCGCCATGTCCAAATCCAAGATGGCCGCCTAGCGTCTTCCACTTTGTCAACTCACTTCAACGACGGGGGTCCTAGGCGTAACGCTTGTAGCAATAATTAAATCGTAGTACGTATCTGAATTCGTTCAGGAACTCCAAGGATGGATTGTTCACAAATATATTCTTGTCGTCGAACTTAAGTAGCAATCGGAAACAGTTCCCCTTCATACTGTGTATGTTCGTGAATATACGGAGAGTGGTTCTAGTTACAATTTCCGTGTATATATTTTTCGCACACCAAACGAAGAACCCACTCCAAGCCTTCAACCAAGACTAAGGTTTGATCTGTTCTTGGGTGCCATGACGGTACATGGTGTAGCAGCGCAATGAGCAGCATTTTTTTTTTTTTTTTTTTTTTTGATGGCACATGTAACGAACTGTTTTCACTTCTGCTTCCCTTTGCCTCCTGACTTGTGGTTAGTGACTGTAAGAGGTCGAGGGTAAATATCCCTGTACGTCGTACGTTGTTTCAATGTGGCTGCTTGAATGGTCGAGTCATTCCAAACACCTGTGTCTGTGCGTTCCTTTACAGGCATTTGAACTGGCTACAGGAGACTATCTATTTGAACCACACTCGGGAGAAGATTACACTCGAGACGAGGGTGAGTGTTGCAAATTGCCTTGTGACGGATTGCATGTGTGTGAATCAGAATTTGCGTGGTTGCGCTAGGGCGTCATACTTACCGACCGCAGTGGCTTCTTCTCCTTGTGCACATTTAAGTCCCGTCAGGATTTCCTTATCCATTATTGTTATGGCATTTCATAGAGTTTCTGTAAGTGGTGGTGGTGGTGTTTTTTGCTTGCAGACCACATCGCGCTCATCATTGAACTTTTGGGGAAAATCCCACGGAGGCACTGTCTTTCAGGGAAATACTCCAAGGAGTTTTTCAACAGACAAGGTACCATTTTCATGTACACATTTACACCATTCCTGACCTTTTAACCTGATCCTGCTGTATTGCACTTCGGCCGGGAACACGTGGCACGTGGTGGTGGTGCGTGCGCATGTGCGTGTATGTGCCGCAATGTGATTAATGTCTTCCGTGTGCCGCTTTGGGCAGGAGATTTGCGGCACATCACCAAGTTAAAGCCTTGGAGCCTGTGCGACGTCCTTGTGGAGAAGTATGAATGGTCAATAGAGGAAGCCATCCAGTTCACAGACTTCCTGTTACCGATGCTTGCCATCATTCCTGAAAAGAGGGCAAATGCCGCCACCTGCCTTGCACATCCATGGCTGACTTCGTAGCCATTCCAAAGCCTCTATTCCTTCAACTTACTTTTGTTTATCACCAATACGTTTATCCCCAAATTTATCCCCCTCACCTCCGCCCCCCAGTTTGTATGTACTCTTACAGGTTCTCCTATTAGTCTCTCTCCGATTCATCTATCACAATGTACGGTTTTATGCAGTTTGTTCTTTTACGTTCGTTCATGTTGGATATTGTCGTAAATCAGACTCATCCGCACTATTACCCTGCGTTGAGACGATTGCTTTTTCGATACATTTGCACCCAATTTTGAGGGCTTCTCTCATTTTCAATCCCAATTATTTGTTTGTTTGTCCAATTCTCGTTTACGTCCTTTCCACTATTTTTAATTTAAGAACTTTAGCAGTCTGTTAATATAGCTTTTGCTTTTCTTTTGTTGTTTGGCTGATGCTTAATGTTTGGCTATCTTGAAGCTTAACACCCAACTCGCCCTTGAAGCCTTTTAATAAATAAATAAATAAAATGATGACACCATGTGACCCCGTCGACACCCTATCGAGACGTGGCATAACGGGCCCTCAAGGTTTGTTTATCCCACAGCAATTACAGGAGCTGGTTGTAACTGTCTCCGACTAGATTGCAGGTGCATGTGGTGGTGGTGGTGGTTGTTGGTGGGAATGTACAGGGTTGGATGAGCTGGGGTGCAAGTTTTGTTTTTAGGGTTTTGTTTCTTTTCTTTTTTCCCTGAATGTTTCCTTTCAAGGTCCTTGCATTTGTGTGGGAAATGCCAGTTGCCTAGAACGCGGCCCCGTCTCTTGAAGTTACTTCAGTTTGTCTACAGGTCAGGATTTTGGCGCACATTGTGCTTAATTTCTAAGTCATGGTTATAAGTGTATTATTCTGGAACATGGTGGGATTTTGTTTATTTTCTCGGTTTTTTTTTTTTTTGGACACTTGACGGTCACAATTGAAAATGTGATAAATACACGTTTGTTTGTTTGTTTTTGTTTGTTTGTTGTTGTTTTTTTGGAAATAAAGTTTTGTTACAATAAGTTGAGTTTTGTCATTATTGAGATGTTTTGACACGTCTACGATTCTGGTGACACATTTTGATTCGACTTTCGTAAGCCAGAGACGACGAATGACTCTTTCGTGGGAAGTCAAAGCAGAGTTTGGGCTTCCCTGTTTTTCATTCCCAGCTGAGCACAAATTTCATGATACTGGATATCAGGTCCACATTCCATATGCTATTGATTTATGTCCCATCTATTCATATTTATTATAATACAGTCAAAGTTCATTTTGTTTTCTGATGTAATTGTGCTAATGTTGATTTATGTACTCACTCTTCCAAATGTTTTGGGAAAATAGTACAAGGCTGAATATTGGTCAGGCCATTGTGGAATTCATTTGTTCATGTTTGGCAATGTTTATTGTTTGTGCAAGAATATTGAAAGAAAAAGTGAAATTCTGGTTCAAATATTTAAAGACCAATGACTGACCGATTACTCTTGACAAACCTACTGTATAGACACATTATGTTGGTTGTATACTGCTTATGATGCAGGATTATTAAAGAGCGAGTATATCTGGTCTGTGTGGTATCTACCACACCAAACACCCCCTTCCTTGCCCCTTGGAAGTTAGCATGAACCAGAGAGAGCACAGCTGGTGGCACGGCCCTCCACAAAGGCCCAGAGCCTGCTTCGGTGAGTGCTTTCATTTTGACCCAGAACCTCCACTTGATCTTGAGTGATTGGTTAGTTTTATGCAACGGCACCAGTTACTGTGCAACACATGTGTACCACCAAAACTTTCCTTACTTACGAAGGGGGAATCCATTTTGTCGTCTGCTGGCCTCCCACTCCGCTTCCAAAATGTTCTCATACCTTCCATTTTTCATTTTATTCGGTCAGATTTATTTATACAAATGATATACCTCATCACATATATAGTCGTGTGACCACCTGCCTATATATATAGTCGTGTGACTACCCTGTAGTGAACACCGCAGGCTGACACGGATGACCAAACGAGCTTTAACTCCAAGGCGTTCAATCCAAAAATGACTATTCTTTACACCAGAGGGAAAGGAGGATGACTAACTTACCTGGACAGCTTCCAGCTGACGTCTTCGCACCTGGATAATTAACTCAAAACCGACACAGGATTTACTGTACAAAAATACTGGCTTTATTAAAGAAATGCCAGTAACAAAATAATACACAATAAAAAAAACTATGATTCCTAAATGGGACGTCCCCACACAGACAAAGGGAAATATAAAAGAACGAAAATAAATGTTATTTTTGTGGGCACTTAGCTCCGAGCTGCTCTTGAACCTCGTCAGAAATCGTCCCGGTTCGTCACAGGCCTCTATGTCCTTGCGCGGGAAACCGCAGGCTGCACTGCCCATGGGCAACAACACGCAAAAACCTACCTTAACCACAAAACATATCCAAAAATTGCAAAATTCAACAACATAATTACAACCCCATCCTACAGACCACATCCCCCTGTGGATGCCACAATACCCAACGTTACCTACGGAGCCATCCCAATTTGCCCAAATTTCCGCGGGCCCTGTCCGGGTGTTACAGGTGAGTGACATGGCTCAGTGGATTTCTCCCCCATCCATTCACACAAATCTCATAACCATTCATACACATTTAAATTATCATCAAAGCACTTGTTTCACCCCCTGTAAGACCATGGAATAGATGCCATTACACATGTGCGTCTGATCCTCAACTCGGCGGCGGGGAGGTACCGTACAAGCAAGATGGTGGGGGCGCTTCAGGCTGTGGTGCCCGCAGGCCAAAAAAAAGTCGCCGACTTATGACTTTACCCCCCTCCCCCCCCCCCCCCCCTTTACCTCTTGGCCCCGTGACAGTCAAACAGCTCCTTTAGCTGTCGCCCAGCTGGGGAGATCTCCACACCAGGCTTCATCGCCTCAGACTTTCACATAGCCTCATGGGTCGCCATGGGTCTCCATACCGCAGGGCGCCCAACGAGACCCCACTGCCGACCCGGCTCCCAATTTCCAGACACCACTGGCTGCCAGGGGCAATTACCACAGAGGGGGCCGCAGTCACCGCTCCTCCAGAGCTTGATCCCGCTCTTCCAGAGCTTGATCCGTACCTGCAGACACACACACACCTTCCCCACCCACAAAATCCACAATAACATTTCCTCCCCCGCTGCCATTCAATTCTCAATTACATTTCCAATCAAAAGATGTCATAAAAAGATGCTGCCATGGCCTGCTTACACGTGAATTTCCCATATTCACATTTCCAAACATTTCGATAATCACAATTTAGTTTCCATCCTCCCGACCACACAAAAACACAAAACCTCCACACATAAACAAACGCCACCTTCAAGACACTTTGTGGCACACATTCCCATTCCCTCACTGGCCATGCCATCACTAACCCACCCCCCATTCCAAATTACTCATGTCCCCAATTTATAAGCAAGTACCGAAACCTGGGACAGTAAACATAAATGCCTCACCTTCACCTTGATTTGCAGGTTGGTCGGGTCCAACAGTGCCATCCACCCTACTGCATCCCAAATTTATCCCATCGGGCCTATCAAATTTCACCAAATTTCCTTTTATCCGACTGTATTGGCAAGCTTGTGGATCTGCCTTCTATGGTGACCTTTACTGCACTATTACATTTGGCTACAACAACTCCGCACCTCTATCGTGCAAGAACCATCGGGATAAGCTGAGGAACCGAACTGCCAACATGGTCCATGAGTGTCCATGAGGGCACGACCCACCATCCATCCTTCGGGCCCCTGCGAGGAACACGGTTCCACTAGCCCCAGCTGGCCAATGTGGTGTGCACCTGCTGCCAACTCCGACATTCCCAAGGCTTTGGACCGGGGAGGCACGGTCACAGTGAGTGGCATCCCAACAGCCATGTCCCCTGCACCTCCGCATCATCCCCCCAGTCCGACCACATGCAGCCCCCAGTGCCCACCCACTCGATCACGCCCATGGTCTAGTCGACAGCCATGCTCCCCCACAGGAGACTCAATCCCACAAGACATGGTCCACACACCTCGGCCACCCATAGCACCACGTTGACCCCCAGACTGCCCACCTACATCTCCACAACCCCGCGTCCCAAATATCGGTGAAAGAGGAGGCTTGTGGCACAGCTCAAAACACCGCTACCAGTTGCGGCAGACTCTGCTCGATGGCTCGGACCAGACCACCTCTGACCTACCAATCAAACACATCTGGGGTTTTCACCTGATCAGGGTCCGGATACCCCTACCAATTACCAAAACACGTTCAAGCACCGCACATTAAACATACAGCCACAATTTCAATCTGCGGTAAATTTTACACATAAACACAGTCAACACGAATGCAAATACAAGCAAACAAGTTACAACACCCAATGAACATAACACATGGGCATCAAAAATCAGCAATCAGTTCTTTGGATACGATACCAGGCGCTGTGGAGTGAGGGGAGAGAGAGAGCACAGTAAGTGAGAGGTGAAGACCATTAACGGTACAAAGGTTGTCCCTTACCTTTAATTTTAGGCTCGAGCTCTCAGCATTCACCTCCACACACTGTCGCGCTCTCCAGTCCCTCCAGGTCGTCCCAGCGTTAGAATCCTGTCACGGTTGCCATCTTGTCGAATAAATTTTGACTTGAATTAATTGACGAATCAATAATTCAATGTCCAAACTTGTCAGAGGATGATTGACAGATTATTATTTTTTCCCGTGGAGGACCTCTTCGTTTACAAGGAAATATACGTCAAAGAAAACAAAGAAACCCTTTAGCAGAAATCCCAATTCAAGAAGAACATGCTGCAAAATCCTCAAACAAAATCCCAAACAAATCCCACATCAAAGTTCTCAAGTGAAAATCTTAAACAAGTCCTGAAGCAAAATCCTTAAGTGAAATCCTAAATCTCTGGTCCAGGCCAGATTCTTTATACTTGCTGGGAAGAAAGAAAGTGAGGTTGGGGCTGATGGGAGGAGTAAGGAATGGGGAGGGGCAAAGATCGGTGGACGAGGAATAAAGTTAAAGTCCAGAAAGGTCCAAAAGTTTAGCAAACTAAGAATGAAGGTCGCAGCATTTTGTGGTCTCTGGTGCCACCTTTTGGTCCGTCCACGGTAAGGCAGGTTATTTCTTCAACACCGTTGGATGTAAGACAAATCAGACAGTTTGCTATATCTTCCCTAGCCCTTAGTGTTAATGGGTCTGATTTATATGTTGGTGCAATATAGGTGCCATGTCTTGTCCTTCAGTACAAACAAATTTTATGGCCTTGAGAGAAAGCAACCCTGCTCTGACGAGATCCACCTGGATCATTCATTTTCTCAGTCAGATTGGGAGTTGTTCACAGAAAGTTAGCTTTTAATACTTTTCAACCTTATAGAGATGCAGTTATATCTTGTTGTCTTAATACATTTACCATCTTGGCTCAGCACATTCACATATGTTGTATCAAACTAATATAACTAATTCCAGTTTATAAGGTTTGCGAGGAAGTGCATAATTTGCTTCTCGAGAGAAAAGTATTTTACGACTCTAGTTGCGAAGCAACAATCTTCCCTTCGGTGGGAGAAAGGGTGCCTAATCAATTACAGATGTTAACACTTTGTAATGTAAGCTTAACACACGACATACAGTGCATTCAGAAAGTATTCAGACCCCTTCACTTTTTTCACATTTTGTTATGTTGCCGTCTGATGCTGAAATCGTTTAAATTCATTTTTTCCCCTCATCAATCTGCACTCAATACCCCATAATGACAAAGAGAAAACAGGATTTTAGAACGTTTTGAAAATTTATTAAAAATAAAAACCTGAAATATCACATTTACATAAGTATTCAGACCCTTAACTCAGTACTTAGTTGAAGCACCTTTGGCAGCGATTACAGCCTCGAGTCTTCTTGCGTATGATGTGACAAGCTTTGCAGCTGTCCTGGTTTGGAGCTCGGCTGTCCTGGTTAGTGTGTCGGATGGTATGAGCAGAAGAGGCAGTGATACGACCAGCTCGGTGTTCATGCCAGATGGTGGTCTTTGCCTGGAGTCGAGTTTTCTGTTCCAAAAATTCAGATTCGCTTCTCTTCACTGCCAAAGATGTCGCTAGTTCCTCACATTTTCTTTTCAGTTCTGCAGAATGTAGTTGTTTGTTAGTCTCTTTGTAATGTGACCGCAATGTCAACGGCAGATGCGGTGTTGGTGGTAGAATCCGTTGAGACTTGAACGCAGCTGAAGTTGGCGAGAATAGTGAAAGGGCAACAGGAGGGCATTCATTGGTGCTGAGTAGTTTAAGGAAACTCTGCTGTTCATCTACAGAAGGCGGAGTCAGATGTGATGTGGGCCGTCTTTCTTTTTTTCAAATCCACTTTTTTGATAGCATCCTGGTTGTAGAAATCAATGTTATGGATTGGAGCTGGCTGAACCTTATCCGTGTGGTAATTATTGCACTCACATGGCTTGCTTGTACAGGCCACTGATGTCAGCCCTAAACGAACTGCTGCCTCCACCTTGAAGAGCAAGGCAGCAACGTGTGAACAGGACTCACCAAGTCTGGAGGGGAGAGACAAAATAAAATTATATTAAGTACTTACACGGCCCAATTCATTGTAAATTATATGAATATGAAATACTATAGTCTTGATAGAAAGTGATATTTTCAGTAGCTGTGATGTAATGAAAATACTAACTGAAGTTGAAAGTAATAGTTTTATATTTAAACTTACCCAGCCGTGCAAGTGCAGTGGGCAGCTTGCACTACTCCCTCACTGTTTGTGGCTAGCCATGGGCGATGTGAAGGGTCATTAGCCCGCTGTGATGGACGTACATCAGCTTTCAAGATAATCAACCCTGTTGCAGACTTGACATGATGTACTGTCTGCACGAAGCCAGCAGTGAAGTACCGATGGGCCTCCAGTGACTTATAAGCCTTCATCGCTTGATGTGTGTACACGCCTGAATTGGAGAGAACATTAAAGTAACAATTGGGCAAGTCTTTCAGGAAAAGAGTACGAAGTCTACCCTTTGGTAGGACAGCTATATCCCCTCAACCGCCCCCTGCCCCAAGTACCGGTTTGACAATCTTCTCAACATTACTAGACCTAATCATACTCGCACACAGATGTGCACAGACTCGGTCTGGAATACATTACATGTCACAGGAACAAACTGCACACATAACATGACAGAAAGTTACACAAAATTAACAAATTAATTTAATTTTTGGATCATGATTTTCTTTTGCCAAGTATGAGCTGAACTACTTGAACTCTTTACAAAGAATGTAAAGGTCTTTGTTGCAATAAATTGAAATATTATTAGCATATAACACATTCCATACCTGGTGTGCTCGTGAGGTACATGTACACATCCGCGAACTGAACATCCGGCCAGGCCGTCGGGTCGTTGATCCACGCACTTGCCGGTAACCGGTACGGACAAATTGCAAGGCCAATTGCCGATAATTTGATCTCGTGTCTCTCTTTAGCTTCGCTTGGAAGATTGTCAAAATAGTTGTAAGACATGTTGATATAAGTGGCCAGTAGTATGTGACGAAATTCGTAAGTTAAACCGTTGCAACAACACAAAATCTAGCACTTTCCTGCGCAAGTCTGCAAAACACAAAGCACACACACTGCAAGCGCGCGGCGTGATTGTTTTCATCGCTCTACACTCACTCCTCGGCGCGCACTTTTTCCTCACACGCCCCATCGTCGGACATCCTCGCACACCTCCTCCTTCACACTCTGTACCTGTCGCACACCTTACCAGCGGCCTCTCACGAACACCCGGGTCCAAACCAACCCCCAAGCCGACTGAATCTCCCCTCACACCATATACATTTCCGAGTATATCGCCACTCGCCTTGGCACCTCGTCTTCGCTCCTCCTCCGCCACCTGCAAACTCTTTATTTGGTTAGTGAGCACACCATCACGATTTGAGCACAGACCTTGCACCAATTCCATCACTTCCTCCTTTATCTCCTTCTTAGTTTCCCTCCGTCTCTTCTTAATTTCACTCACCCCCTCTTCCATTTCCTCTAATTTCTCCTTTACCTCCTTCATTTCCCGGTGCGTCTCCTCGATCTCTTCCTCTAATGCCACCTTGACCGTTTATATGTGCGTCCTCATCTCCCGGTCCTTCGTCTCCACTGCCTCTGTCACCTCGTCCAACCTCTTTGTCAATCCCTCATGTACCATCTGACATTCCCTCTTTGTCGCTATAAGTTCCTTCTTGATGTCTTTCTGCGCCGCCTTTAACCCCCCTTCAATATAGCTTCACCTTTATTAGCATTCAATATTTCTAAAGATATAATATAATACTGCTGTGCATCATAATTCGTTTTACAAAACAAAACTCATGTTTCTGTGTCTTCCTGCAATGAGAAGAGCACAAACAGGTTAGAACTGGGTACAAGTGATAACTCACTTATAAGGTCAGATTAACATTTCAATCAACTAAGAAGTCCATAAGGACTTCCACAAGGTGTCTGATATGTCTCTCAAGGGCCGCAAATCCACTTGTTTCTGTGCATTGAATGTCAGACGGGGTACGCTGGTCGTGTGCACCAGTTGGTGGGATGGTATTGGTGCGGGGACACCAATGGTAAGATGGTGACTCAACGGCGAGCAGTACGACGAGGTCTTACATCGATTTCACTCTGATGTCGCTCAACCACCGCCCCCAAACCAATTCAGACTTACATGGTTCATGCAGGACGGTACCCCACCACAAACTGCAGGTGAAACCATTGACTTGGTCCACCAGCTGTTTCAAAATCATGTCATCAGCCGAGGCACAGCATATGTGTGCGCCCCACAACCTGGATTTGAATCCATTGGATTGTTACTCCCGCCATGGAGTAATGCATTCACTCGTGTCCGTGTGTGTGTGTGTGTGTGTGTGTGTGTGTGTGTGTGTGTGTGTGTTCGTTCGTATATTTGTGAACAAGATATTTGGAAAATTTCTGAACGGATTTGGATGAAAGTTGGTGGGATGATTGCCCTTGGGATAAGGAAGAATTGATTAGTTTTTGGTGAAGCTCAGGATATTATTTCCGATCCAGGAATTTTTTGAAGGATTGTTTACCATTGGAAGATAGGGCTCGTTTTTTTTTAACATTATCTTCTATATATTATATATTTAACATTGTGATATGAAAATAGGTTTCATATTTGTTGTAAATGTAGTTTAAACTCGTGGTTATGCGTTAGAGCGGTGTATTTTTTTTAGCAGCGTCGTCTTCAATGTTCATTTTTTTTTTCTAATAAAGACATATTCTGTCATTTTAAAACCACCAAAGTGTGTATTAGGTTTACCAGTTTAATAAAATGTATCGTTTGATACGTATAATGCTTTAAAACTGTTTGTTTTTACCTCAGAAGAGATATCAACATTTAGCTCAGCAAATGTCATTCGCGGTGTCAGTATTTGATGAACTTATAAAGACTTAGTTCCAGATTTGTCAATGGCTGAGGTATATTAACAAACGAATAAAACAGATTTGGCAAAATTCCAACTTTTTAAAAGATCGCATATTCACCCAGGGTTGTGAAAGGCTGAAGAAGAAGAAACCTCGAATGGGCTTCCCAGACCAAATAAAGAATTCTGGTTCTGGCTCTGCGATTTTCAGGCGGGAGTAACGCATTCGATCGTGTCCGTCCGTGTGTGTGTGTGTGTTCGTGTGTTTGTGAACAAGATATCTGGAAAAGTTCTGAACGGATTTGGATGAAAGTTGGTGGGATGATTGCCCTTGGGATAAGGAAGAATTGATTAGTTTTTGGTGAAGTTCAGGATATTATTCCGGATCCAGGAATTTTTTGGGGAAATTTTTTTGGGAAATTTTTTCTGTTTTACTGCATTAAACCTTTTATTCTTATTCTTAAATGATGTTTTTCTCCTCTAATTCCGAGATATATCAAAATAAATTCTCTGACAGTTAGGGCCTACTTTCTTTTTCATTTATTGTTTTGGGGAGAGGGGATGTTAACCAAAACGTATTATTCCAACTAAACCCACGGCGGGAGTATGCGCTCCACTGAGTGGCGTTCTAGTTTATTTTGCAGTGCTGCCAAAGGTCAAGTTTATACCAACAAACCTCTAACCCTGGCTGTCCTGAAGCAAGAGGTGGACAACTACCATCAGGCTACCACTCCAGACACTTGCAGACGAGTTGTGGAAAATTTCGGAGTCAGGATCAAAGCCTGTTTGAACAGAGGTGGAGCACACATTGAAAATGTCAATTGCAAGCAGTATAATGAGTGATTTGAAAATGGCATGGTCTATGCTTTCCATCAATGTACCACTGAACTTGCTACCTTTTGTAATTTTACTACAATAAAACGTTCAAATTGTCCACTTTTTTTTAAACACCCTGTAAATACCCCAGTGTGCAAATTGTAAAAATTATAACGACCTTCGCGGCTTAAATAGCAACGCATGCACGCAGGGGTGACGAAACAGAGAACCAAGGGTGCGAGTCGGCCTTAGTTGTGCACAGTCTTGTGGTCGTGTGAACCAGTCTGGTGCACCTAGGACTCTTGGAGTTATCTGAGAGCAGGACGACCCTCCTTGAGCTTTCTGCTGTGCTCCGGTACGATGAGCTAATCCCCACCACCAATGTGATCCATCCTAGCCGGGTGCAAGAAATAGATGCAGCAGCCAAGGATGAAGATTGCTAGGGAGGCAGGAGCCACCATGAATGAAGAGAGCAGGCACCAACCAGGTGACAACACAAGAACCAACACGGTGTGGGTTTTAAGTCTCGCGGGATGTGATGGACCACCTGTGGCATGCGCCCTTTGGCTGGCATTGCCCGTTAGGCAAGATCGATAGCCCATGCTGATAGGCAGGACAAGCCAGGGAAATTTCCACACCCTGGGTTGTTCTCTGACCTTGAGCCCGATGGTGTCCAAATATGGGCATATCTGTGCCTCGTCTCATTTGGTAGGTGCTGAACCCATAATCGTACTGGGGTGGATGGGGCGTCAAAAGAATACAAGGACAAATTACAATGTGTTACGTGCTCCTCCCCAAACCCTGGTCACGGTGTACCTCCGAGCCCCGAGAGGAGTCACGGCAGAAAGATGTGTTATTCTGTGTGTCAAAGATCAATGGTGAAACCACACCAATTGTTACCAAAAAACAAGTATTGTATTAAGGTCACACAAGAATAACAGCACAAGAACAATATTAATCAATTATACAACCAATGTTATATCATTCCTATGATGGTACCATCAGTTTCGTACAATATAACTCACTGTGCTCCAAGTGAGCGAAAATAACATTCCCAAAGTCTCTGTCCCGGCATCAAGCCAAAGTCGATGCATGCTCCGGTGATCGTAAGAACGATGTCGTATCTAGACCAGAATCCAGTTCGGCTGACAGTCACGCTGCCAAAGATGTGCAAAGGTGCCCTCAAAAGGCGACTGGGAAATCACACCTTCGGGCATGAACGTTCAACGGCTCCCAAACGGCGAACCGCAAATTCCCAATCGAAATCCACGTTACACACGCAAACCAGGCTAACGGCTGGATGCGGTGAAATGGTTGGAGCGAGGTGAAAAGCCTGGAGCGATGCGAAATCGGGAGCGAGGCAAAATGGCCGACGGGCCAGTACTGAAGGCACACCTACACTTCAACAACGATTCTCTTCGGAATCAACCGCAAAACCTGTCACGCAGGTTTATCTGTCACAGCGATAACCACTCTGTCACAGGAATCCCTTTCCCAGGAAACCCAAATTTTGCTCGTGACCCCCGTTCACTAGCGTTTGCTCAAGACCACAAAGCAACTCGACGTCTTCTCGACCTCACTTGCTACGCTTCCTCTTCCTCCTCTTCTTCATCCGGTCTTCTCTCGATCCGGTTTCCGGTTTCTTTTAAAACATTAATTTTTTACCTTTTGCAAACAGTTATCTCCATTTCACTGAAACGATAACAATAACAGTACATGGAACCAAAAATGCTTACAGTGGAATAAAAACCACAACGACGGAAGTGACGAATCCGTAACACTTCCCCCTCGCCCCCCCCCCCCCCCTCCAAGAAATAAAGTTCGAACATAGTGAAAACTTTCTTTTCATGTTAAAACCCTTTTAACAAACAAAAGTAAAACTCACACCCAAATGATCAATTCACGTGAGCAACAATAATTAATATTCCCCAGAATAAAGCAACAAAACTTCCAAACAACCTACAGGAATTTCCAAAGTTAGTTCACTCTGGATAAAGCATCAGCAACGACATTGTCCCTGCCCTTTACATGCTCAATTTCCAAGTTGAACTCCAGTAAAGCCAAACTCCATCTCATCAACCTCTGGTTTTTATTTTTCATTTTTTGAATGAAGGTTAAGGGGTTGTGATCAGTGAAGAGTTTTAACTCTGGATTCTCTTGCACCCCGACTACAGGCACGACAGGTGACAGGAACTATTATTTCCACAGGCTTCCTCTCATAATATTTCTTCAGTCGGTTGACATGACACAGCTGCCGCTTTTCCGTCGGTCGGGAGTTGTCACCACGTAATCTGTTTCATTAACCCTCCTTTCGATTGCATAGGGACCAAAATACCTAGCCTGTAGTGGCTGACCTGGAACAGGAAGCAACACTAACACTCGGTCCTCAGGACTGAAATTTCTTATCTGAGATTTCTTGTCATGTCTCACTTTCATTTTATCCTGTGTCACTTTCAAGTTTCTTCTCGCAACTTCACAAGCCTTTGCCAATCTGTGCCTAACCGTTGGCACATACTCTACCACTGTTGACTGCGACTCCTCCTGTGGCCACTGTTCTTTCACCAATTTCAATGGTCCTCGCACTGAGTGTCCAAACACAAGTTCGAAAGGACTGAATCCCAATGACTCCTGAACAGATTCCCTCGTAGCAAACAACAATAAGGGTATTCCCTCATCCCAATCCTTGTCACATTCAAAACAGTACGTTCTGATCATATTCTTCAATGTCTGGTGAAACCTTTCCAAGACCCCTTGGCTCTCGGGATGGTAAGTACTTGATCTTACTTGCTCCACTCCCAACAGGTGTACCACTTGCTGAAAAAGTGTTGACCTGAAATTGGAACCCTGATCAGACTGGATGACCTTAGGTAGGCCAACCAAAGTGAAAAATTTAATCAAGGCCTTCGCAATAACTGCCGCAGTAATTTTTCTAAGAGGCACTGCCTCCGGGAACCTCGTGGAAGCGCACATGTTGGTCAGCAAATACTGATGTCCAGCCTTAGTTTTAGGTAAAGGGCCTACACAGTCAATAATGACACGGCTGAATGGCTCTTCAAAAGCTAGAATTGGTTTTAAAGGTGTGGATGGGACTTTCTGATTAGGTTTTCCCACCAACTGGCAAGAGTGGCAAGATTTACAGAACTCCGCCACATCCCGTCGCAATCCTGGCCAGAAAAAATGTACCAAAATTCTGTCACATGTCTTGTTCACTCCAAGGTGCCCGGCCAAAGGTGTCTCATGCGCCAAACTCAATATCTCCTGGTACGGCGGAGGCACCACAATTTTGTCATGAACTTTCCACTCATCGTTTGCTGGCACCTCCGGTGGTCTCTATTTTCTCATTAGTATTTCCCCTTTCATGAAGTAACCAACAGGTATCTTCCTAGCCTCTTCCTCTGTAACGGCTTTCCCAATTAAACTCCGGACAAGTCTCTTTCGGACCAGCACCGTTTGTTCAACCTCGCTCCCAGATGTCTCCGACGGACACTCCATTTCCTCTTTGGTTCCAGGTGCCACCTTTTCCTTAGGTTCCTTGATGTCACTCCCTTTCCTATTATCTCTTTCAGAATTTTCCTCCAATACCTCTAAGGAACCCAAATCCACATCGCCTTCCTTCTCCTTCTCTTCAGAACGCTTCCTTCCCATAGCACGAGTCACTGCACCAGATGGAAAGATACCCGGATTCTCCTGCTCTAACTGTGCTGTGTTATTTTCCATACTGGGATTTTCAACCAACATTGGATTACCAGAAACTCGACCACCGGCCAAATCATTCCCGATAATAAAAGAAATTCCCTCTACAGGAAGAGTGGCTTGTAACCCCACAGTGACCGATCCTGACACCAACTCAGACTTTAAATGGATGACATGAAGAGGAGCTTTAACATAGCCACCAACCCCCTGTAAGAGAACACTAACCCCCGTTGCCGTCTTCTCCGACAATGGCAAAATGCCTTCAAGCATCAAAGATTGATGTGCTCCTGTGTCCCTCAATACCCTAACAGGTCTCTGGTTCGTTAAGTCTCCATCCAGTGATACAAACCCCTCTGAAATAAAAGGTTTGTAACCCTCTTGGACAAGGTCGTTCGGTGATGCCGTAACTTTGGCATGGGAACCTTCACAAGGCACTGTCCTCCAAGGACGATTTCTCGCATTGGCCAAAGCATTCGGAGTTGCACTAGCCTGACTCCGATCCTGATTTTTCCTTTTCAGGGCGTAACATTGGGACATCAAATGCCCAGGTTTCTTGCAAAAAGCGCAAGTAGGCCCGGAGGAAAAACTCGTGGTCTGCCTCGGGCCCCCCCGGAAGATAGGTATGTCTTGGAACTGCAGTCTTCTGATCCCTGAAAGTCGCGGTATCAGATTTGTCCCCATAGTCCTCTCTGGGACGCCTCCATGAAAATTTGTTCTTCAAACCTGATTTGCCGTAACTCCCCTGGCTAACTCTAGGCGGGAAGTTAGGTTTGTGGAACCCCATCCTGTGTGTCAAGGCATAGTCATCTGCCACGGTCGCTGCCTCATACAACTCCGGTCCCTTTTTTTTCATCCAGATGTACTTTAATGTCCACGTGGACACACTGTTTGAATTCCTCCACCAAGATCAATTGTCGTAAAAGGTTGAAGTCTTTCCCAATCTCCTTCGATTCACACCACCTGTCAAACATAGTATCCTTCATTCTGGCAAACTCCACATGGGTCTCACTCTCCCTCTTCCTGGCATTCCTAATTTTTTGTCGGTAAGCTTCAGGGACCAATTCATAGGCTTTGAGAATGGCTTTCTTCACTATCTCATATATAATCTGCACATTGGTCAATCGGTAAAGCCGAATAGATATCTTGAGCTTTACCCACCAGAACACTTTGCACTAACATAGCCCAGGACCCCACAGGCCATTTTAACATTTGAGCCACTTTCTCAAAGTGTAAAAAAAACTTGGCAACCTCCTTTTCATTGAAGGGTGGAACCAGCCTCACATGCCTACCAACATCCCAAGTGTTCTGACTAGTTGTCGAACTAGCCAGCATGGATACTACTTCTCTCCGTTCCCCCAGTAATTCAAGCTCCTTGAGTTTAAGTTTCTTCTGATACTCCATGTCACGTTCCTTTAACTCCCTTTCGGCTCTCCTTTCCTCTGCCCTTCTCTCCTCGAATTCCTTTCCTTCTCGAATTCCTATTATAAGGTAATATATATTGAATATTACCTTATTCAAGTAATAGAATAAGGCGAATCACACATGCACACGGCCAATCAAGCGAAATGCACCCCACGCTGGTTCGGCAAATACACAGCAAGGTGTTGAAGCGCGCACACTCACACATACACACACACACACACACACACACACATGGCCAATCAAGCGACATGCAGCCCACGCTGGTTCGGCAAATACACAGCGAGATGTTGAAGTGCGCACACACACACACACACACACACACACACACACACACACACACACACACACACACACACACACACACACACGGCCAATCAAGCGACATGCACTATGCACTCCACGCTGGTTCGGCAAATACATAGCAAGATGTTGAAGTGCGCGCGCACACACACACACACACACACACACACACACACACACACACACACACACACGCAAACACACACGCACGCACACACACACACACACACACGCACAAAACACACAAACACACACACACACAAACACACACACACACACAAACACACAAACACACAAACACACACACAAACACACACACAAACACACGCACAAACAGTTAATGAAAAGTGAACCTACTTCTGTGCTTTAAGCTAAATTGCGAAGTTGTTTATATAAATATCTGACAAAGGGAAATATAAACACACAAAAAAAACGTTTATAAGTAGAAGATTGAACACCGGAAAGTAGCAGAACCTGTGTGTGATAAATAGCACAAACAAATTAGAATTCTGATGCATTTCAAAAAGAAATCTCCTCGGTTACCAAAAGCGGGCAAGCCAATTCCTGATTTGGTTAATGAACTCAACACCCACTTCACTATTATTCGCACCAAGTTACCACCCCTTGACGTTTCCACCTTCTCCTCATATTTGCCAGCACCTTCGCTTCCCCCAGTGATGAGTACATATCACGTTTATAAATTCTGCCTCCTATCTCAACTCCCCACAAATCGCAGAGTCATCAATAAATTCTGCCTCCGATCTCAACTATCGTAAAATCGCATAGTCATCATTAAATTCTGCCCCTTATCACAACTACCCTCAAATCGCAGAGTCATCATTAAATTCTGCCTCTTCACTCAACTATCGTCAAATCGCATAGTCATCATTAAATTCTGCCTCTTATCTCAACGATCCTCAAATCGCACAGTCATCATTAAATTCTGCCTCTTATCTCAACTATCGTCAAATCGCACAGTCATCATTAAATTCTGCCTCTTATCTCAACTATCCTCAAATCGCAGGGTCATCGTTAAATTCTGCCTCCTATCTCAACACTCCTAAAATCGCATAGTCATCGTTAAATTCTGCCTCCTCACTCAACTATCCTCAAACCACAGAGTCATCGTTAAATTCTGCCTCCTATCTCAACACTCCTAAAATCGCAGGGTCATTGTTAAATTCTGCCTCTTATCTCAACTCCCCTCAAATCGCAGAGTCATCATTAAATTCTGCCTCCTCACTCAACTATCCTCAAACCACAGAGTCATCGTTAAATTCTGCCTCCGATCTCAACTATCCTCAAATCGCAGCGTCATCCTTAAATTCTGCCTCCTGTCTCAAATATCCTCAAAACGCAGAGTCATCCTTAAATTCTGCCTCCTATCTCAACTATCCTCAAATCGCAGAGTCATCCTTAAATTCTGCCTCCTATCTCAACTATCCTCAAATCGCAGAGTCATCCTTAAATTCTGCCTCCTATCTCAACTCTCCTCAAATCGCAGTGTCATCGTTAAATTCTGCCTCCTACCTCAACTCCCCACAAATCGCAAAATCATCGTCAAATTCTGCCTCTTCACTCAACTAGCCTCAAATCGCACAGTCATCATTAAATTCTGCCTCTTCACTCAACTATCCTCAAACCGCCAAGTCATCATTAAATTCTGCCTCCAATCTCAACTATCCGCAAATCGCACAGTCATCATTAAATTCTGCCTCCTCACTCAACTATCCTCAAACCACGGTCATCATTAAATTCTGCCTCCTCACTCAACTATCCTCAAACCGCAGAGTCATCCTTGAATTCTGCCTCCTATCTCAACTATCCTCAAACCGCAGAGTCATCATTAAATTCTGCCTCCTATCTCAACTATCCTCAAATCGCAGAGTCATCGTTAAATTCTGCCTCCTATCTCAACTATCCTCAGACCACCGAGTCATCATTAAATTCTGCCTCCTACCTCAACTATCCTCAAATCGCAGAGTCATCGTTAAATTCTGCCTCCTATCTCAACTATCCTCAAACCGCCGAGTCATCATTAAATTCTGCCTCCTCACTCAACTATCCTCAAATCGCATAGTCATCGTTAAATTCTGCCTCCTCACTCAACCACCCTCAAATCGCTTAGTCATCGTTAAATTCTACCTCCTCACGCAACTACCCTCATAATTGCGTTGTCATCGTTCAATTCTGCCTCCCATCTCAACTATCCTCAAACCGCACAGTCATCGTTAAAATTTGCCTCCGATCTCAACTCTCCTCAAATCGCAGAGTCATCATCAAATTCTGACTCCTATCTCAACTAACCTCAAATCGCAGAGTCATCCTTAAATTCTGCCTCCGATCTCAACTCTCCTCAAATCGCAGGGTCATCGTTAAATTCTGCCTCCAACCTCAACTCCCCACAAATCGCAGTCATCGTCAAATTCTGCCTCCTATCTCAACTATCCTCAAACCGCAGAGTCATTGTTAAATTCTGCCTCCTCACTCAACTATCCTCAAATCGCACAGTCATCGTTAAATTCTGCCTCCGATCTCAACTCTCCTCAAATCCCACAGTCATCGTCAAATTCTCTCTCCTTTCTCAACTATCCTCAAACCTCAGGGTCATCATCAAATTCTGCCTCTTCACTCAACTATCCTCAAATCGCAGAGTCATCGTTAAATTCTGCCTCTTCACTCAACTATCCTCAAATCGCACAGTCATCGTTAAATTCTGCCTCCTATCTCAATTATCCTCAAATCGCATCGTCATCGTTAAATTCTGCCGCCTATCTCAACTATCCTCAAATTGCAAAATCATCGTTAAATTCTGCGTCCTATCTCAACTATCCTCAAATCACATAGTCATCGTTAAATTCTGCCTCCTATCTCAACTAACCTCAAATCGCAGTCATCCTTAAATTCTGCCTCCTATCTCAACTATCCTCAAATCGCACAGTCATCGTTAAATTCTGCCTCTTCACTCAACTATCCTCAAATCGCACAATCATCGTTAAATTCTGCCTCCTATCTCAACTATCCTCAAATCGCACAGTCATCGTTAAATTCTGCCTCTTCACTCAACTATCCTCAAATCGCACAGTCATCGTTAAATTCTGCCTCTTCACTCAACTACACACAAATCGCACAGTCATCGTTAAATTCTGCCTCTTCACTCAACATGTCTTTCAATCCTGACAAATCTCACACTCTTACAATGTCTCTCCGAAAGGACCGACTGGACAACCCTCCCATCTACTTTCTCAACAATCCTCTCCAAGAAGTTCTGTCGCTCAAGCTTTTGGGTCTCACTATCTGCCATGATCTTTCTTGGGAAAACCACATTTCCAAGCTGGCCTCCAAAGCCAGTCGCCGACTGGGCATCCTACGTCGTGCGAAATCCTTCCTTGGCACACCTGAGCTCCTCACCACATACAAGGCTTTCATCCGCAGCTCAATGGAATACTGTTCCCCCCTCTGGGCTGGTGCTCCTGCCTCACACCTTGCTCGGCTTCACGCTGTTGAGGCCAAAGCTTTCAGAATCATTGGAATCTCCTGCGATGTAGTCAACGCCGAGGGCCTTTCACTCACTCACCGCAGGCAGGTTGGTGGTCTTTCTGTCTTCTACCGACTCCTCTCCGGCCTTGCTCCCCCAGCTCTCTCTGTGCTCTGTCCCCCCAATATTCCTTCAGGTCGCACAAGATCTGCCTGCAACCCTCTTATGGTTAAACTGCCAAAGTCTAGGCTCTCTGCTCACCTTCACTCTTTCATTCCCCTTTTCTCCCGCCTCTGGAACAAACTCCCCCACTCCCTTCAATCCCACTCCTCCCTCCAGGTCTTTAAAACAGCTGTTCACCACCATCTCTTATCTTCCCCCATCGAAAACCTTGATCTTTTCTACCCCCGGTAATTCACCCCAGAGTCCTTGCAGTGTTCATATGTTTTAATCCTCTCCCACCTCCCCCCAAGTCCTCCCGATGTCCCTGCTCTCAAATGTTGTGTTTGTGTCCTTCCCCTTCTTCCCCCTCTCTTTTGTGTCCTCCCCCCTCTCTCCCCATCTTGTCTGCCGCTCCCCTTGTTTTTTGTGTTTTGTGTGTTGGTTTGTCTTTTTGTGTGATTCATGTTTGCTCTTTCACGAGCCTCGATCTTGTATACAAAAAAAAAAAAAAAAAAAAAAAAAAAAAAAACTATCCTCAAATCGCATAGTCATCGTTAAATTCTGCCTCTTCACTCAACTATCCTCAAATCGCACAATCATCGTTAAATTCTGCCTCTTCACTCAACTATACACAAATCGCACAGTCATCGTTAAATTCTGCCTCTTCACTCAACTATCCTCAAATCGCATAGTCATCGTTAAATCCTGCCTCTTCACTCAACTATCCTCAAACCGCAGGGTCATTGTTAAATTCTGCCTCCTCACTCAACTACCCTCAAATCGCAGTCATCGTCAAATTCTGCCTCCTATCTCAACTCTCCTCAAATCGCAGTCATCGTTAAATTCTGCCTCTGATCTCAACTATCCTCAAATCGGATAGTCATCGTTAAATTCTGTCTCCTATCTCAACTATCCTCAAACCAAAGTCATTCTTAAATTTTGCCTCCTCACTCAACTATCCTCAAATCGCATAGTCATCGATAAATTCTGCCTCCTGTCTCAACTATCCTCAAACTGCAGAGTCATTGTTAAATTCTGCCTCCTATCTCAACTATCCTCAAATCGCAGGATCATCGTTAAATTCTGCCTCTTATCTCAACTCCCCTCAAATTGCAGTCATCGTCAAATTCTGCCTCCTATCTCAACACTCCTAAAATCGCAGGGTCATTGTTAAATTCTGCCTCATATCTCAACTCTCCTAAAATCGCAGGGTCATCGTCAAATTCTGCCTCTTATCTCAAATCCCCTCAATACGCAGTGTCGTCGTTAAATTCTGCCTCCGATCTCAACTATCCTCAAATCGCAGTCATCCTTAAATTCTGCCTCCTGTCTCAACTATCCACAAAATGCAGAGTCATCCTTAAATTCTGCCTCCTATCTCAACTATCCTCAAATCGCAGAGTCATCCTTAAATTCTGCCTCCTATCTCAACTCTCCTCAAATCGCGGGGGCATCGTTAAATTCTGCCTCCTACTCAACTCCCCACAAATCGCAAAATCATCGTCAAATTCTGCCTCTTCACTCAACTATCCTCAAATCGCACAGTCATCATAAAATTCTGCCTCTTCACTCAACCAGCCTCAAACCGCCGAGTCATCATTAAATTCTGCCTCCTATCTCAACTATCCTCAAATGGCACAGTCATCGTTAAATTCTGCCTCTTCACTCAACTATCCTCAAATCGCACAGTCATTAAATTCTGCCTCCAATCTCAACTATCCTCAAATCGCACTGTCATTGTTAAATTCTGCCTCCTCACTCAACTATCCTCAAATCGCACAGTCATCATTAAATTCTGCCTCCAATCTCATCTATTCGCAAATCGCACAGTCATCATTAAATTCAGCCTCCTCACTCAACTATACTCAAACCACGGTCGTTAAATTCTGCCACCTCACTCAACTATCCTCAAACCGCAGTCATCCTTGAATTCTGCCTCCCATCTCAACTGTCCTCAAATCGCAGAGTCATCGTTAAAGTCTGCCTCCTATCTCAACGATCCTCAAACCGCCGAGTCATCATTAAAGTCTGCCTCCTATCTCAACTATCCTCAAATCGCAGAATCATCGTTAAATTCTGCCTCCTATCTCAACTATCCTCAAATTGCATAGTCATCATTAAATTCTGCCTCCTATCTCAACTATCCTCAAATCGCATAGTCATCGTTAAATTCTGCCTCCTATCTCAACGATCCTCAAATTGCATAGTCATTGTTAAATTCTGCCTCCTATCTCAACTCTCCTCAAACCGCAGAGTCATTCTTAAATTCTGCCTCCTATCTCAACTATCCTCAAATCGCAGAGTCATCATTACATTCTGCCACCTCACTCAACTATCCTCAAACCGCAGAGTCATCCTTGAATTCTGCCTCCTATCTCAACTATCCTCAAATCGCAGAGTCATCGTTAAAGTCTGCCTCCTATCTCAACAATCCTCAAACCGCCGAGTCATCATTAAATTCTGCCTCCTATCTCAACTATCCTCAAATCGCAGAGTCATCGTTAAATTCTGCCTCCTATCTCAACTATCCTCAAATTGCATAGTCATCATTAAATTCTGCCTCCTATCTCAACTATCCTCAAATCGCATAGTCATCGTTAAATTCTGCCTCCTATCTCAACTATCCTCAAACCGCAGAGTCATTCTTAAATTCTGCCTCCTATCTCAACTATCCTCAAATCGCAGAGTCATCGTTAAATTCTGCCTCCTATCTCAACTATCCTCAAATCGCAGAGTCATCGTTAAATTCTGCCTCCTATCTCAACTATCCTCAAATTGCATAGTCATCATTAAATTCTGCCTCTTCACTCAACTATCCTCAAACCGCCGAGTCATCATTAAATTCTTCCTCCTATCTCAACTATCCTCAAATCGCAGGGTCATTGTTAAATTCTGCCTCCTCACTCAACTACCCTCAAATCGCAGTCATCGTTAAATTCTGCCTCTGATCTCAACTATCCTCAAATCACAGAGTCATCATTAAATTCTGCCTCCTATCTCAACTATCCTCAAATCGGATAGTCATCGTTAAATTCTGTCTCCTATCTCAACTATCCTCAAACCAAAGTCATTCTTAAATTTTGCCTCCTCACTCAACTATCCTCAAATCGCATAGTCATCGATAAATTCTGCCTCCTATCTCAACTATCCTCAAACCGCAGAGTCATTCTTAAATTCTGCCTCCTATCTCAACTATCCTCAAATCGCAGAGTCATCGTTAAATTCTGCCTCCTATCTCAACTATCCTCAAATCGCAGAGTCATCGTTAAATTCTGCCTCCTATCTCAACTATCCTCAAATTGCATAGTCATCATTAAATTCTGCCTCTTCACTCAACTATCCTCAATCCGCCGAGTCATCATTAAATTCTGCCTCCTATCTCAACTATCCTCAAATCGCACAGTCATCATTAAATTCTGCCTCTTCACTCAACTATCCTCAAACCGCCGAGTCATCATTAAATTCTGCCTCCTATCTCAACTATCCTCAAATGGCACAGTCATCGTTAAATTCTGCCTCCAATCTCAACTATCCTCAAATTGCACTGTCATCGTTCAATTCTGCCTCCTCACTCAACTATCCTCAAATCGCACAGTCATCATTAAATTCTGCCTCCAATCTCAACTATCCGCAAATCGCACAGTCATCATTAAATTCTGCCTCCTCACTGAACTATCCTCAAACCACGGTCATCATTAAATTCTGCCACCTCACTCAACTATCCTCAAACCGCAGAGTCATCCTTGAATTCTGCCTCCTATCTCAACTATCCTCAAATCGCAGAGTCATCGTTAAAGTCTGCCTCCTATCTCAACGATCCTCAAATCGCAGAGTCATCGTTAAAGTCTGCCTCCTATCTCAACGATCCTCAAACCGCCGAGTCATCATTAAATTCTGCCTCCTATCTCAACTATCCTCAAACCGCCGAGTCATCATTAAATTCTGCCTCCTATCTCAACGATCCTCAAATCGCATTGTCATCGTTAAATTCTGCCTCCTCACTCAACTATCCTCAAATCGTATAGTAATCGTTAAATTCTGCCTCCTATCTCAACTATCCTCAAATCGCAGAGTCATCGTTAAATTCTGCCTCCTATCTCAACTATCCTCAAACCGCCGAGTCATCATTAAATTCTGCCTCCCATCTCAATTCTCCTCAAATCGCAGTCGTCGTTAAATTCTGCCTCCTATCTCAACACTCCTCAAATCGCAGTTATCGTTAAATTCTGCCTCCTCACTCAACATTCCTCAAATCGCAGAGTCATCGTTAAATTCTGCCTCCTATCTCAACTATCCTCAAATCGCATAGTCATCGTTAAATTCTGCCACCTATCTCAACTATCCTCCAAATCGGATGGTCATCGTTAAATTCTGCCTCCTATCTCAACTATCCTCAAACCGCAGAGTCATTCTTAAATTCTGCCTCCTATCTCAACTATCCTCAAATCGCACAGTCATTGTTAAATTCTGCCTCCTCACTCAACTATCCTCAAATCGCACAGTCATCATTAAATTCTGCCTCCAATCTCATCTATTCGCAAATCGCACAGTCATCATTAAATTCAGCCTCCTCACTCAACTATACTCAAACCACGGTCATTAAATTCTGACACCTCACTCAACTATCCTCAAACCGCAGTCATCCTTGAATTCTGCCTCCCATCTCAACTGTCCTCAAATCGCAGAGTCATCGTTAAAGTCTGCCTCCTATCTCAACGATCCTCAAACCACCGAGTCATCATTAAATTCTGCCTCCTATCTCAACTATCCTCAAATCGCAGAATCATCGTTAAATTCTGCCTCCTATCTCAACTATCCTCAAATTGCATAGTCATCATTAAATTCTGCCTCCAATCTCAACTATCCTCAAATCGCATAGTCATCGTTAAATTCTGCCTCCTATCTCAACGATCCTCAAATTGCATCGTCATTGTTAAATTCTGCCTCCTATCTCAACTCTCCTCAAACCGCAGAGTCATTCTTAAATTCTGCCTCCTATCTCAACTATCCTCAAATCGCAGAGTCATCGTTACATTCTGCCACCTCACTCAACTATCCTCAAACCGCAGAGTCATCCTTGAATTCTGCCTCCTATCTCAACTATCCTCAAATCGCAGAGTCATCGTTAAAGTCTGCCTCCTATCTCAACAATCCTCAAACCGCCGAGTCATCATTAAATTCTGCCTCCTATCTCAACTATCCTCAAATCGCAGAGTCATCGTTAAATTCTGCCTCCTATCTCAACTATCCTCAAATTGCATAGTCATCATTAAATTCTGCCTCCTATCTCAACTATCCTCAAATCGCATAGTCATCGTTAAATTCTGCCTCCTATCTCAACTATCCTCAAACCGCAGAGTCATTCTTAAATTCTGCCTCCTATCTCAACTATCCTCAAATCGCAGAGTCATCGTTAAATTCTGCCTCCGATCTCAACTATCCTCAAATCGCAGAGTCATCGTTAAATTCTTCCTCCTATCTCAACTATCCTCAAATTGCATAGTCATCATTAAATTCTGCCTCTTCACTCAACTATCCTCAAACCGCCGAGTCATCATTAAATTCTGCCTCCTATCTCAACTATCCTCAAATCGCAGGGTCATTGTTAAATTCTGCCTCCTCACTCAACTACCCTCAAATCGCAGTCATCGTTAAATTCTGCCTCCTATCTCAACTCTCCTCAAATCGCAGTCATCGTTAAATTCTGCCTCTGATCTCAACTATCCTCAAATCACAGAGTCATCATTAAATTCTGCCTCCTATCTCAACTATCCTCAAATCGGATAGTCATCGTTAAATTCTGTCTCCTATCTCAACTATCCTCAAACCAAAGTCATTCTTAAATTTTGCCTCCTCACTCAACTATCCTCAAATCGCATAGTCATCGATAAATTCTGCCTCCTATCTCAACTATCCTCAAACCGCAGAGTCATTCTTAAATTCTGCCTCCTATCTCAACTATCCTCAAATCGCAGAGTCATCGTTAAATTCTGCCTCCTATCTCAACTATCCTCAAATCGCAGAGTCATCGTTAAATTCTGCCTCCTATCTCAACTATCCTCAAATTGCATAGTCATCATTAAATTCTGCCTCTTCACTCAACTATCCTCAATCCGCCGAGTCATCATTAAATTCTGCCTCCTATCTCAACTATCCTCAAATCGCACAGTCATCATTAAATTCTGCCTCTTCACTCAACTATCCTCAAACTGCCGAGTCATCATTAAATTCTGCCTCCTATCTCAACTATCCTCAAATGGCACAGTCATCGTTAAATTCTGCCTCCAATCTCAACTATCCTCAAATTGCACTGTCATCGTTAAATTCTGCCTCCTCACTCAACTATCCTCAAATCGCACAGTCATCATTAAATGCTGCCTCCAATCTCAACTATCCGCAAATCGCACAGTCATCATTAAATTCTGCCGCCTCACTGAACTATCCTCAAACCACGGTCATCATTAAATTCTGCCACCTCACTCAACTATCCTCAAACCGCAGAGTCATCCTTGAATTCTGCCTCCTATCTCAACTATCCTCAAATCGCAGAGTCATCGTTAAAGTCTGCCTCCTATCTCAACGATCCTCAAACCGCCGAGTCATCATTAAATTCTGCCTCCTATCTCAACTATCCTCAAATCGCAGAGTCATCGTTAAAGTCTGCCTCCTATCTCAACGATCCTCAAATCGCAGAGTCATCGTTAAAGTCTGCCTCCTATCTCAACGATCCTCAAACCGCCGAGTCATCATTAAATTCTGCCTCCTATCTCAACTATCCTCAAACCGCCGAGTCATCATTAAATTCTGCCTCCTATCTCAACGATCCTCAAATCGCATTGTCATCGTTAAATTCTGCCTCCTCACTCAACTATCCTCAAATCGTATAGTAATCGTTAAATTCTGCCTCCTATCTCAACTATCCTCAAATCGCAGAGTCATCGTTAAATTCTGCCTCCTATCTCAACTATCCTCAAACCGCCGAGTCATCATTAAATTCTGCCTCCCATCTCAATTCTCCTCAAATCGCAGTCGTCGTTAAATTCTGCCTCCTATCTCAACACTCCTCAAATCGCAGTTATCGTTAAATTCTGCCTCCTCACTCAACATTCCTCAAATCGCAGAGTCATCGTTAAATTCTGCCACCTATCTCAACTATCCTCCAAATCGGATGGTCATCGTTAAATTCTGCCTCCTATCTCAACTATCCTCAAACCGCAGAGTCATTCTTAAATTCTGCCTCCTATCTCAACTATCCTCAAATCGCACAGTCATTGTTAAATTCTGCCTCCTCACTCAACTATCCTCAAATCGCACAGTCATCATTAAATTCTGCCTCCAATCTCATCTATTCGCAAATCGCACAGTCATCATTAAATTCAGCCTCCTCACTCAACTATACTCAAACCACGGTCATTAAATTCTGCCACCTCACTCAACTATCCTCAAACCGCAGTCATCCTTGAATTCTGCCTCCCATCTCAACTGTCCTCAAATCGCAGAGTCATCGTTAAAGTCTGCCTCCTATCTCAACGATCCTCAAACCACCGAGTCATCATTAAATTCTGCCTCCTATCTCAACTATCCTCAAATCGCAGAATCATCGTTAAATTCTGCCTCCTATCTCAACTATCCTCAAATTGCATAGTCATCATTAAATTCTGCCTCCAATCTCAACTATCCTCAAATCGCATAGTCATCGTTAAATTCTGCCTCCTATCTCAACGATCCTCAAATTGCATCGTCATTGTTAAATTCTGCCTCCTATCTCAACTCTCCTCAAACCGCAGAGTCATTCTTAAATTCTGCCTCCTATCTCAACTATCCTCAAATCGCAGAGTCATCGTTACATTCTGCCACCTCACTCAACTATCCTCAAACCGCAGAGTCATCCTTGAATTCTGCCTCCTATCTCAACTATCCTCAAATCGCAGAGTCATCGTTAAAGTCTGCCTCCTATCTCAACAATCCTCAAACCGCCGAGTCATCATTAAATTCTGCCTCCTATCTCAACTATCCTCAAATCGCAGAGTCATCGTTAAATTCTGCCTCCTATCTCAACTATCCTCAAATTGCATAGTCATCATTAAATTCTGCCTCCTATCTCAACTATCCTCAAATCGCATAGTCATCGTTAAATTCTGCCTCCTATCTCAACTATCCTCAAACCGCAGAGTCATTCTTAAATTCTGCCTCCTATCTCAACTATCCTCAAATCGCAGAGTCATCGTTAAATTCTGCCTCCGATCTCAACTATCCTCAAATCGCAGAGTCATCGTTAAATTCTTCCTCCTATCTCAACTATCCTCAAATTGCATAGTCATCATTAAATTCTGCCTCTTCACTCAACTATCCTCAAACCGCCGAGTCATCATTAAATTCTGCCTCCTATCTCAACTATCCTCAAATCGCAGGGTCATTGTTAAATTCTGCCTCCTCACTCAACTACCCTCAAATCGCAGTCATCGTTAAATTCTGCCTCCTATCTCAACTCTCCTCAAATCGCAGTCATCGTTAAATTCTGCCTCTGATCTCAACTATCCTCAAATCACAGAGTCATCATTAAATTCTGCCTCCTATCTCAACTATCCTCAAATCGGATAGTCATCGTTAAATTCTGTCTCCTATCTCAACTATCCTCAAACCAAAGTCATTCTTAAATTTTGCCTCCTCACTCAACTATCCTCAAATCGCATAGTCATCGATAAATTCTGCCTCCTATCTCAACTATCCTCAAACCGCAGAGTCATTCTTAAATTCTGCCTCCTATCTCAACTATCCTCAAATCGCAGAGTCATCGTTAAATTCTGCCTCCTATCTCAACTATCCTCAAATCGCAGAGTCATCGTTAAATTCTGCCTCCTATCTCAACTATCCTCAAATTGCATAGTCATCATTAAATTCTGCCTCTTCACTCAACTATCCTCAATCCGCCGAGTCATCATTAAATTCTGCCTCCTATCTCAACTATCCTCAAATCGCACAGTCATCATTAAATTCTGCCTCTTCACTCAACTATCCTCAAACTGCCGAGTCATCATTAAATTCTGCCTCCTATCTCAACTATCCTCAAATGGCACAGTCATCGTTAAATTCTGCCTCCAATCTCAACTATCCTCAAATTGCACTGTCATCGTTAAATTCTGCCTCCTCACTCAACTATCCTCAAATCGCACAGTCATCATTAAATGCTGCCTCCAATCTCAACTATCCGCAAATCGCACAGTCATCATTAAATTCTGCCGCCTCACTGAACTATCCTCAAACCACGGTCATCATTAAATTCTGCCACCTCACTCAACTATCCTCAAACCGCAGAGTCATCCTTGAATTCTGCCTCCTATCTCAACTATCCTCAAATCGCAGAGTCATCGTTAAAGTCTGCCTCCTATCTCAACGATCCTCAAACCGCCGAGTCATCATTAAATTCTGCCTCCTATCTCAACTATCCTCAAACCGCCGAGTCATCATTAAATTCTGCCTCCTATCTCAACGATCCTCAAATCGCATTGTCATCGTTAAATTCTGCCTCCTCACTCAACTATCCTCAAATCGTATAGTAATCGTTAAATTCTGCCTCCTATCTCAACTATCCTCAAATCGCAGAGTCATCGTTAAATTCTGCCTCCTATCTCAACTATCCTCAAACCGCCGAGTCATCATTAAATTCTGCCTCCCATCTCAATTCTCCTCAAATCGCAGTCGTCGTTAAATTCTGCCTCCTATCTCAACACTCCTCAAATCGCAGTTATCGTTAAATTCTGCCTCCTCACTCAACATTCCTCAAATCGCAGAGTCATCGTTAAATTCTGCCTCCTATCTCAACTATCCTCAAATCGCATAGTCATCGTTAAATTCTGCCGCCTATCTCAACTATCCTCCAAATCGGATGGTCATCGTTAAATTCTGCCTCCTATCTCAACTATCCTCAAACCGCAGAGTCATTCTTAAATTCTGCCTCCTATCTCAACTATCCTCAAATCGCACAGTCATTGTTAAATTCTGCCTCCTATCTCAACTATCCTTAAATCGCATAGTCATCGTTAAATTCTGCCTCCTATCTCAACTATCCTCAAATCGGATGGTCATCGTTAAATTCTGCCTCCTATCTCAACTATCCTCAAACCGCAGAGTCATTCTTAAATTCTGCCTCCTCACTCAACTATCCTCAAATCGCAGTCATCGTTACATTCTGCCTCCTCTCTCAACGCTCCTTAAATCACATAGTCATCGTTAAATTCTGCCGCCTATCTCAACTGTCCTCAAATTGCAAAATCATCGTTAAATTCTGCATCCTATCTCAACTATCCTCAAATCACACAGTCATCGTTAAATTCTGCCTCCTATCTCAACTCTCCTCAAATCGCAGTGTCATCATTAAATCTGCCTCCTATCTCAACTCTCCTCAAATCGCAGAGTCATCCTTAAATTCTGCCTCCTATCACAACTCTCCTCAAATCGCGGGGGCATCGTTACATTCTGCCTCCTACCTCAACTCCCCACAAATCGCAGAATCATCGTCAAATTCTGCCTCTTCACTCAACTGTCCTCAAATCGCACAGTCATCATTAAATTCTGCCTCTTCACTCAACTATCCTCAAATCGCCAAGTCATCATTAAATTCTGCCTCCTATCTCAACTCTCCTCAAATCGCACAGTCATCATTAAATTCTGCCTCCTCACTCAACTATCCTCAAACCACGGTCATCATTAAATTCTGCCACCTCACTCAACTATCCTCAAACCGCAGGGTCATCATTAAATTCTGCCTCCTATCTCAACTATCCTCAAATCGCAGAGTCATCGTTAAATTCTGCCTCCTATCTCAACGATCCTCAAATTGCATAGTCATCGTTAAATTCTGCCTCCTATCTAAACTATCCTCAAAGCGCAGAGTCATTCTTAAATTCTGCCTCCTATCTCAACTATCATCAAATCGCAGAGTCATCGTTAAATTCTGCCTCCAAACTCAACTATCCTAAAACCGCCGAGTCATCATTAAATTCTGCCTCCTATCTCAACTATCCTCAAACCGACGAGTCATCATTAAATTCTGCTTCCTATCTCAACTCTCCTCAAATCGCAGTCGTCGTTAAAATCTGCCTCCTATCTCAACACTCCTCAAATCGCAGAGTCATCGTTAAATTCTGCCTCCTCACTCAACATTCCTCAAATCGCAGAGTCATCGTTAAATTCTGCCTCCTATCTCAACTATCCTCAAATCGCGTAGTCATCGTTCAATTCTGCCGCCTATCTCAACTATCCTCAAATTGCAAAATCATCGTTAAATTCTGCGTCCTATCTCAACTATCCTCAAATCACATAGTCATCGTTAAATTCTGCCTCCTCTCTCAACTATCCTCAAACCGCAGAGTGATTCTTAAATTCTGCCTCCTCATTTAACTATCCTCAAATCGCAGAGTCATCATTAAATTCTGCCACCTCACTCACCACTCCTCAAATCGCAGTGTCATTGTTAAATTCTGCCTCCTCACTCAACTATCCTCAAATCGCATCGTCATCGTTAAATTCTGCCTCCTATCTCAAAAATCCTCAAACTGCAGTCATCCTTAAATTCTGCCTCCTATCTCAACTATCCTCAAATCGCAGGGTCATCGTTAAATTCTGCCTCTTATCTCAACTCCCCTCAAATTGCAGAGTCATCGTTAAATTCTGCCTCCTATCTCAACACTCCTAAAATCGCAGGGTCATTGTCAAATTCTGCCTCTTATCTCTACTCTCCTCAATACGCAGTGTTGTCGTTAAATTCTGCCTCCTATCTCAACTCCCCTCAAATTGCAGAGTCCTCGTTAAATTCTGCCTCCTGTCTCAACACTCCTAAAATCGCAGGGTCATTGTGAAATTCTGCCTCTTATCTCAACTCCCCTCAATACGCAGTGTCGTCGTTAAATTCTGCCTCCTCTCTCAACTATCCTCAAACCGCAGAGTCATTCTTAAATTCTGCCTCCTCACACAACTATCCTCAAATCGCAGTCATCGTTACATTCTGCCTCCTATCTCAACTATCCTCAAATCGAAGTGTCATCGTTAAATCTGCCTCCTATCTCAACTCTCCTCAAATCGCAGAGTTATCCTTAAATTCTGCCTCCTATCTCAACTCTCCTCAAATCGCAGTGTCATCATTAAATCTGCCTCCTGTCTCAACTCTCCTCAAATCGCAGAGTCATCCTTCAATTCTGCCTCCTACCTCAACACCCACAAATCGCAGAATCATCGTCAAATTCTGCCTCTTCACTCAACTGTCCTCAAATCGCACAGTCATCATTAAATTCTGCCTCTTCACTCAACTATCCTCAAACCGCCAAGTCATCATTAAATTCTGCCTCCTATCTCAACTATCCTCAAATCGGACAGTCATCGTTAAATTCTGCCTCTTCACTCAACTATCCTCAAATCGCACAGTCATCATTAAATTCTGCCTCCAATCTCAACTATCCTCAAATCGCACAGTCGTCATTAAATTCTGCCTCCTCATTCAACTTTCCTCAAACCACGGTCATCATTAAATTCTGCCTCCTCACTCAAGTATCCTCAAACCGCAGTCATCCTTGAATTCTGCCTCCTATCTCAACTCTCCTCAAATCGCGGGGGCATCGTTAAATTCTGCCTCCTACCTCAACTACCCACAAATCGCAGAATCATCGTCAAATTCTGCCTCTTCACTCAACTATCCTCAAACCGCCAAGTCATCATTAAATTCTGCCTCCTATCTCAACTGTCCTCAAATCGCACAGTCATCGTTAAATTCTGCCTCTTCACTCAACTATCCTCAAATCGCACAGTCATCGTTAAATTCTGCCTCTTCACTCAACTATCCTCAAATCGCACAGTCATCGTTAAATTCTGCCTCCAATCTCAACTATCCTCAAATCGCACTGTCATCGTTAAATTCTGCCTCTTCACACAACTATCCTCAAATCGCACAGTCATCATTAAATTCTGCCTCCAATCTCAACTATCCTCAAATCGCACAGTCATCATTAAATTCTGCCTCCTCATTCAACTATCCTCAAACCACGGTCATCATTAAATTCTGCCCTCCTCACTCAAGTAACCTCAAACCGCAAAGTCATCCTTGTATTCTGCCTCCTATCTCAACTCTCCTCAAATCGCAGTGTCATCCTTAAATTCTGCCTCACATCTCAACTATTGTCAAATCGCAGAGTCATCATTAAATTCTGCCTCCTATCTCAACTCCCCTCAAATTGCAGTCATCAT
Source organism: Myxine glutinosa (assembly GCF_964187855.1). Taxonomy (NCBI): domain Eukaryota; kingdom Metazoa; phylum Chordata; class Myxini; order Myxiniformes; family Myxinidae; genus Myxine; species Myxine glutinosa. Next base: position 32,119,842 of record NC_136271.1, read on the forward strand.
TAAATTCTGCCTCCTATCTCAACTCTCCTCAAATTGCAGTGTCATTGTTAAATTCTGCCTCTTATCTCAACTCTCCTCAAATCGCAGTGTCATCGTTACATTCTGCCTCCTCACTCACCACTCCTCAAATCGCAGAGTCATCGTTAAATTCTGCCTCCCATCTCAACTATCCTCAAATTGCATAGTCATCGTTAAATTCTGCGTCCTATCTCAACTATCCTAAAATCACATCGTCATCGTTAAATTCTGCCTCCTATCTCAACTCCCCTCAAATTGCAGAGTCATCGTTAAATTCTGCCTCCTATCTCAACCCTCCTAAAATCGCAGTGTCATCGTTAAATTCTGCCTCCTCACTCAACACTCCTCAAATCGCAGTGTCATCATTAAATCTGCCTCCTATCTCAACTCTCCTCAAATCGCAGTCATCCTTAAATTCTGCCTCCTATCACAACTCTCCTCAAATCGTGGGGGCATCGTTAAATTCTCCCTCCTACCTCAATTCCCCACAAATCGCAGAATCATCATCAAATTCTGCCTCTTCACTCAACTGTCCTCAAATTGCACAGTAATCATTAAATTCTGCCTCTTCACTCAACTATCCTCAAACCGCCAAGTCATCATTAAATTCTGCCTCCTATCTCAACTATCCTCAAATCGCACAGTCATCATTAAATTCTGCCTCCTCACTCAACTATCCTCAAACCACGGTCATCATTAAATTCTGCCACCTCACTCAACTATCCTCAAACCGCAGAGTCATCATTAAATTCTGCCTCCTATCTCAACTATCCTCAAATCGCAGAGTCATCGTTAAATTCTGCCTCCTATCTCAACGATCCTCAAATTGCATAGTCATCGTTAAATTCTGCCTCCTGACTAAACTATCCTCAAACCGCAGAGTCATTCTTAAATTCTGCCTCCTATCTCAACTATCCTCAAATCGCAGAGTCATCGTTAAATTCTGCCTCCAATCTCAACTATCCTAAAACCGCCGAGTCATCATTAAATTCTGCCTCCTATTTCAACTATCCTCAAATCGCATAGTCATCGTTAAATTCTGCCTCCTCACTCAACTATCCTCAAATCGCATAGTCATCGTTAAATTCTGCCTCCTATCTCAACTATCCTCAAATCGCAGAGTCATCGTTAAATTCTGCCTCCTATCTCAACTATCCTCAAACCGCCGAGTCATCATTAAATTCTGCTTCCTATCTCAACTCTCCTCAAATCACAGTCGTCGTTAAAATCTGCCTCCTATCTCAACACTCCTCAAATCGCAGGGTAGTCGTTAAATTCTGCCTCCTCACTCAACATTCCTCAAATCGCAGAGTCATCGTTAAATTCTGCCTCCTATCTCAACTATCCTCAAATCGCGGTCATCGTTAAATTCTGCCGCCTATCTCAACTATCCTCAAATTGCAAAATCATCGTTAAATTCTGCGTCCTATCTCAACTATCCTCAAATCACATAGTCATCGTTAAATTCTGCCTCCTCTCTCAACTATCCTCAAACCGCAGAGTCATTCTTAAATTCTGCCTCCTCACTCAACTATCCTCAAATCGCAGTCATCGTTACATTCTGCCTCCTATCTCAACTCTCCTCAAATCGCAGAGTCATCGTTAAATTCTGCATTTTATCTCAACTATCCTCAAACCGCAGAGTCATGCTCAAATTCTGCCTCCTCACTCAACTATCCTCAAATCGCAGAGTCATCATTAAATTCTGCCACCTCACTCACCACTCCTCAAATCGCAGTGTCATTGTTAAATTCTGTCTCCTCACTCAACTATCCTCAAATCGCATAGTCATCGTTAAATTCTGCCTCCTATCTCAACTATCCTCAAACTGCAGTCATCCTTAAATTCTGCCTCCTATCTCAACTATCCTCAAATCGCAGGGTCATCGTTAAATTCTGCCTCTTATCTCAACTCCCCTCAAATTGCAGAGTCCTCGTTAAATTCTGCCTCCTGTCTCAACACTCCTAAAATCGCAGGGTCATTGGGAAATTCTGCCTCTTATCTCAACTCCCCTCAATACGCAGTGTCGTCGTTAAATTCTGCCTCCTCTCTCAACTATCCTCAAACCGCAGAGTCATTCTTAAATTCTGCCTCCTCACTCAACTATCCTCAAATCGCAGTCATCGTTACATTCTGCCTCCTATCTCAACTATCCTCAAATCGCAGTGTCATCGTTAAATCTGCCTCCTATCTCAACTCTCCTCAAATCGCAGAGTCATCCTTAAATTCTGCCTCCTATCTCAACTCTCCTCAAATCGCAGTGTCATCATTAAATCTGCCTCCTATCTCAACTCTCCTCAAATCGCAGAGTCATCCTTCAATTCTGCCTCCTATCTCAACCCTCCTCAAATCGCGGGGGCATCGTTAAATTCTGCCTCCTACCTCAACACCCACAAATCGCAGAATCATCGTCAAATTCTGCCTCTTCACTCAACTGTCCTCAAATCGCACAGTCATCATTAAATTTTGCCTCTTCACTCAACTATCCTCAAACTGCCAAGTCATCATTAAATTCTGCCTCCTATCTCAACTATCCTCAAATCGGACAGTCATCGTTAAATTCTGCCTCTTCACTCAACTATCCTCAAATCTCACAGTCATCATTAAATTCTGCCTCCAATCTCAACTATCCTCAAATCGCACAGTCATCATTAAATTCTGCCTCCTCATTCAACTTTCCTCAAACCACGGTCATCATTAAATTCTGCCTCCTCACTCAAGTATCCTCAAACCGCAGTCATCCTTGAATTCTGCCTCCTATCTCAACTCTCCTCAAATCGCGGGGGCATCGTTAAATTCTGCCTCCTACCTCAACTACCCACAAATCGCAGAATCATCGTCAAATTCTGCCTCTTCACTCAACTATCCTCAAACCGCCAAGTCATCATTAAATTCTGCCTCCTATCTCAACTGTCCTCAAATCGCACAGTCATCGTTAAATTCTGCCTCTTCACCCAACTATCCTCAAATCGCACAGTCATCGTTAATTTCTGCCTCTTTACTCAACTATCCTCAAATCGCACAGTCATCATTAAATTCTGCCTCCAATCTCAACTATCCTCAAATCGCACCGTCATCATTAAATTCTGCCTCCTCATTCAACTATCCTCAAACCACGGTCATCATTAAATTCTGCCCTCCTCACTCAAGTAACCTCAAACCGCAAAGTAATCCTTGTATTCTGCCTCCTATCTCAACTCCCCTCAAATTGCAGTCATCATTAAAATCTGCCTCCTATCTCAACTCTCCTCAAATTGCAGAGTCATTGTTAAATTCTGCCTCTTATCTCAACTCCCCTCAAATCGCAGTGTCATCGTTACATTCTGCGTCCTCACTCACCACTCCTCAAATCGCAGAGTCATCGTTAAATTCTGCCTCCCATCTCAACTATCCTCAAATTGCATAGTCATCGTTAAATTCTGCGTCCTATCTCAACTATCCTAAAATCACATCGTCATCGTTAAATTCTGCCTCCTATCTCAACTCCCCTCAAATTGCAGAGTCATCGTTAAAATCTGCCTCCTATCTCAACTCTCCTCAAATTGCAGTGTCATTGTTAAATTCTGCCTCTTATCTCAACTCTCCTCAAATCGCAGTGTCATCGTTACATTCTGCCTCCTCACTCACCACTCCTCAAATCGCAGAGTCATCGTTAAATTCTGCCTCCTATCTCAACCCTCCTAAAATCGCAGTGTCATCGTTAAATTCTGCCTCCTCACTCAACACTCCTCAAATCGCAGTGTCATCATTAAATCTGCCTCCTATCTCAACTCTCCTCAAATCGCAGAGTCATCCTTAAATTCTGCCTCCTATCACAACTCTCCTCAAATCGCGGGGGCATCGTTAAATTCTGCCTCCTACCTCAACTCCCCACAAATCGCAGAATCATCATCAAATTCTGCCTCTTCACTCAACTATCCTCAAATCGCACAGTCATCATTAAATTCTGCCTCCTCACTCAACTATCCTCAAACCACGGTCATCATTAAATTCTGCCACCTCACTCAACTATCCTCAAACCGCAGAGTCATCATTAAATTCTGCCTCCTATCTCAACTATCCTCAAATCCCAGAGTCATCGTTAAATTCTGCCTCCTATCTCAACGATCCTCAAATTGCATAGTCATCGTTAAATTCTGCCTCCTAACTAAACTATCCTCAAACCGCAGAGTCATTCTTAAATTCTGCCTCCTATCTCAACTATCCTCAAATCGCAGAGTCATCGTTAAATTCTGCCTCCAATCTCAACTATCCTAAAACCGCCGAGTCATCATTAAATTCTGCCTCCTCTCTCAACTATCCTCAAACCGCAGAGTCATTCTTAAATTCTGCCTCCTCACTCAACTATCCTCAAATCACATAGTCATCGTTAAATTCTGCCTCCTCTCTCAACTATCCTCAAACCGCAGAGTCATTCTTAAATTCTGCCTCCTCACTCAACTATCCTCAAATCGCAGTCATCGTTACATTCTGCCTCCTATCTCAACTCTCCTCAAATCGCAGAGTCATCGTTAAATTCTGCATTTTATCTCAACTATCCTCAAACCGCAGAGTCATGCTCAAATTCTGCCTCCTCACTCAACTATCCTCAAATCGCAGAGTCATCATTAAATTCTGCCACCTCACTCACCACTCCTCAAATCGCAGTCATCCTTAAATTCTGCCTCCTATCTCAACTATCCTCAAATCGCAGGGTCATCGTTAAATTCTGCCTCTTATCTCAACTCCCCTCAAATTGCAGAGTCCTCGTTAAATTCTGCCTCCTGTCTCAACACTCCTAAAATCGCAGGGTCATTGGGAAATTCTGCCTCTTATCTCAACTCCCCTCAATACGCAGTGTCGTCGTTAAATTCTGCCTCCTCTCTCAACTATCCTCAAACCGCAGAGTCATTCTTAAATTCTGCCTCCTCACTCAACTATCCTCAAATCGCAGTCATCGTTACATTCTGCCTCCTATCTCAACTCTCCTCAAATCGCAGAGTCATCGTTAAATTCTGCATTTTATCTCAACTATCCTCAAACCGCAGAGTCATGCTCAAATTCTGCCTCCTCACTCAAGTAACCTCAAACCGCAAAGTCATCCTTGTATTCTGCCTCCTATCTCAACTCCCCTCAAATTGCAGTCATCATTAAAATCTGCCTCCTATCTCAACTCTCCTCAAATTGCAGAGTCATTGTTAAATTCTGCCTCTTATCTCAACTCCCCTCAAATCGCAGTGTCATCGTTACATTCTGCCTCCTCACTCACCACTCCTCAAATCGCAGAGTCATCGTTAAATTCTGCCTCCCATCTCAACTATCCTCAAATTGCATAGTCATCGTTAAATTCTGCGTCCTATCTCAACTATCCTAAAATCACATCGTCATCGTTAAATTCTGCCTCCTATCTCAACTCCCCTCAAATTGCAGAGTCATCGTTAAAATCTGCCTCCTATCTCAACTCTCCTCAAATTGCAGTGTCATTGTTAAATTCTGCCTCTTATCTCAACTCTCCTCAAATCGCAGTGTCATCGTTACATTCTGCCTCCTCACTCACCACTCCTCAAATCGCAGAGTCATCGTTAAATTCTGCCTCCTATCTCAACCCTCCTAAAATCGCAGTGTCATCGTTAAATTCTGCCTCCTCACTCAACACTCCTCAAATCGCAGTGTCATCATTAAATCTGCCTCCTATCTCAACTGTCCTCAAATCGCACAGTCATCGTTAAATTCTGCCTCTTCACTCAACTATCCTCAAATCGCACAGTCATCGTTAATTTCTGCCTCTTTACTCAACTATCCTCAAATCGCACAGTCATCGTTAAATTCTGCCTCCAATCTCAACTATCCTCAAATCGCACTGTCATCGTTAAATTCTGCCTCTTCACTCAACTATCCTCAAATCGCACAGTCATCATTAAATTCTGCCTCCAATCTCAACTATCCTCAAATCGCACCGTCATCATTAAATTCTGCCTCCTCATTCAACTATCCTCAAACCACGGTCATCATTAAATTCTGCCCTCCTCACTCAAGTAACCTCAAACCGCAAAGTCATCCTTGTATTCTGCCTCCTATCTCAACTCCCCTCAAATTGCAGTCATCATTAAAATCTGCCTCCTATCTCAACTCTCCTCAAATTGCAGAGTCATTGTTAAATTCTGCCTCTTATCTCAACTCCCCTCAAATCGCAGTGTCATCGTTACATTCTGCCTCCTCACTCACCACTCCTCAAATCGCAGAGTCATCGTTAAATTCTGCCTCCCATCTCAACTATCCTCAAATTGCATAGTCATCGTTAAATTCTGCGTCCTATCTCAACTATCCTAAAATCACATCGTCATCGTTAAATTCTGCCTCCTATCTCAACTCCCCTCAAATTGCAGAGTCATCGTTAAAATCTGCCTCCTATCTCAACTCTCCTCAAATTGCAGTGTCATTGTTAAATTCTGCCTCTTATCTCAACTCTCCTCAAATCGCAGTGTCATCGTTACATTCTGCCTCCTCACTCACCACTCCTCAAATCGCAGAGTCATCGTTAAATTCTGCCTCCTATCTCAACCCTCCTAAAATCGCAGTGTCATCGTTAAATTCTGCCTCCTCACTCAACACTCCTCAAATCGCAGTGTCATCATTAAATCTGCCTCCTATCTCAACTCTCCTCAAATCGCAGAGTCATCCTTAAATTCTGCCTCCTATCACAACTCTCCTCAAATCGCGGGGGCATCGTTAAATTCTGCCTCCTACCTCAACTCCCCACAAATCGCAGAATCATCATCAAATTCTGCCTCTTCACTCAACTATCCTCAAATCGCACAGTCATCATTAAATTCTGCCTCCTCACTCAACTATCCTCAAACCACGGTCATCATTAAATTCTGCCACCTCACTCAACTATCCTCAAACCGCAGAGTCATCATTAAATTCTGCCTCCTATCTCAACTATCCTCAAATCCCAGAGTCATCGTTAAATTCTGCCTCCTATCTCAACGATCCTCAAATTGCATAGTCATCGTTAAATTCTGCCTCCTAACTAAACTATCCTCAAACCGCAGAGTCATTCTTAAATTCTGCCTCCTATCTCAACTATCCTCAAATCGCAGAGTCATCGTTAAATTCTGCCTCCAATCTCAACTATCCTAAAACCGCCGAGTCATCATTAAATTCTGCCTCCTCTCTCAACTATCCTCAAACCGCAGAGTCATTCTTAAATTCTGCCTCCTCACTCAACTATCCTCAAATCGCAGTCATCGTTACATTCTGCCTCCTATCTCAACTCTCCTCAAATCGCAGAGTCATCGTTAAATTCTGCATTTTATCTCAACTATCCTCAAACCGCAGAGTCATGCTCAAATTCTGCCTCCTCACTCAACTATCCTCAAATCGCATAGTCATCGTTAAATTCTGCATCCTATCTCAACTTTCCTCAAACTGCAGTCATCCTTAAATTCTGCCTCCTATCTCAACTATCCTAAAATCGCAGGGTCATCGTTAAATTCTGCCTCTTATCTCAACTCCCCTCAAATTGCAGAGTCATCGTTAAATTCTACCTCCTATCTCAACACTCCTAAAATCGCAGGGTCATTGTCAAATTCTGCCTCTTATCTCTACTCTCCTCAATACGCAGTGTCCTCGTTAAATTCTGCCTCCTATCTCAACTCCCCTCAAATTGCAGAGTCCTCGTTAAATTCTGCCTCCTGTCTCAACACTCCTAAAATCGCAGGGTCATTGTGAAATTCTGCCTCTTATCTCAACTCCCCTCAATACGCAGTGTCGTCGTTAAATTCTGCCTCCTCTCTCAACTATCCTCAAACCGCAGAGTCATTCTTAAATTCTGCCTCCTCACTCAACTATCCTCAAATCGCAGTCATCGTTACATTCTGCCTCCTTTCTCAACTATCCTCAAATCGCAGTGTCATCGTTAAATCTGCCTCCTATCTCAACTCTCCTCAAATCGCAGAGTCATCCTTAAATTCTGCCTCCTATTTCAACTCTCCTCAAATCGCAGTGTCATCATTAAATCTGCCTCCTATCTCAACTCTCCTCAAATCGCAGAGTCATCCTTAAATTCTGCCTCCTATCTCAACCCTCCTCAAATCGCGGGGGCATCGTTAAATTCTGCCTCCTATCTCAACTACCCTCAAATCGGACAGTCATCGTTAAATTCTGCCTCTTCACTCAACTATCCTCAAATCGCACAGTCATCATTAAATTCTGCCTCCAATCTCAACTATCCTCAAATCGCACAGTCATCATTAAATTCTGCCTCCTCATTCAACTTTCCTCAAACCACGGTCATCATTAAATTCTGCCTCCTCACTCAAGTATCCTCAAACCGCAGTCATCCTTGAATTCTGCCTCCTATCTCAACTCTCCTCAAATCGCGGGGGCATCGTTAAATTCTGCCTCCTACCTCAACTACCCACAAATCGCAGAATCATCGTCAAATTCTGCCTCTTCACTCAACTATCCTCAAACCGCCAAGTCATCATTAAATTCTGCCTCCTATCTCAACTGTCCTCAAATCGCACAGTCATCGTTAAATTCTGCCTCTTCACTCAACTATCCTCAAATCGCACAGTCATCGTTAATTTCTGCCTCTTTACTCAACTATCCTCAAATCGCACAGTCATCGTTAAACTCTGCCTCCAATCTCAACTATCCTCAAATCGCACTGTCATCGTTAAATTCTGCCTCTTCACTCAACTATCCTCAAATCGCACAGTCATCATTAAATTCTGCCTCCAATCTCAACTATCCTCAAATCGCACCGTCATCATTAAATTCTGCCTCCTCATTCAACTATCCTCAAACCACGGTCATCATTAAATTCTGCCCTCCTCACTCAAGTAACCTCAAACCGCAAAGTCATCCTTGTATTCTGCCTCCTATCTCAACTCCCCTCAAATTGCAGTCATCATTAAAATCTGCCTCCTTTCTCAACTCCCCTCAAATTGCAGTCATCATTAAATTCTGCCCTCCTATCTCAACTATCCTCAAACCGCAGAGTCATCATTAAATTCTGCCTCCTATCTCAACTATCCTCAAATCCCAGAGTCATCGTTAAATTCTGCCTCCTATCTCAACGATCCTCAAATTGCATAGTCATCGTTAAATTCTGCCTCCTAACTAAACTATCCTCAAACCGCAGAGTCATTCTTAAATTCTGCCTCCTATCTCAACTATCCTCAAATCGCAGAGTCATCGTTAAATTCTGCCTCCAATCTCAACTATCCTAAAACCGCCGAGTCATCATTAAATTCTGCCTCCTCTCTCAACTATCCTCAAACCGCAGAGTCATTCTTAAATTCTGCCTCCTCACTCAACTATCCTCAAATCACATAGTCATCGTTAAATTCTGCCTCCTCTCTCAACTATCCTCAAACCGCAGAGTCATTCTTAAATTCTGCCTCCTCACTCAACTATCCTCAAATCGCAGTCATCGTTACATTCTGCCTCCTATCTCAACTCTCCTCAAATCGCAGAGTCATCGTTAAATTCTGCATTTTATCTCAACTATCCTCAAACCGCAGAGTCATGCTCAAATTCTGCCTCCTCACTCAACTATCCTCAAATCGCAGAGTCATCATTAAATTCTGCCACCTCACTCACCACTCCTCAAATCGCAGTCATCCTTAAATTCTGCCTCCTATCTCAACTATCCTCAAATCGCAGGGTCATCGTTAAATTCTGCCTCTTATCTCAACTCCCCTCAAATTGCAGAGTCCTCGTTAAATTCTGCCTCCTGTCTCAACACTCCTAAAATCGCAGGGTCATTGGGAAATTCTGCCTCTTATCTCAACTCCCCTCAATACGCAGTGTCGTCGTTAAATTCTGCCTCCTCTCTCAACTATCCTCAAACCGCAGAGTCATTCTTAAATTCTGCCTCCTCACTCAACTATCCTCAAATCGCAGTCATCGTTACATTCTGCCTCCTATCTCAACTCTCCTCAAATCGCAGAGTCATCGTTAAATTCTGCATTTTATCTCAACTATCCTCAAACCGCAGAGTCATGCTCAAATTCTGCCTCCTCACTCAAGTAACCTCAAACCGCAAAGTCATCCTTGTATTCTGCCTCCTATCTCAACTCCCCTCAAATTGCAGTCATCATTAAAATCTGCCTCCTATCTCAACTCTCCTCAAATTGCAGAGTCATTGTTAAATTCTGCCTCTTATCTCAACTCCCCTCAAATCGCAGTGTCATCGTTACATTCTGCCTCCTCACTCACCACTCCTCAAATCGCAGAGTCATCGTTAAATTCTGCCTCCCATCTCAACTATCCTCAAATTGCATAGTCATCGTTAAATTCTGCGTCCTATCTCAACTATCCTAAAATCACATCGTCATCGTTAAATTCTGCCTCCTATCTCAACTCCCCTCAAATTGCAGAGTCATCGTTAAAATCTGCCTCCTATCTCAACTCTCCTCAAATTGCAGTGTCATTGTTAAATTCTGCCTCTTATCTCAACTCTCCTCAAATCGCAGTGTCATCGTTACATTCTGCCTCCTCACTCACCACTCCTCAAATCGCAGAGTCATCGTTAAATTCTGCCTCCTATCTCAACCCTCCTAAAATCGCAGTGTCATCGTTAAATTCTGCCTCCTCACTCAACACTCCTCAAATCGCAGTGTCATCATTAAATCTGCCTCCTATCTCAACTGTCCTCAAATCGCACAGTCATCGTTAAATTCTGCCTCTTCACTCAACTATCCTCAAATCGCACAGTCATCGTTAATTTCTGCCTCTTTACTCAACTATCCTCAAATCGCACAGTCATCGTTAAATTCTGCCTCCAATCTCAACTATCCTCAAATCGCACTGTCATCGTTAAATTCTGCCTCTTCACTCAACTATCCTCAAATCGCACAGTCATCATTAAATTCTGCCTCCAATCTCAACTATCCTCAAATCGCACCGTCATCATTAAATTCTGCCTCCTCATTCAACTATCCTCAAACCACGGTCATCATTAAATTCTGCCCTCCTCACTCAAGTAACCTCAAACCGCAAAGTCATCCTTGTATTCTGCCTCCTATCTCAACTCCCCTCAAATTGCAGTCATCATTAAAATCTGCCTCCTATCTCAACTCTCCTCAAATTGCAGAGTCATTGTTAAATTCTGCCTCTTATCTCAACTCCCCTCAAATCGCAGTGTCATCGTTACATTCTGCCTCCTCACTCACCACTCCTCAAATCGCAGAGTCATCGTTAAATTCTGCCTCCCATCTCAACTATCCTCAAATTGCATAGTCATCGTTAAATTCTGCGTCCTATCTCAACTATCCTAAAATCACATCGTCATCGTTAAATTCTGCCTCCTATCTCAACTCCCCTCAAATTGCAGAGTCATCGTTAAAATCTGCCTCCTATCTCAACTCTCCTCAAATTGCAGTGTCATTGTTAAATTCTGCCTCTTATCTCAACTCTCCTCAAATCGCAGTGTCATCGTTACATTCTGCCTCCTCACTCACCACTCCTCAAATCGCAGAGTCATCGTTAAATTCTGCCTCCTATCTCAACCCTCCTAAAATCGCAGTGTCATCGTTAAATTCTGCCTCCTCACTCAACACTCCTCAAATCGCAGTGTCATCATTAAATCTGCCTCCTATCTCAACTCTCCTCAAATCGCAGAGTCATCCTTAAATTCTGCCTCCTATCACAACTCTCCTCAAATCGCGGGGGCATCGTTAAATTCTGCCTCCTACCTCAACTCCCCACAAATCGCAGAATCATCATCAAATTCTGCCTCTTCACTCAACTATCCTCAAATCGCACAGTCATCATTAAATTCTGCCTCCTCACTCAACTATCCTCAAACCACGGTCATCATTAAATTCTGCCACCTCACTCAACTATCCTCAAACCGCAGAGTCATCATTAAATTCTGCCTCCTATCTCAACTATCCTCAAATCCCAGAGTCATCGTTAAATTCTGCCTCCTATCTCAACGATCCTCAAATTGCATAGTCATCGTTAAATTCTGCCTCCTAACTAAACTATCCTCAAACCGCAGAGTCATTCTTAAATTCTGCCTCCTATCTCAACTATCCTCAAATCGCAGAGTCATCGTTAAATTCTGCCTCCAATCTCAACTATCCTAAAACCGCCGAGTCATCATTAAATTCTGCCTCCTCTCTCAACTATCCTCAAACCGCAGAGTCATTCTTAAATTCTGCCTCCTCACTCAACTATCCTCAAATCGCAGTCATCGTTACATTCTGCCTCCTATCTCAACTCTCCTCAAATCGCAGAGTCATCGTTAAATTCTGCATTTTATCTCAACTATCCTCAAACCGCAGAGTCATGCTCAAATTCTGCCTCCTCACTCAACTATCCTCAAATCGCATAGTCATCGTTAAATTCTGCATCCTATCTCAACTTTCCTCAAACTGCAGTCATCCTTAAATTCTGCCTCCTATCTCAACTATCCTAAAATCGCAGGGTCATCGTTAAATTCTGCCTCTTATCTCAACTCCCCTCAAATTGCAGAGTCATCGTTAAATTCTACCTCCTATCTCAACACTCCTAAAATCGCAGGGTCATTGTCAAATTCTGCCTCTTATCTCTACTCTCCTCAATACGCAGTGTCCTCGTTAAATTCTGCCTCCTATCTCAACTCCCCTCAAATTGCAGAGTCCTCGTTAAATTCTGCCTCCTGTCTCAACACTCCTAAAATCGCAGGGTCATTGTGAAATTCTGCCTCTTATCTCAACTCCCCTCAATACGCAGTGTCGTCGTTAAATTCTGCCTCCTCTCTCAACTATCCTCAAACCGCAGAGTCATTCTTAAATTCTGCCTCCTCACTCAACTATCCTCAAATCGCAGTCATCGTTACATTCTGCCTCCTTTCTCAACTATCCTCAAATCGCAGTGTCATCGTTAAATCTGCCTCCTATCTCAACTCTCCTCAAATCGCAGAGTCATCCTTAAATTCTGCCTCCTATTTCAACTCTCCTCAAATCGCAGTGTCATCATTAAATCTGCCTCCTATCTCAACTCTCCTCAAATCGCAGAGTCATCCTTAAATTCTGCCTCCTATCTCAACCCTCCTCAAATCGCGGGGGCATCGTTAAATTCTGCCTCCTATCTCAACTACCCTCAAATCGGACAGTCATCGTTAAATTCTGCCTCTTCACTCAACTATCCTCAAATCGCACAGTCATCATTAAATTCTGCCTCCAATCTCAACTATCCTCAAATCGCACAGTCATCATTAAATTCTGCCTCCTCATTCAACTTTCCTCAAACCACGGTCATCATTAAATTCTGCCTCCTCACTCAAGTATCCTCAAACCGCAGTCATCCTTGAATTCTGCCTCCTATCTCAACTCTCCTCAAATCGCGGGGGCATCGTTAAATTCTGCCTCCTACCTCAACTACCCACAAATCGCAGAATCATCGTCAAATTCTGCCTCTTCACTCAACTATCCTCAAACCGCCAAGTCATCATTAAATTCTGCCTCCTATCTCAACTGTCCTCAAATCGCACAGTCATCGTTAAATTCTGCCTCTTCACTCAACTATCCTCAAATCGCACAGTCATCGTTAATTTCTGCCTCTTTACTCAACTATCCTCAAATCGCACAGTCATCGTTAAACTCTGCCTCCAATCTCAACTATCCTCAAATCGCACTGTCATCGTTAAATTCTGCCTCTTCACTCAACTATCCTCAAATCGCACAGTCATCATTAAATTCTGCCTCCAATCTCAACTATCCTCAAATCGCACCGTCATCATTAAATTCTGCCTCCTCATTCAACTATCCTCAAACCACGGTCATCATTAAATTCTGCCCTCCTCACTCAAGTAACCTCAAACCGCAAAGTCATCCTTGTATTCTGCCTCCTATCTCAACTCCCCTCAAATTGCAGTCATCATTAAAATCTGCCTCCTTTCTCAACTCCCCTCAAATTGCAGTCATCATTAAATTCTGCCCTCCTATCTCAACTCTCCTCAAATCGCAGAGTCATCATTAAATTGTGCCTCCTATCTCAACTCCCCTCAAATTGCAGTCATCATTAAATTCTGCCTCCTCACTCACCACTCCTCAAATCGCAGAGTCATCGTTAAATTCTGCCTCCCATCTCAACTATCCTCAAATTGCATAGTCATCGTTAAATTCTGCGTCCTATCTCAACTATCCTAAAATCACATCGTCATCGTTAAATTCTGCCTCCTATCTCAACTCCCCTCAAATTGCAGAGTCATCGTTAAAATCTGCCTCCTATCTCAACTCTCCTCAAATTGCAGTGTCATTGTTAAATTCTGCCTCTTATCTCAACTCTCCTCAAATCGCAGTGTCATCGTTACATTCTGCCTCCTCACTCACCACTCCTCAAATCGCAGAGTCATCGTTAAATTCTGCCTCCTATCTCAACCCTCCTAAAATCGCAGTGTCATCGTTAAATTCTGCCTCCTCACTCAACACTCCTCAAATCGCAGTGTCATCATTAAATCTGCCTCCTTTCTCAACTCTCCTCAAATCGCAGAGTCATCCTTAAATTCTGCCTCCTATCACAACTCTCCTCAAATCGCGGGGGCATCGTTAAATTCTGCCTCCTACCTCAACTCCCCACAAATCGCAGAATCATCATCAAATTCTGCCTCTTCACTCAACTATCCTCAAATCGCACAGTCATCATTAAATTCTGCCTCCTCACTCAACTATCCTCAAACCACGGTCAGCATTAAATTCTGCCACCTCACTCAACTATCCTCAAACCGCAGAGTCATCATTAAATTCTGCCTCCTATCTCAACTATCCTCAAATCCCAGAGTCATCGTTAAATTCTGCCTCCTATCTCAACGATCCTCAAATTGCATAGTCATCGTTAAATTCTGCCTCCTAACTAAACTATCCTCAAACCGCAGAGTCATTCTAAAATTCTGCCTCCTATCTCAACTATCCTCAAATCGCAGCGTCATCATTAAATTCTGCCTCCAATCTCAACTATCCTAAAACCGCCGAGTCATCATTAAATTCTGCCTCCTCTCTCAACTATCCTCAAACCGCAGAGTCATTCTTAAATTCTGCCTCCTCACTCAACTATCCTCAAATCGCAGTCATCGTTACATTCTGCCTCCTATCTCAACTCTCCTCAAATCGCAGAGTCATCGTTAAATTCTGCATTTTATCTCAACTATCCTCAAACCGCAGAGTCATGCTCAAATTCTGCCTCCTCACTCAACTATCCTCAAATCGCATATTCATCGTTAAATTCTGCATCCTATCTCAACTTTCCTCAAACTGCAGTCATCCTTAAATTCTGCCTCCTATCTCAACTATCCTAAAATCGCAGGGTCATCGTTAAATTCTGCCTCTTATCTCAACTCCTCACTCTCTGAAGACCTGGACAAAATCACAGACTGGTCAAACAAGTGGAACATGTCTTTCAATCCTGCCAAATCTCACTCTCTTACTATGTCTCTCCGAAAAGATCGACTGGACAACCCTCCCATCTACTTTCTCAACAATCCTCTCCAAGAAGTTCTGTCACTCAAGCTTTTGGGTCTCACTATCTGCCATGATCTTTCTTGGGAAAACCACATTTCCAAGCTGGCCTCCAAAGCCAGTCGCCGACTGGGCATCCTCCGTCGTGCGAAGTCCTTCCTCGGCACACCTGAGCTCCTCACCACATACAAGGCTTTCATCCGCAGCTCAATGGAATACTGTTCTCCCCATGGGCTGGTGCTCCTGCCTCACACCTGGCTCGGCTTCACGCTGTTGAATCCAAAGCTTTCAAAATCATTGGAATCTCCCGCGATGAAGCTATCTCTGAGGGCCTTTCACTCACTCACCGCAGGCAGGTAGGTGGTCTTTCTGTCTTCTACCGACTCCTCTCCGGCCTTGCTCCCCCAGCTCTCTCCGTGCTCTGTCCCCCAAATATTCCTACAGGTCGCACAAGATCTGCCAGCAACCCTCTGATGGTTAAACTGCCGAAATCTCGGCTCTCTGCTCACCTTCACTCTTTCATTCCTCTTTTCTCCCGCCTGTGGAACAAACTCCCACACTCCCTTCAATCCCTCTCCTCCCTCCAGGTCTTTAAAACAGCTGTTCACCACCATCTCTTATCTTCCCCCATCCATAACCTTGATCTTTTCTACCCCCACTAATTCACCCCAGATCCACCTTGTTTGAAATTCCAACTTATTTCCTGGAAATCCTGGCAGTGTCCATATGTTTATACCTCTCCCACCCCCCCCCCTTCACATGCCTCCCCCCCAAAGCCCTCTCCCTCCCACAGATCTCTCGATGTCTCCATGTCTCTCGGTCCCTGCTCTCAAATGTTGTGTTTGTGTCCTTCCCCCTCTCTCCCCATCTTGTCTACCGCTCCCGATGTTATTTGTTTTATGTGTCTGTCTTTCTGTGTGATTAATTTTCGCTCTTTCACGAGCCTCGATCTTGTATACAAACAAAAAAAAAAAAAAAAAAAAAAAACTCCCCTCAAATTGCAGAGTCATCGTTAAATTCTGCCTCCTATCTCAACACTCCTAAAATCGCAGGGTCATTGTCAAATTCTGCCTCTTATCTCTACTCTCCTCAATACGCAGTGTCCTCATTAAATTCTGCCTCCTATCTCAACTCCCCTCAAATTGCAGAGTCCTCGTTAAATTCTGCCTCCTGTCTCAACACTCCTAAAATCGCAGGGTCATTGTGAAATTCTGCCTCTTATCTCAACTCCCCTCAATACGCAGTGTCGTCGTTAAATTCTGCCTCCTCTCTCAACTATCCTCAAACCGCAGAGTCATTCTTAAATTCTGCCTCCTCACTCAACTATCCTCAAATCGCAGTCATCGTTACATTCTGCCTCCTATCTCAACTATCCTCAAATCGCAGTGTCATCGTTAAATCTGCCTCCTATCTCAACTCTCCTCAAATCGCAGAGTCATCCTTAAATTCTGCCTCCTATTTCAACTCTCCTCAAATCGCAGTGTCATCATTAAATCTGCCTCCTATCTCAACTCTCCTCAAATCGCAGAGTCATCCTTAAATTCTGCCTCCTATCTCAACCCTCCTCAAATCGCGGGGGCATCGTTAAATTCTGCCTCCTATCTCAACTACCCTCAAATCGGACAGTCATCGTTAAATTCTGCCTCCTGTCTCAACTGTCCTCAAATTGCACAGTCATCGTTAAGTTCTGCCTCTTCACTCAACTATCCTCAAATCGCACAGTCATCATTAAATTCTGCCTCCTCATTCAACTATCCTCAAACCACGGTCATCATTAAATGCTGCTTCCTCACAACTATCCTCAAACCGCAGAGTCATCCTTGAATTCTGCCTCCTATCTCAACCATCTTGAAATCGCAGAGTCATCGTTAAATTCTGCCTCCAATCTCAACACTCCTCAAATCGCAGTGTCATCATTAAATTCTGCCTCCTATCTCAACTCTCCTCAAATCGCATTGTTATCCTTAAATTCTGCCTCCCATCTCAACTATCGTCAAATCGCAGAGTCATCGTTAAATTCTGCCTCCTATCTTAACTCCCCTCAAATTGCAGAGTCATCATTAAATTCTGCCTCTTATCTCAACGCCCCTCAAATTGCAGTGTCATCGTTAAATTCTGCCTCTTATCTCAACTATCCTCAAATCGCAGTGTCATCGTTAAATTCTGCCTCTTATCTCAACTCCCCTCAAATTGCAGTGTCATCGTTAAATTCTGCCTCTTATCTCAACTCTCCTCAAATCGCAGTCATCATTAAATTCTGCCTCCTCACTCACCAGTCCTCAAATCGCAGAGTCATCGTTAAATTGTGCCTCCAATCTCAATTATCCGAAAAATCACATTGTCATTGTTAAATTCTGCCTCCTATCTCAACTACCCTCAAATCGCACAGTCATCGTTAAATTCTGCCTCCTATCTCAACTCTCCTAAAATCGCAGAGTCATCGTTAAATTCTGCCTCCAATCTCAACTCCCCTCAAATTGCAGAGTCATCATTAAATTCTGCCTCCTCACTCAACACGCCTCAAATCGCAGAGTCATCATTAAATTCTGCCTCTTATCTCAACTCCCCTCAAATTGCAGAGTCATCGTTAAATTCTGCCTCTTATCTCAACTCTCCTCAAATCGCAGTGTCATCGTTTAATTCTGCCTCCTCATTCAACACTCCTCAAATCGTAGAGTCATCATTAAATTCTGCCTCTTATCTCAACTCCCCTCAAATTGCAGAGTCATCGTTAAATTCTGCCTCTTATCTCAACTCCCCTCAAATTGCAGAGTCATCGTTAAATTCTGCCTCTTATCTCAACTATCCTCAAATCGCAGAGTCATCCTTAAATTCTGCCTCCTGTCTCAACTAGCCTCAAATCGCAGTCATCCTTAAATGCTGCCTCCTATCTCAACTATCCTCAAATCGCAGTGTCATCGTTAAATCTGCCTCCTATCTCAACTCTCCTCAAATCGCAGTGTCATCGTTAAATCTGCCTCCTATCTCAACTCCCCACAAATCGCAGAATCGTCAAATTCTGCCTCTTCACTCAACTATCCTCAAATCGCACAGTCATCATTAAATTCTGCCTCTTCACTCAACTATCCTCAAATCGCACAGTCATCGTTAAATTCTGCCTCCTATGTCAACTCCCCTCAAATTGCAGAGTCATCGTTAAATTCTGCCTCCTGTCTCAACACTCCTAAAATCGCAGGGTCATTGTTAAATTCTGCCTCTTATCTCAACTCTCCTAAAATCGCAGGGTCATCGTTAAATTCTGCCACTTATCTCAACTCTCCTCAATACGCAGTGTCGTCGTTAAATTCTGCCTCCTATCTCAACTCTCCTCAAATCGCAGAGTCATCGTTAAATTTTGCCTCCTATCTCAACTCTCCTCAAATCGCAGTCGTCGTTAAAATCTGCCTCCTATCTCAACACTCCTCAAATCGCAGAGTCATCGTTAAATTCTGCATCCTCACTCAACATTCCTCAAATTGCAGAGTCATCGTTAAATTCTGCATCCTATCTCAACTATCCTCAAATCGCGTAGTCATCGTTAAATTCTGCCGCCTATCTCAACTATCCTCAAATTGCAAAATCATCGTTAAATTCTGCGTCCTATCTCAACTATCCTCAATTCACATAGTCATCGTTAAATTCTGCCTCCTCTCTCAACTATCCTCAAATCGCACAGTCATCGTTAAATTCTGCCTCCTATCTCAACTATCCTCAAATCGCATAGACATCGTTAAATTCTTCCTCCTACCTCAACTATCCTCAAATCGGATGGTCATCGCTAAATTCTGCCTCCTATCGCAACTATCCTCAAATCACAAGGTCATTCTTAAATTCTGCCTCCTATCTCAACTATCCTCAAATCGCACAGTCATCATTAAATTCTGCCTCCTATCTCAACTATCCTCAAATCGGATGGTCATCGTTAAATTCTGCCTCCTATCTCAACTATCCTCAAACCGCAGAGTCATTCTTAAATTCTGCCTCCTCACTCAACTATCCTCAAATCGCAGTCATCGTTACATTCTGCCTCCTATCTCAACTCTCCTCAAATTGCAGTCGTCATTCAATTCTGCCTCCTATCTCAACTCTTCTCAAATCGCAGAGTCATCATTAAATTCTGCCTCCTATCTCAACTATCCTCAAATCGCACAGTCATCATTAAATTCTGCCTCCAATCTCAACTATCCTCAAATCGCACAGTCATCATTAAATTCTGCCTCCTCATTCAACTTTCCTCAAACCACGGCCATCATTAAATTCTGCCTCCTCACTCAAGTATCCTCAAACCGCAGTCATCCTTGAATTCTGCCTCCTATCTCAACTCTCCTCAAATCGCGGGGGCATCGTTAAATTCTGCCTCCTACCTCAACTACCCACAAATCGCAGAATCATCGTCAAATTCTGCCTCTTCACTCAACTATCCTCAAACCGCCAAGTCATCATTAAATTCTGCCTCCTATCTCAACTGTCCTCAAATCGCACAGTCATCGTTAAATTCTGCCTCTTCACTCAACTATCCTCAAATCGCACAGTCATCGTTAAATTCTGCCTCTTCACTCAACTATCCTCAACTCGCACAGTCATCGTTAAATTCTGCCTCCAATCTCAACTATCCTCAAATCGCACTGTCATCGTTAAATTCTGCCTCTTCACTCAACTATCCTCAAATCGCAGTCATCATTAAATTCTGCCTCCAATCTCAACTATCCTCAAATCGCACAGTCATCATTAAATTCTGCCTCCTCATTCAACTATCCTCAAACCACGGTCATCATTAAATTCTGCCCTCCTCACTCAAGTATCCTCAAACCGCAGAGTCATCCTTGTATTCTGCCTCCTATCTCAACTCTCCTCAAATCGCAGTGTCATCCTTAAATTCTGCCTCCCATCTCAACTATTGTCAAATCGCAGAGTCATCATTAAATTGTGCCTCCTATCTCAACTCCCCTCAAATTGCAGTCATCATTAAATTCTGCCTCCTATCTCAACTCTCCTCAAATTGCAGTGTCATTGTTAAATTCTGCCTCTTATCTCAACTCTCCTCAAATCGCAGTGTCATCGTTACATTCTGCCTCCTCACTCACCACTGCTCAAATCGCAGTCATCGTTAAATTCTGCCTCCCATCTCAACTATCCTCAAATTGCATAGTCATCGTTAAATTCTGCATCCTATCTCAACTATCCTAAAATCACATCGTCATCGTTAAATTCTGCCTCCTATCTCAACCCTCCTCAAATCGCAGTGTCATCGATAAATCTGCCTCCTATTTCAACTCTCCTCAAATCGCAGAGTCATCCTTAAATTTTGCCTCCGATCTCAACTCTCCTCAAATCGCAGTGTCATCGTTAAATCTGCCTCCTATCTCAACTCTCCTCAAATCGCAGGGGCATCGTTAAATTCTGCCTCCTGCCTCAACTACCCACAAATCGAAGAATCATCATCAAATTCTGCCTCTTCACTCAACTATCCTCAAACCGCCAAGTCATGATTAAATTCTGCCTCCTGTCTCAACTGTCCTCAAATTGCACAGTCATCGTTAAGTTCTGCCTCTTCACTCAACTATCCTCAAATCGCACAGTCATCATTAAATTCTGCCTCCTCATTCAACTATCCTCAAACCACGGTCATCATTAAATGCTGCTTCCTCACAACTATCCTCAAACCGCAGAGTCATCCTTGAATTCTGCCTCCTATCTCAACCATCTTGAAATCGCAGAGTCATCGTTAAATTCTGCCTCCAATCTCAACACTCCTCAAATCGCAGTGTCATCATTAAATTCTGCCTCCTATCTCAACTCTCCTCAAATCGCATTGTCATCCTTAAATTCTGCCTCCCATCTCAACTATCGTCAAATCGCAGAGTCATCGTTAAATTCTGCCTCCTATCTTAACTCCCCTCAAATTGCAGAGTCATCATTAAATTCTGCCTCTTATCTCAACGCCCCTCAAATTGCAGTGTCATCGTTAAATTCTGCCTCTTATCTCAACTATCCTCAAATCGCAGTGTCATCGTTAAATTCTGCCTCTTATCTCAACTCCCCTCAAATTGCAGTGTCATCGTTAAATTCTGCCTCTTATCTCAACTCTCCTCAAATCGCAGTCATCATTAAATTCTGCCTCCTCACTCACCAGTCCTCAAATCGCAGAGTCATCGTTAAATTGTGCCTCCAATCTCAATTATCCGAAAAATCACATTGTCATTGTTAAATTCTGCCTCCTATCTCAACTACCCTCAAATCGCACAGTCATCGTTAAATTCTGCCTCCTATCTCAACTCTCCTAAAATCGCAGAGTCATCGTTAAATTCTGCCTCCAATCTCAACTCCCCTCAAATTGCAGAGTCATCATTAAATTCTGCCTCCTCACTCAACACGCCTCAAATCGCAGAGTCATCATTAAATTCTGCCTCTTATCTCAACTCCCCTCAAATTGCAGAGTCATCGTTAAATTCTGCCTCTTATCTCAACTCTCCTCAAATCGCAGTGTCATCGTTTAATTCTGCCTCCTCACTCAACACTCCTCAAATCGTAGAGTCATCATTAAATTCTGCCTCTTATCTCAACTCCCCTCAAATTGCAGAGTCATCGTTAAATTCTGCCTCTTATCTCAACTCCCCTCAAATTGCAGAGTCATCGTTAAATTCTGCCTCTTATCTCAACTATCCTCAAATCGCAGAGTCATCCTTAAATTCTGCCTCCTGTCTCAACTAGCCTCAAATCGCAGTCATCCTTAAATGCTGCCTCCTATCTCAACTATCCTCAAATCGCAGTGTCATCGTTAAATCTGCCTCCTATCTCATCTCTCCTCAAATCGCAGTGTCATCGTTAAATCTGCCTCCTATCTCAACTCCCCACAAATCGCAGAATCGTCAAATTCTGCCTCTTCACTCAACTATCCTCAAATCGCACAGTCATCATTAAATTCTGCCTCTTCACTCAACTATCCTCAAATCGCACAGTCATCGTTAAATTCTGCCTCCTATGTCAACTCCCCTCAAATTGCAGAGTCATCGTTAAATTCTGCCTCCTGTCTCAACACTCCTAAAATCGCAGGGTCATTGTTAAATTCTGCCTCTTATCTCAACTCTCCTAAAATCGCAGGGTCATCGTTAAATTCTGCCACTTATCTCAACTCTCCTCAATACGCAGTGTCGTCGTTAAATTCTGCCTCCTATCTCAACTCTCCTCAAATCGCAGAGTCATCGTTAAATTTTGCCTCCTATCTCAACTCTCCTCAAATCGCAGTCGTCGTTAAAATCTGCCTCCTATCTCAACACTCCTCAAATCGCAGAGTCATCGTTAAATTCTGCATCCTCACTCAACATTCCTCAAATTGCAGAGTCATCGTTAAATTCTGCATCCTATCTCAACTATCCTCAAATCGCGTAGTCATCGTTAAATTCTGCCGCCTATCTCAACTATCCTCAAATTGCAAAATCATCGTTAAATTCTGCGTCCTATCTCAACTATCCTCAATTCACATAGTCATCGTTAAATTCTGCCTCCTCTCTCAACTATCCTCAAATCGCACAGTCATCGTTAAATTCTGCCTCCTATCTCAACTATCCTCAAATCGCATAGACATCGTTAAATTCTTCCTCCTACCTCAACTATCCTCAAATCGGATGGTCATCGCTAAATTCTGCCTCCTATCGCAACTATCCTCAAATCACAAGGTCATTCTTAAATTCTGCCTCCTATCTCAACTATCCTCAAATCGCACAGTCATCATTAAATTCTGCCTCCTATCTCAACTATCCTCAAATCGGATGGTCATCGTTAAATTCTGCCTCCTATCTCAACTATCCTCAAACCGCAGAGTCATTCTTAAATTCTGCCTCCTCACTCAACTATCCTCAAATCGCAGTCATCGTTACATTCTGCCTCCTATCTCAACTCTCCTCAAATTGCAGTCGTCATTCAATTCTGCCTCCTATCTCAACTCTTCTCAAATCGCAGAGTCATCATTAAATTCTGCCTCCTATCTCAACTATCCTCAAATCGCATAGTCATCGTTAAATTCTGCCTCCTCACTCAACTATCCTCATAATCGCAGAGTCATCGTTAAATTCTTCCTCCTCACTCAACTATCCTCAAATCACATAGTCATCGTTAAATTCTGCCTCCTCACTCAACTACCCTCATAATCGCATCGTCATCGTTAAATTCTGCCTCCGATCTCAACTATCCTCAAACCACACAGTCATCGTTAAAATTTGCCTCCGATCTCAACTCTCCTCAAATCGCAGAGTCATCCTTAAATTCTGCCTCCTATCTCAACTCTCCTCAAATCGCAGGGTCATCGTTAAATTCTGCCTCCAACCTCAACTCCCCACAAATCGCAGTCATCGTCAAATTCTGCCTCCTATCTCAACTATCCTCAAACCGCAGAGTCATTGTTAAATTCTGCCTCTTCACTCAACTTTCCTCAAATCGGATGGTCATCGTTAAATTCTGCCTCCGATCTCAACGATCCTCAAACCGCAGAGTCATTCTTAAATTCTGCCTCCTCACTCAATTATCCTCAAATCGCAGTCATCGTTACATTGTGCCTCCTATCTCAACTCTCCTCAAATCGCAGAGTCATCGTTAAATTCTGCATTTTATCTCAACTATCCTCAAACCGCAGAGTCATGCTCAAATTCTGCCTCCTCACTCAACTATCCTCAAATCGCATAGTCATCGTTGAATTCTGCCTCTTCACTCAACTATCCACAAATCGCATAGTCATCGTTAAATTCTGCCTCCTCACTCAACTATCCTCAAATCGTATAGTCATCGTTAAATTCTGCCTCCTATCTCAACTATCCTCAAACTGCAGAGTCGTCGTTAAATTCTGCCTCCCATCTCAACTCTCCTCAAATCGCAGTGTCATCGTTAAATTCTGCCTCCTATCTCAACTATCCTCAAACTGCAGTCATCCTTAAATTCTGCCTCCTATCTCAACTATACTAAAATCGCAGGGTCATCGTTAAATTCTGCCTCTTATCTCAACTCCCCTCAAATTGCAGAGTCATCGTTAAATTCTGCCTCCTATCTCAACACTCCGAAAATCGCAGGGTCATTGTCAAATTCTGCCTCTTATCTCTACTCTCCTCAATACGGTGTCGTCGTTAAATTCTGCCTCCTATCTCAACTCCCTTCAAATTGCAGAGTCCTCATTAAATTCTGCCTCCTGTCTCAACACTCCTAAAATCGCAGGGTCATTGTGAAATTCTGCCTCTTATCTCAACTTTCCTAAAATCGCAGGGTCATCGTGAAATTCTGCCTCTTATCTCAACTCTCCTCAAATCGCAGTCATCCTTAAATGCTGCCGCCTATCTCAACTATCCTCAAATCGGATGGTCATCGTTAAATTCTGCCTCCTATCTCAACTATCCTCAAACCGCAGAGTCATTCTTAAATTCTGCCTCCTATCTCAACTATCCTCAAATCGCACAGTCATTGTTAAATTCTGCCTCCTATCTCAACTATCCTCAAATCGCATAGTCATCGTTAAATTCTGCCTCCTATCTCAACTATCCTCAAATCGGATGGTCATCGTTAAATTCTGCCTCCTATCTCAACTATCCTCAAACCGCAGAGTCATTCTTAAATTCTGCCTCCTATCTCAACTGTCCTCAAATCGCACAGTCATCATTAAATTCTGCCTCTTCACTCAACTATCCTCAAATCGCACAGTCATCATTAAATTCTGCCTCTTCACTCAACTATCCCCAAATCGCACAGTCATCGTTAAATTCTGCCTCCAATCTCAACTATCCTCAAATCGCACTGTCATCGTTAAATTCTGCCTCTTCACTCAGCTATCCTCAAATCGCACAGTCATCATTAAATTCTGCCTCCAATCTCAACTATCCTCAAATCGCACAGTCATCATTAAATTCTGCCTCCTCATTCAACTATCCTCAAACCACGGTCATCATCAAATTCTGCCCTCCTCACTCAAGTAACCTCAAACCGCAAAGTCATCCTTGTATTCTGCCTCCTATCTCAACTCTCCTCAAATCGCAGTGTCATCCTTAAATTCTGTCTCCCATCTCAACTATTGTCAAATCGCAGAGTCATCATTAAATTCTGCCTCCTATCTCAACTCCCCTCAAATTGCAGTCATCATTAAATTCTGCCTCCTATCTCAACTCCCCTCAAATTGCAGTCATCATTAAATTCTGCCTCCTATCTCAACTCTCCTCAAATTGCAGTGTCATTGTTAAATTCTGCCTCCGATCTCAACTCTCCTCAAATCGCAGTGTCATCCTTAAATTCTGCCTCCCATCTCAACTATTGTCAAATCGCAGAGTCATCATTAAATTCTGCCTCCTATCTCAACTCCCCTCAAATTGCAGTCATCATTAAATTCTGCCTCCTATCTCAACTCTCCTCAAATTGCAGTGTCATTGTTAAATTCTGCCTCTTATCTCAACTCTCCTCAAATCGCAGTGTCATCGTTACATTCTGCCTCCTCACTCACCACTCCTCAAATCGCAGTCATCGTTAAATTCTGCCTCCCATCTCAACTACCCTCAAATTGCATAGTCATCGTTAAATTCTGCGTCCTATCTCAACTATCCTAAAATCACATCGTCATCGTTAAATTCTGCCTCCTATCTCAACCCTCCTCAAATCGCAGTGTCATCGATAAATCTGCCTCCTATTTCAACTCTCCTCAAATCGCAGAGTCATCCTTAAATTTTGCCTCCGATCTCAACTCTCCTCAAATCGCAGTGTCATCGTTAAATCTGCCTCCTATCTCAACTCTCCTCAAATCGCGGGGGCATCGTTAAATTCTGCCTCCTACCTCAACTACCCACAAATCGAAGAATCATCATCAAATTCTGCCTCTTCACTCAACTATCCTCAAACCGCCAAGTCATCATTAAATTCTGCCTCCTGTCTCAACTGTCCTCAAATTGCACAGTCATCGTTAAGTTCTGCCTCTTCACTCAACTATCCTCAAATCGCACAGTCATCATTAAATTCTGCCTCCTCATTCAACTATCCTCAAACCACGGTCATCATTAAATTCTGCTTCCTCACAACTATCCTCAAACCGCAGAGTCATCCTTGAATTCTGCCTCCTATCTCAACTATCCTGAAATCACAGAGTCATCGTTAAATTCTGCCTCCAATCTCAACACTCCTCAAATCGCAGTGTCATCATTAAATTCTGCCTCCTATCTCAACTCTCCTCAAATCGCATTGTCATCCTTAAATTCTGCCTCCCATCTCCACTATCGTGAAATCACAGAGTCATCGTTAAATTCTGCCTCCTATCTTAACTCCCCTCAAATTGCAGAGTCATCATTAAATTCTGCCTCTTATCTCAACTCCCCTCAAATTGCAGTGTCATCGTTAAATTCTGCCTCTTATCTCAACTATCCTCAAATCGCAGTGTCATCGTTAAATTCTGCCTCTTATCTCAACTCTCCTCAAATCGCAGTCATCATTAAATTCTGCCTCCTCACTCACCAGTCCTCAAATCGCAGAGTCATCGTTAAATTGTGCCTCCAATCTCAATTATCCGAAAAATCACATTGTCATTGTTAAATTCTGCCTCCTATCTCAACTACCCTCAAATCGCACAGTCATCGTTAAATTCTGCCTCCTATCTCAACACTCCTAAAATCGCAGAGTCATCGTTAAATTCTGCCTCCAATCTCAACTCCCCTCAAATTGCAGAGTCATCATTAAATTCTGCCTCCTCACCGAACACTCCTCAAATCGCAGAGTCATCATTAAATTCTGCCTCTTATCTCAACTCTCCTCAAATCGCAGTGTCATCGTTTAATTCTGCCTCCTCACTCAACACTCCTCAAATCGCAGAGTCATCGTTAAATTCTGCCTCTTATCTCAACTCTCCTCAAATCGCAGTCATCATTAAATTCTGTCTCCTCACTCACCACTCCTCAAACCGCAGAGTCATCCTTAAATTCTGCCTCCTGTCTCAACTAGCCTCAAATCGCAGTCATCCTTAAATGCTGCCTCCTATCTCAACTATCCTCAAATCGCAGTGTCATCGTTAAATCTGCCTCCTATCTCAACTCTCCTCAAATCGCAGAGTCATCCTTAAATTCTGCGTCCTATCTCAACTCTCCTCAAATCGCAGTGTCATCGTTAAATCTGCCTCCTATCTCAACTCTCCTCAAATCACGCGGGCATCGTTAAATTCTGCCTCCTACCTCAACTCCCCACAAATCGCAGAATCGTCAAATTCTGCCTCTTCACTCAACTATCCTCAAATCGCACAGTCATCATTAAATTCTGCCTCTTCACTCGACTATCCTCAAACCGCCAAGTTATCATTAAATTCTGCCTCTTATCTCAACTCTCTTCAAATCGCAGTGTCATCGTTAAATTCTGCCTCCTCACTCACCACTCCTCAAATCGCAGCGTCATCGTTAAATTCTGCCTCCGATCTCAACTATCCTCAAATCGCATCATCATCGTTAAATTCTGCGTCCTATCTCAACTATCCTAAAATCACATCGTCATCGTTAAATTCTGCCTCCTATCTCAACACTCCTAAAATCGCAGGGTCATTGTTAAATTCTGCCTCTTATCTCAACTCTCCTAAAATCGCAGGGTCATCGTTAAATTCTGCCTCCTATCTCAACTCTCCTCAAATCGCAGAGTCATCGTTAAATTTTGCCTCCTATCTCAACTCTCCTCAAATCGCAGTCGTCGTTAAAATCTGCCTCCTATCTCAACACTCCTCAAATCGCAGAGTCATCGTTAAATTCTGCCTCCTCACTCAACTATCCTCAAATTGGACAGTCATCGTTAAATTCTGCCTCTTCACTCAACTATCCTCAAATCGCTCAGTCATCATTAAATTCTGCCTCCAATCTCAACTATCCTCAAATCGCACAGTCATCATTAAATTCTGCCTCCTCATTCAACTTTCCTCAAACCACAGTCATCATTAAATTCTGCCTCCTCACTCAAGTATCCTCAAACCGCAGTCATCCTTGAATTCTGCCTCCTATCTCAACTCTCCTCAAATCGCGGGGGAATCGTTAAATTCTGCCTCCTACCTCAACTACCCACAAATCGCACTGTCATCGTTAAATTCTGCCTCTTCACTCAACTATCCTCAAACCGCCAAGTCATCATTAAATTCTGCCTCCTCTCTCAACTGTCCTCAAATCGCACAGTCATCGTTAAATTCTGCCTCTTCACTCAACTATCCTCAAATCGCACAGTCATCATTAAATTCTGCCTCTTCACTCAACTATCCCCAAATCGCACAGTCATCGTTAAATTCTGCCTCCAATCTCAACTATCCTCAAATCGCACTGTCATCGTTAAATTCTGCCTCTTCACTCAGCTATCCTCAAATCGCACAGTCATCATTAAATTCTGCCTCCAATCTCAACTATCCTCAAATCGCACAGTCATCATTAAATTCTGCCTCCTCATTCAACTATCCTCAAACCACGGTCATCATCAAATTCTGCCCTCCTCACTCAAGTAACCTCAAACCGCAAAGTCATCCTTGTATTCTGCCTCCTATCTCAACTCTCCTCAAAT
Organism: Myxine glutinosa; assembly: GCF_964187855.1. Taxonomy (NCBI): domain Eukaryota; kingdom Metazoa; phylum Chordata; class Myxini; order Myxiniformes; family Myxinidae; genus Myxine; species Myxine glutinosa. The sequence goes on from NC_136271.1 coordinate 32,148,824, forward strand.
CGCAGTGTCATCCTTAAATTCTGTCTCCCATCTCAACTATTGTCAAATCGCAGAGTCATCATTAAATTCTGCCTCCTATCTCAACTCCCCTCAAATTGCAGTCATCATTAAATTCTGCCTCCTATCTCAACTCCCCTCAAATTGCAGTCATCATTAAATTCTGCCTCCTATCTCAACTCTCCTCAAATTGCAGTGTCATTGTTAAATTCTGCCTCCGATCTCAACTCTCCTCAAATCGCAGTGTCATCCTTAAATTCTGCCTCCCATCTCAACTATTGTCAAATCGCAGAGTCATCATTAAATTCTGCCTCCTATCTCAACTCCCCTCAAATTGCAGTCATCATTAAATTCTGCCTCCTATCTCAACTCTCCTCAAATTGCAGTGTCATTGTTAAATTCTGCCTCTTATCTCAACTCTCCTCAAATCGCAGTGTCATCGTTACATTCTGCCTCCTCACTCACCACTCCTCAAATCGCAGTCATCGTTAAATTCTGCCTCCCATCTCAACTACCCTCAAATTGCATAGTCATCGTTAAATTCTGCGTCCTATCTCAACTATCCTAAAATCACATCGTCATCGTTAAATTCTGCCTCCTATCTCAACCCTCCTCAAATCGCAGTGTCATCGATAAATCTGCCTCCTATTTCAACTCTCCTCAAATCGCAGAGTCATCCTTAAATTTTGCCTCCGATCTCAACTCTCCTCAAATCGCAGTGTCATCGTTAAATCTGCCTCCTATCTCAACTCTCCTCAAATCGCACTGTCATCGTTAAATTCTGCCTCTTCACTCAACTAACCTCAAACCGCCAAGTCATCATTAAATTCTGCCTCCTATCTCAACTGTCCTCAAATCGCACAGTCATCATTAAATTCTGCCTCTTCACTCAACTATCCTCAAATCGCACAGTCATCATTAAATTCTGCCTCTTCACTCAACTATCCCCAAATCGCACAGTCATCGTTAAATTCTGCCTCCAATCTCAACTATCCTCAAATCGCACTGTCATCGTTAAATTCTGCCTCTTCACTCAGCTATCCTCAAATCGCACAGTCATCATTCAATTCTGCCTCCAATCTCAACTATCCTCAAATCGCACAGTCATCATTAAATTCTGCCTCCTCATTCAACTATCCTCAAACCACGGTCATCATCAAATTCTGCCCTCCTCACTCAAGTAACCTCAAACCGCAAAGTCATCCTTGTATTCTGCCTCCTATCTCAACTCTCCTCAAATCGCAGTGTCATCCTTAAATTCTGTCTCCCATCTCAACTATTGTCAAATCGCAGAGTCATCATTAAATTCTGCCTCCGATCTCAACTCCCCTCAAATTGCAGTCATCATTAAATTCTGCCTCCTATATCAACTCCCCTCAAATTGCAGTCATCATTAAATTCTGCCTCCTATCTCAACTCTCCTCAAATTGCAGTGTCATTGTTAAATTCTGCCTCCGATCTCAACTCTCCTCAAATCGCAGTGTCATCCTTAAATTCTGCCTCCCATCTCAACTATTGTCAAATCGCAGAGTCATCATTAAATTCTGCCTCCTATCTCAACTCCCCTCAAATTGCAGTCATCATTAAATTCTGCCTCCTATCTCAACTCTCCTCAAATTGCAGTGTCATTGTTAAATTCTGCCTCTTATCTCAACTCTCCTCAAATCGCAGTGTCATCGTTACATTCTGCCTCCTCACTCACCACTCCTCAAATCGCAGTCATCGTTAAATTCTGCCTCCCATCTCAACTACCCTCAAATTGCATAGTCATCGTTAAATTCTGCGTCCTATCTCAACTATCCTAAAATCACATCGTCATCGTTAAATTCTGCCTCCTATCTCAACCCTCCTCAAATCGCAGTGTCATCGATAAATCTGCCTCCTATTTCAACTCTCCTCAAATCGCAGAGTCATCCTTAAATTTTGCCTCCGATCTCAACTCTCCTCAAATCGCAATGTCATCGTTAAATCTGCCTCCTATCTCAACTCTCCTCAAATCGCGGGGGCATCGTTAAATTCTGCCTCCTACCTCAACTACCCACAAATCGAAGAATCATCATCAAATTCTGCCTCTTCACTCAACTATCCTCAAACCGCCAAGTCATCATTAAATTCTGCCTCCTGTCTCAACTGTCCTCAAATTGCACAGTCATCGTTAAGTTCTGCCTCTTCACTCAACTATCCTCAAATCGCACAGTCATCATTAAATTCTGCCTCCTCATTCAACTATCCTCAAACCACGGTCATCATTAAATTCTGCTTCCTCACAACTATCCTCAAACCGCAGAGTCATCCTTGAATTCTGCCTCCTATCTCAACTATCCTGAAATCACAGAGTCATCGTTAAATTCTGCCTCCAATCTCAACACTCCTCAAATCGCAGTGTCATCATTAAATTCTGCCTCCTATCTCAACTCTCCTCAAATCGCATTGTCATCCTTAAATTCTGCCTCCCATCTCTACTATCGTCAAATCACAGAGTCATCGTTAAATTCTGCCTCCTATCTTAACTCCCCTCAAATTGCAGAGTCATCATTAAATTCTGCCTCTTATCTCAACTCCCCTCAAATTGCAGTGTCATCGTTAAATTCTGCCTCTTATCTCAACTATCCTCAAATCGCAGTGTCATCGTTAAATTCTGCCTCTTATCTCAACTCTCCTCAAATCGCAGTCATCATTAAATTCTGCCTCCTCACTCACCAGTCCTCAAATCGCAGAGTCATCGTTAAATTGTGCCTCCAATCTCAATTATCCGAAAAATCACATTGTCATTGTTAAATTCTGCCTCCTATCTCAACTACCCTCAAATCGCACAGTCATCGTTAAATTCTGCCTCCTATCTCAACACTCCTAAAATCGCAGAGTCATCGTTAAATTCTGCCTCCAATCTCAACTCCCCTCAAATTGCAGAGTCATCATTAAATTCTGCCTCCTCACCGAACACTCCTCAAATCGCAGAGTCATCATTAAATTCTGCCTCTTATCTCAACTCTCCTCAAATCGCAGTGTCATCGTTTAATTCTGCCTCCTCACTCAACACTCCTCAAATCGCAGAGTCATCGTTAAATTCTGCCTCTTATCTCAACTCTCCTCAAATCGCAGTCATCATTAAATTCTGTCTCCTCACTCACCACTCCTCAAACCGCAGAGTCATCCTTAAATTCTGCCTCCTGTCTCAACTAGCCTCAAATCGCAGTCATCCTTAAATGCTGCCTCCTATCTCAACTATCCTCAAATCGCAGTGTCATCGTTAAATCTGCCTCCTATCTCAACTCTCCTCAAATCGCAGAGTCATCCTTAAATTCTGCGTCCTATCTCAACTCTCCTCAAATCGCAGTGTCATCGTTAAATCTGCCTCCTATCTCAACTCTCCTCAAATCGCGCGGGCATCGTTAAATTCTGCCTCCTACCTCAACTCCCCACAAATCGCAGAATCGTCAAATTCTGCCTCTTCACTCAACTATCCTCAAATCGCACAGTCATCATTAAATTCTGCCTCTTCACTCGACTATCCTCAAACCGCCAAGTTATCATTAAATTCTGCCTCTTATCTCAACTCTCTTCAAATCGCAGTGTCATCGTTAAATTCTGCCTCCTCACTCACCACTCCTCAAATCGCAGCGTCATCGTTAAATTCTGCCTCCGATCTCAACTATCCTCAAATCGCATCGTCATCGTTAAATTCTGCGTCCTATCTCAACTATCCTAAAATCACATCGTCATCGTTAAATTCTGCCTCCTATCTCAACACTCCTAAAATCGCAGGGTCATTGTTAAATTCTGCCTCTTATCTCAACTCTCCTAAAATCGCAGGGTCATCCTTAAATTCTGCCTCCTATCTCAACTCTCCTCAAATCGCAGAGTCATCGTTAAATTTTGCCTCCTATCTCAACTCTCCTCAAATCGCAGTCGTCGTTAAAATCTGCCTCCTATCTCAACACTCCTCAAATCGCAGAGTCATCGTTAAATTCTGCCTCCTCACTCAACATTCCTCAAATCGCAGAGTCATCGTTAAATTCTGCATCCTATCTCAACTATCCTCAAATCGCGTAGTCATCGTTAAATTCTGCCGCCTATCTCAACTATCCTCAAATTGCAAAATCATCGTTAAATTCTGCGTCCTATCTCAACTATCCTCAATTCACATAGTCATCGTTAAATTCTGCATTTTATCTCAACTATCCTCAAACCGCAGAGTCATGCTCAAATTCTGCCTCCTCACTCAACTATCCTCAAATCGCATAGTCATCGTTGAATTCTGCCTCTTCACTCAACACTCCTCAAATCGCAGAGTCATCATTAAATTCTGCCACCTCACTCACTACTCCTCAAATCGCAGTGTCATCGTTAAATTCTGCCTCCTCACTCAACTATCCTCAAATCGCAGAGTCATCGTTAAATTCTGCCTCCTATCTCAACTTTCCTCAAACTGCAGTCATCCTTAAATTCTGCCTCCTATCTCAACTATCCTAAAATCGCAGGGTCATCGTTAAATTCTACCTCTTATCTCAACTCCCCTCAAATTGCAGAGTCATCGTTAAATTCTGCCTCCTATCTCAACACTCCTAAAATCGCAGGGTCATTGTCAAATTCTGCCTCTTATCTCTACTCTCCTCAATACGCAGTGTCGTCGTTAAATTCTGCCTCTTATCTCAACTCCCCTCAAATTGCAGAGTCCTCGTTAAATTCTGCCTCCTGTCTCAACACTCCTAAAATCGCAGGGTCATTGTGAAATTCTGCCTCTTATCTCAACTCCCCTCAATACGCAGTGTCGTCATTAAATTCTGCCTCCTCTCTCAACTATCCTCAAACCGCAGAGTCATTCTTAAATTCTGCCTCCTCACTCAACTATCCTCAAATCGCAGTCATCGTTACATTCTGCCTCCTATCTCAACTATCCTCAAATCGCAGTGTCATCGTTAAATCTGCCTCCTATCTCAACTCTCCTCAAATCGCAGAGTCATCCTTAAATTCTGCCTCCTATCTCAACTCTCCTCAAATCGCAGTGTCATCATTAAATCTGCCTCCTATCTCAACTCTCCTCAAATCGCAGAGTCATCCTTAAATTCTGCCTCCTATCTCAACCCTCCTCAAATCGCGGGGGCATCGTTAAATTCTGCCTCCTACCTCAACACCCACAAATCGCAGAATCATCGTCAAATTCTGCCTCTTCACTCAACTGTCCTCAAATCGCACAGTCATCATTAAATTCTGCCTCTTCACTCAACTATCCTCAAACCGCCAAGTCATCATTAATTTCTGCCTCCTATCTCAACTATCCTCAAATCGGACAGTCATCGTTAAATTCTGCCTCTTCACTCAACTATCCTCAAATCGCAGAGTCATCGTTAAATTCTGCCTCCAATCTCAACTATCCTAAAACCGCCGAGTCATCATTAAATTCTGCCTCCTATTTCAACTATCCTCAAATCGCATAGTCATCGTTAAATTCTGCCTCCTCACTCAACTATCCTCAAATCGCATAGTCATCGTTAAATTCTGCCTCCTATCTCAACTATCCTCAAATCGCATTGTCATCGTTAAATTCTGCCTCCTATCTCAACTATCCTCAAACCGCCGAGTCATCATTAAATTCTGCTTCCTATTTCAACTCTCCTCAAATCGCAGTCGTCGTTAAAATCTGCCTCCTATCTCAACACTCCTCAAATCGCAGAGTCATCTTTAAATTCTGCCTCCTCACTGAACATTTCTCAAATCGCAGAGTCATCGTTAAATTCTGCCTCCTATCTCAACTATCCTCAAATCGCGTAGTCATCGTTAAATTCTGCCGCCTATCTCAACTATCCTCAAATTGCAAAATCATCGTTAAATTCTGCGTCCTATCTCAACTATCCTCAAATCACATAGTCATAGTTAAATTCTGCCTCCTCTCTCAACTATCCTCAAACCGCAGAGTCATTCTTAAATTCTGCCTCCTCACTCAACTATCCTCAAATCGCAGCCATCGTTACATTCTGCCTCCTATTTCAACTCTCCTCAAATCGCAGAGTCATCGTTAAATTCTGCATTTTATCTCAACTATCCTCAAACCGCAGAGTCATGCTCAAATTCTGCCTCCTCACTCAACTATCCTCAAATCGCAGAGTCATCATTAAATTCTGCCACCTCACTCACCACTCCTCAAATCGCAGTGTCATTGTTAAATTCTGCCTCTTCACTCAGCTATCCTCAAATCGCACAGTCATCATTAAATTCTGCCTCCAATCTCAACTATCCTCAAATCGCACAGTCATCATTAAATTCTGCCTCCTCATTCAACTATCCTCAAACCACGGTCATCATCAAATTCTGCCCTCCTCACTCAAGTAACCTCAAACCGCAAAGTCATCCTTGTATTCTGCCTCCTATCTCAACTCTCCTCAAATCGCAGTGTCATCCTTAAATTCTGTCTCCCATCTCAACTATTGTCAAATCGCAGAGTCATCATTAAATTCTGCCTCCTATCTCAACTCCCCTCAAATTGCAGTCATCATTAAATTCTGCCTCCTATCTCAACTCCCCTCAAATTGCAGTCATCATTAAATTCTGCCTCCTATCTCAACTCTCCTCAAATTGCAGTGTCATTGTTAAATTCTGCCTCCGATCTCAACTCTCCTCAAATCGCAGTGTCATCCTTAAATTCTGCCTCCCATCTCAACTATTGTCAAATCGCAGAGTCATCATTAAATTCTGCCTCCTATCTCAACTCCCCTCAAATTGCAGTCATCATTAAATTCTGCCTCCTATCTCAACTCTCCTCAAATTGCAGTGTCATTGTTAAATTCTGCCTCTTATCTCAACTCTCCTCAAATCGCAGTGTCATCGTTACATTCTGCCTCCTCACTCACCACTCCTCAAATCGCAGTCATCGTTAAATTCTGCCTCCCATCTCAACTACCCTCAAATTGCATAGTCATCGTTAAATTCTGCGTCCTATCTCAACTATCCTAAAATCACATCGTCATCGTTAAATTCTGCCTCCTATCTCAACCCTCCTCAAATCGCAGTGTCATCGATAAATCTGCCTCCTATTTCAACTCTCCTCAAATCGCAGAGTCATCCTTAAATTTTGCCTCCGATCTCAACTCTCCTCAAATCGCAGTGTCATCGTTAAATCTGCCTCCTATCTCAACTCTCCTCAAATCGCACTGTCATCGTTAAATTCTGCCTCTTCACTCAACTAACCTCAAACCGCCAAGTCATCATTAAATTCTGCCTCCTATCTCAACTGTCCTCAAATCGCACAGTCATCATTAAATTCTGCCTCTTCACTCAACTATCCTCAAATCGCACAGTCATCATTAAATTCTGCCTCTTCACTCAACTATCCCCAAATCGCACAGTCATCGTTAAATTCTGCCTCCAATCTCAACTATCCTCAAATCGCACTGTCATCGTTAAATTCTGCCTCTTCACTCAGCTATCCTCAAATCGCACAGTCATCATTCAATTCTGCCTCCAATCTCAACTATCCTCAAATCGCACAGTCATCATTAAATTCTGCCTCCTCATTCAACTATCCTCAAACCACGGTCATCATCAAATTCTGCCCTCCTCACTCAAGTAACCTCAAACCGCAAAGTCATCCTTGTATTCTGCCTCCTATCTCAACTCTCCTCAAATCGCAGTGTCATCCTTAAATTCTGTCTCCCATCTCAACTATTGTCAAATCGCAGAGTCATCATTAAATTCTGCCTCCGATCTCAACTCCCCTCAAATTGCAGTCATCATTAAATTCTGCCTCCTATATCAACTCCCCTCAAATTGCAGTCATCATTAAATTCTGCCTCCTATCTCAACTCTCCTCAAATTGCAGTGTCATTGTTAAATTCTGCCTCCGATCTCAACTCTCCTCAAATCGCAGTGTCATCCTTAAATTCTGCCTCCCATCTCAACTATTGTCAAATCGCAGAGTCATCATTAAATTCTGCCTCCTATCTCAACTCCCCTCAAATTGCAGTCATCATTAAATTCTGCCTCCTATCTCAACTCTCCTCAAATTGCAGTGTCATTGTTAAATTCTGCCTCTTATCTCAACTCTCCTCAAATCGCAGTGTCATCGTTACATTCTGCCTCCTCACTCACCACTCCTCAAATCGCAGTCATCGTTAAATTCTGCCTCCCATCTCAACTACCCTCAAATTGCATAGTCATCGTTAAATTCTGCGTCCTATCTCAACTATCCTAAAATCACATCGTCATCGTTAAATTCTGCCTCCTATCTCAACCCTCCTCAAATCGCAATGTCATCGTTAAATCTGCCTCCTATCTCAACTCTCCTCAAATCGCGGGGGCATCGTTAAATTCTGCCTCCTACCTCAACTACCCACAAATCGAAGAATCATCATCAAATTCTGCCTCTTCACTCAACTATCCTCAAACCGCCAAGTCATCATTAAATTCTGCCTCCTGTCTCAACTGTCCTCAAATTGCACAGTCATCGTTAAGTTCTGCCTCTTCACTCAACTATCCTCAAATCGCACAGTCATCATTAAATTCTGCCTCCTCATTCAACTATCCTCAAACCACGGTCATCATTAAATTCTGCTTCCTCACAACTATCCTCAAACTGCAGAGTCATCCTTGAATTCTGCCTCCTATCTCAACTATCCTGAAATCACAGAGTCATCGTTAAATTCTGCCTCCAATCTCAACACTCCTCAAATCGCAGTGTCATCATTAAATTCTGCCTCCTATCTCAACTCTCCTCAAATCGCATTGTCATCCTTAAATTCTGCCTCCCATCTCTACTATCGTCAAATCACAGAGTCATCGTTAAATTCTGCCTCCTATCTTAACTCCCCTCAAATTGCAGAGTCATCATTAAATTCTGCCTCCTATCTCAACACTCCTAAAATCGCAGAGTCATCGTTAAATTCTGCCTCCAATCTCAACTCCCCTCAAATTGCAGAGTCATCATTAAATTCTGCCTCCTCACCGAACACTCCTCAAATCGCAGAGTCATCATTAAATTCTGCCTCTTATCTCAACTCTCCTCAAATCGCAGTGTCATCGTTTAATTCTGCCTCCTCACTCAACACTCCTCAAATCGCAGAGTCATCGTTAAATTCTGCCTCTTATCTCAACTCTCCTCAAATCGCAGTCATCATTAAATTCTGTCTCCTCACTCACCACTCCTCAAACCGCAGAGTCATCCTTAAATTCTGCCTCCTGTCTCAACTAGCCTCAAATCGCAGTCATCCTTAAATGCTGCCTCCTATCTCAACTATCCTCAAATCGCAGTGTCATCGTTAAATCTGCCTCCTATCTCAACTCTCCTCAAATCGCAGAGTCATCCTTAAATTCTGCGTCCTATCTCAACTCTCCTCAAATCGCAGTGTCATCGTTAAATCTGCCTCCTATCTCAACTCTCCTCAAATCACGCGGGCATCGTTAAATTCTGCCTCCTACCTCAACTCCCCACAAATCGCAGAATCGTCAAATTCTGCCTCTTCACTCAACTATCCTCAAATCGCACAGTCATCATTAAATTCTGCCTCTTCACTCGACTATCCTCAAACCGCCAAGTTATCATTAAATTCTGCCTCTTATCTCAACTCTCTTCAAATCGCAGTGTCATCGTTAAATTCTGCCTCCTCACTCACCACTCCTCAAATCGCAGCGTCATCGTTAAATTCTGCCTCCGATCTCAACTATCCTCAAATCGCATCATCATCGTTAAATTCTGCGTCCTATCTCAACTATCCTAAAATCACATCGTCATCGTTAAATTCTGCCTCCTATCTCAACACTCCTAAAATCGCAGGGTCATTGTTAAATTCTGCCTCTTATCTCAACTCTCCTAAAATCGCAGGGTCATCGTTAAATTCTGCCTCCTATCTCAACTCTCCTCAAATCGCAGAGTCATCGTTAAATTTTGCCTCCTATCTCAACTCTCCTCAAATCGCAGTCGTCGTTAAAATCTGCCTCCTATCTCAACACTCCTCAAATCGCAGAGTCATCGTTAAATTCTGCCTCCTCACTCAACTATCCTCAAATTGGACAGTCATCGTTAAATTCTGCCTCTTCACTCAACTATCCTCAAATCGCTCAGTCATCATTAAATTCTGCCTCCAATCTCAACTATCCTCAAATCGCACAGTCATCATTAAATTCTGCCTCCTCATTCAACTTTCCTCAAACCACAGTCATCATTAAATTCTGCCTCCTCACTCAAGTATCCTCAAACCGCAGTCATCCTTGAATTCTGCCTCCTATCTCAACTCTCCTCAAATCGCGGGGGAATCGTTAAATTCTGCCTCCTACCTCAACTACCCACAAATCGCACTGTCATCGTTAAATTCTGCCTCTTCACTCAACTATCCTCAAACCGCCAAGTCATCATTAAATTCTGCCTCCTCTCTCAACTGTCCTCAAATCGCACAGTCATCGTTAAATTCTGCCTCTTCACTCAACTATCCTCAAATCGCACAGTCATCATTAAATTCTGCCTCTTCACTCAACTATCCCCAAATCGCACAGTCATCGTTAAATTCTGCCTCCAATCTCAACTATCCTCAAATCGCACTGTCATCGTTAAATTCTGCCTCTTCACTCAGCTATCCTCAAATCGCACAGTCATCATTAAATTCTGCCTCCAATCTCAACTATCCTCAAATCGCACAGTCATCATTAAATTCTGCCTCCTCATTCAACTATCCTCAAACCACGGTCATCATCAAATTCTGCCCTCCTCACTCAAGTAACCTCAAACCGCAAAGTCATCCTTGTATTCTGCCTCCTATCTCAACTCTCCTCAAATCGCAGTGTCATCCTTAAATTCTGTCTCCCATCTCAACTATTGTCAAATCGCAGAGTCATCATTAAATTCTGCCTCCTATCTCAACTCCCCTCAAATTGCAGTCATCATTAAATTCTGCCTCCTATCTCAACTCCCCTCAAATTGCAGTCATCATTAAATTCTGCCTCCTATCTCAACTCTCCTCAAATTGCAGTGTCATTGTTAAATTCTGCCTCCGATCTCAACTCTCCTCAAATCGCAGTGTCATCCTTAAATTCTGCCTCCCATCTCAACTATTGTCAAATCGCAGAGTCATCATTAAATTCTGCCTCCTATCTCAACTCCCCTCAAATTGCAGTCATCATTAAATTCTGCCTCCTATCTCAACTCTCCTCAAATTGCAGTGTCATTGTTAAATTCTGCCTCTTATCTCAACTCTCCTCAAATCGCAGTGTCATCGTTACATTCTGCCTCCTCACTCACCACTCCTCAAATCGCAGTCATCGTTAAATTCTGCCTCCCATCTCAACTACCCTCAAATTGCATAGTCATCGTTAAATTCTGCGTCCTATCTCAACTATCCTAAAATCACATCGTCATCGTTAAATTCTGCCTCCTATCTCAACCCTCCTCAAATCGCAGTGTCATCGATAAATCTGCCTCCTATTTCAACTCTCCTCAAATCGCAGAGTCATCCTTAAATTTTGCCTCCGATCTCAACTCTCCTCAAATCGCAGTGTCATCGTTAAATCTGCCTCCTATCTCAACTCTCCTCAAATCGCACTGTCATCGTTAAATTCTGCCTCTTCACTCAACTAACCTCAAACCGCCAAGTCATCATTAAATTCTGCCTCCTATCTCAACTGTCCTCAAATCGCACAGTCATCATTAAATTCTGCCTCTTCACTCAACTATCCTCAAATCGCACAGTCATCATTAAATTCTGCCTCTTCACTCAACTATCCCCAAATCGCACAGTCATCGTTAAATTCTGCCTCCAATCTCAACTATCCTCAAATCGCACTGTCATCGTTAAATTCTGCCTCTTCACTCAGCTATCCTCAAATCGCACAGTCATCATTCAATTCTGCCTCCAATCTCAACTATCCTCAAATCGCACAGTCATCATTAAATTCTGCCTCCTCATTCAACTATCCTCAAACCACGGTCATCATCAAATTCTGCCCTCCTCACTCAAGTAACCTCAAACCGCAAAGTCATCCTTGTATTCTGCCTCCTATCTCAACTCTCCTCAAATCGCAGTGTCATCCTTAAATTCTGTCTCCCATCTCAACTATTGTCAAATCGCAGAGTCATCATTAAATTCTGCCTCCGATCTCAACTCCCCTCAAATTGCAGTCATCATTAAATTCTGCCTCCTATATCAACTCCCCTCAAATTGCAGTCATCATTAAATTCTGCCTCCTATCTCAACTCTCCTCAAATTGCAGTGTCATTGTTAAATTCTGCCTCCGATCTCAACTCTCCTCAAATCGCAGTGTCATCCTTAAATTCTGCCTCCCATCTCAACTATTGTCAAATCGCAGAGTCATCATTAAATTCTGCCTCCTATCTCAACTCCCCTCAAATTGCAGTCATCATTAAATTCTGCCTCCTATCTCAACTCTCCTCAAATTGCAGTGTCATTGTTAAATTCTGCCTCTTATCTCAACTCTCCTCAAATCGCAGTGTCATCGTTACATTCTGCCTCCTCACTCACCACTCCTCAAATCGCAGTCATCGTTAAATTCTGCCTCCCATCTCAACTACCCTCAAATTGCATAGTCATCGTTAAATTCTGCGTCCTATCTCAACTATCCTAAAATCACATCGTCATCGTTAAATTCTGCCTCCTATCTCAACCCTCCTCAAATCGCAGTGTCATCGATAAATCTGCCTCCTATTTCAACTCTCCTCAAATCGCAGAGTCATCCTTAAATTTTGCCTCCGATCTCAACTCTCCTCAAATCGCAATGTCATCGTTAAATCTGCCTCCTATCTCAACTCTCCTCAAATCGCGGGGGCATCGTTAAATTCTGCCTCCTACCTCAACTACCCACAAATCGAAGAATCATCATCAAATTCTGCCTCTTCACTCAACTATCCTCAAACCGCCAAGTCATCATTAAATTCTGCCTCCTGTCTCAACTGTCCTCAAATTGCACAGTCATCGTTAAGTTCTGCCTCTTCACTCAACTATCCTCAAATCGCACAGTCATCATTAAATTCTGCCTCCTCATTCAACTATCCTCAAACCACGGTCATCATTAAATTCTGCTTCCTCACAACTATCCTCAAACCGCAGAGTCATCCTTGAATTCTGCCTCCTATCTCAACTATCCTGAAATCACAGAGTCATCGTTAAATTCTGCCTCCAATCTCAACACTCCTCAAATCGCAGTGTCATCATTAAATTCTGCCTCCTATCTCAACTCTCCTCAAATCGCATTGTCATCCTTAAATTCTGCCTCCCATCTCTACTATCGTCAAATCACAGAGTCATCGTTAAATTCTGCCTCCTATCTTAACTCCCCTCAAATTGCAGAGTCATCATTAAATTCTGCCTCTTATCTCAACTCCCCTCAAATTGCAGTGTCATCGTTAAATTCTGCCTCTTATCTCAACTATCCTCAAATCGCAGTGTCATCGTTAAATTCTGCCTCTTATCTCAACTCTCCTCAAATCGCAGTCATCATTAAATTCTGCCTCCTCACTCACCAGTCCTCAAATCGCAGAGTCATCGTTAAATTGTGCCTCCAATCTCAATTATCCGAAAAATCACATTGTCATTGTTAAATTCTGCCTCCTATCTCAACTACCCTCAAATCGCACAGTCATCGTTAAATTCTGCCTCCTATCTCAACACTCCTAAAATCGCAGAGTCATCGTTAAATTCTGCCTCCAATCTCAACTCCCCTCAAATTGCAGAGTCATCATTAAATTCTGCCTCCTCACCGAACACTCCTCAAATCGCAGAGTCATCATTAAATTCTGCCTCTTATCTCAACTCTCCTCAAATCGCAGTGTCATCGTTTAATTCTGCCTCCTCACTCAACACTCCTCAAATCGCAGAGTCATCGTTAAATTCTGCCTCTTATCTCAACTCTCCTCAAATCGCAGTCATCATTAAATTCTGTCTCCTCACTCACCACTCCTCAAACCGCAGAGTCATCCTTAAATTCTGCCTCCTGTCTCAACTAGCCTCAAATCGCAGTCATCCTTAAATGCTGCCTCCTATCTCAACTATCCTCAAATCGCAGTGTCATCGTTAAATCTGCCTCCTATCTCAACTCTCCTCAAATCGCAGAGTCATCCTTAAATTCTGCGTCCTATCTCAACTCTCCTCAAATCGCAGTGTCATCGTTAAATCTGCCTCCTATCTCAACTCTCCTCAAATCGCGCGGGCATCGTTAAATTCTGCCTCCTACCTCAACTCCCCACAAATCGCAGAATCGTCAAATTCTGCCTCTTCACTCAACTATCCTCAAATCGCACAGTCATCATTAAATTCTGCCTCTTCACTCGACTATCCTCAAACCGCCAAGTTATCATTAAATTCTGCCTCTTATCTCAACTCTCTTCAAATCGCAGTGTCATCGTTAAATTCTGCCTCCTCACTCACCACTCCTCAAATCGCAGCGTCATCGTTAAATTCTGCCTCCGATCTCAACTATCCTCAAATCGCATCGTCATCGTTAAATTCTGCGTCCTATCTCAACTATCCTAAAATCACATCGTCATCGTTAAATTCTGCCTCCTATCTCAACACTCCTAAAATCGCAGGGTCATTGTTAAATTCTGCCTCTTATCTCAACTCTCCTAAAATCGCAGGGTCATCCTTAAATTCTGCCTCCTATCTCAACTCTCCTCAAATCGCAGAGTCATCGTTAAATTTTGCCTCCTATCTCAACTCTCCTCAAATCGCAGTCGTCGTTAAAATCTGCCTCCTATCTCAACACTCCTCAAATCGCAGAGTCATCGTTAAATTCTGCCTCCTCACTCAACATTCCTCAAATCGCAGAGTCATCGTTAAATTCTGCATCCTATCTCAACTATCCTCAAATCGCGTAGTCATCGTTAAATTCTGCCGCCTATCTCAACTATCCTCAAATTGCAAAATCATCGTTAAATTCTGCGTCCTATCTCAACTATCCTCAATTCACATAGTCATCGTTAAATTCTGCATTTTATCTCAACTATCCTCAAACCGCAGAGTCATGCTCAAATTCTGCCTCCTCACTCAACTATCCTCAAATCGCATAGTCATCGTTGAATTCTGCCTCTTCACTCAACACTCCTCAAATCGCAGAGTCATCATTAAATTCTGCCACCTCACTCACTACTCCTCAAATCGCAGTGTCATCGTTAAATTCTGCCTCCTCACTCAACTATCCTCAAATCGCAGAGTCATCGTTAAATTCTGCCTCCTATCTCAACTTTCCTCAAACTGCAGTCATCCTTAAATTCTGCCTCCTATCTCAACTTTCCTAAAATCGCAGGGTCATCGTTAAATTCTACCTCTTATCTCAACTCCCCTCAAATTGCAGAGTCATCGTTAAATTCTGCCTCCTATCTCAACACTCCTAAAATCGCAGGGTCATTGTCAAATTCTGCCTCTTATCTCTACTCTCCTCAATACGCAGTGTCGTCGTTAAATTCTGCCTCTTATCTCAACTCCCCTCAAATTGCAGAGTCCTCGTTAAATTCTGCCTCCTGTCTCAACACTCCTAAAATCGCAGGGTCATTGTGAAATTCTGCCTCTTATCTCAACTCCCCTCAATACGCAGTGTCGTCATTAAATTCTGCCTCCTCTCTCAACTATCCTCAAACCGCAGAGTCATTCTTAAATTCTGCCTCCTCACTCAACTATCCTCAAATCGCAGTCATCGTTACATTCTGCCTCCTATCTCAACTATCCTCAAATCGCAGTGTCATCGTTAAATCTGCCTCCTATCTCAACTCTCCTCAAATCGCAGAGTCATCCTTAAATTCTGCCTCCTATCTCAACTCTCCTCAAATCGCAGTGTCATCATTAAATCTGCCTCCTATCTCAACTCTCCTCAAATCGCAGAGTCATCCTTAAATTCTGCCTCCTATCTCAACCCTCCTCAAATCGCGGGGGCATCGTTAAATTCTGCCTCCTACCTCAACACCCACAAATCGCAGAATCATCGTCAAATTCTGCCTCTTCACTCAACTGTCCTCAAATCGCACAGTCATCATTAAATTCTGCCTCTTCACTCAACTATCCTCAAACCGCCAAGTCATCATTAAATTCTGCCTCCTATCTCAACTATCCTCAAATCGGACAGTCATCGTTAAATTCTGCCTCTTCACTCAACTATCCTCAAATCGCAGAGTCATCGTTAAATTCTGCCTCCAATCTCAACTATCCTAAAACCGCCGAGTCATCATTAAATTCTGCCTCCTATTTCAACTATCCTCAAATCGCATAGTCATCGTTAAATTCTGCCTCCTCACTCAACTATCCTCAAATCGCATAGTCATCGTTAAATTCTGCCTCCTATCTCAACTATCCTCAAATCGCATTGTCATCGTTAAATTCTGCCTCCTATCTCAACTATCCTCAAACCGCCGAGTCATCATTAAATTCTGCTTCCTATTTCAACTCTCCTCAAATCGCAGTCGTCGTTAAAATCTGCCTCCTATCTCAACACTCCTCAAATCGCAGAGTCATCTTTAAATTCTGCCTCCTCACTGAACATTTCTCAAATCGCAGAGTCATCGTTAAATTCTGCCTCCTATCTCAACTATCCTCAAATCGCGTAGTCATCGTTAAATTCTGCCGCCTATCTCAACTATCCTCAAATTGCAAAATCATCGTTAAATTCTGCGTCCTATCTCAACTATCCTCAAATCACATAGTCATAGTTAAATTCTGCCTCCTCTCTCAACTATCCTCAAACCGCAGAGTCATTCTTAAATTCTGCCTCCTCACTCAACTATCCTCAAATCGCAGCCATCGTTACATTCTGCCTCCTATTTCAACTCTCCTCAAATCGCAGAGTCATCGTTAAATTCTGCATTTTATCTCAACTATCCTCAAACCGCAGAGTCATGCTCAAATTCTGCCTCCTCACTCAACTATCCTCAAATCGCAGAGTCATCATTAAATTCTGCCACCTCACTCACCACTCCTCAAATCGCAGTGTCATTGTTAAATTCTGCCTCTTCACTCAGCTATCCTCAAATCGCACAGTCATCATTAAATTCTGCCTCCAATCTCAACTATCCTCAAATCGCACAGTCATCATTAAATTCTGCCTCCTCATTCAACTATCCTCAAACCACGGTCATCATCAAATTCTGCCCTCCTCACTCAAGTAACCTCAAACCGCAAAGTCATCCTTGTATTCTGCCTCCTATCTCAACTCTCCTCAAATCGCAGTGTCATCCTTAAATTCTGTCTCCCATCTCAACTATTGTCAAATCGCAGAGTCATCATTAAATTCTGCCTCCTATCTCAACTCCCCTCAAATTGCAGTCATCATTAAATTCTGCCTCCTATCTCAACTCCCCTCAAATTGCAGTCATCATTAAATTCTGCCTCCTATCTCAACTCTCCTCAAATTGCAGTGTCATTGTTAAATTCTGCCTCCGATCTCAACTCTCCTCAAATCGCAGTGTCATCCTTAAATTCTGCCTCCCATCTCAACTATTGTCAAATCGCAGAGTCATCATTAAATTCTGCCTCCTATCTCAACTCCCCTCAAATTGCAGTCATCATTAAATTCTGCCTCCTATCTCAACTCTCCTCAAATTGCAGTGTCATTGTTAAATTCTGCCTCTTATCTCAACTCTCCTCAAATCGCAGTGTCATCGTTACATTCTGCCTCCTCACTCACCACTCCTCAAATCGCAGTCATCGTTAAATTCTGCCTCCCATCTCAACTACCCTCAAATTGCATAGTCATCGTTAAATTCTGCGTCCTATCTCAACTATCCTAAAATCACATCGTCATCGTTAAATTCTGCCTCCTATCTCAACCCTCCTCAAATCGCAGTGTCATCGATAAATCTGCCTCCTATTTCAACTCTCCTCAAATCGCAGAGTCATCCTTAAATTTTGCCTCCGATCTCAACTCTCCTCAAATCGCAGTGTCATCGTTAAATCTGCCTCCTATCTCAACTCTCCTCAAATCGCACTGTCATCGTTAAATTCTGCCTCTTCACTCAACTAACCTCAAACCGCCAAGTCATCATTAAATTCTGCCTCCTATCTCAACTGTCCTCAAATCGCACAGTCATCATTAAATTCTGCCTCTTCACTCAACTATCCTCAAATCGCACAGTCATCATTAAATTCTGCCTCTTCACTCAACTATCCCCAAATCGCACAGTCATCGTTAAATTCTGCCTCCAATCTCAACTATCCTCAAATCGCACTGTCATCGTTAAATTCTGCCTCTTCACTCAGCTATCCTCAAATCGCACAGTCATCATTCAATTCTGCCTCCAATCTCAACTATCCTCAAATCGCACAGTCATCATTAAATTCTGCCTCCTCATTCAACTATCCTCAAACCACGGTCATCATCAAATTCTGCCCTCCTCACTCAAGTAACCTCAAACCGCAAAGTCATCCTTGTATTCTGCCTCCTATCTCAACTCTCCTCAAATCGCAGTGTCATCCTTAAATTCTGTCTCCCATCTCAACTATTGTCAAATCGCAGAGTCATCATTAAATTCTGCCTCCGATCTCAACTCCCCTCAAATTGCAGTCATCATTAAATTCTGCCTCCTATATCAACTCCCCTCAAATTGCAGTCATCATTAAATTCTGCCTCCTATCTCAACTCTCCTCAAATTGCAGTGTCATTGTTAAATTCTGCCTCCGATCTCAACTCTCCTCAAATCGCAGTGTCATCCTTAAATTCTGCCTCCCATCTCAACTATTGTCAAATCGCAGAGTCATCATTAAATTCTGCCTCCTATCTCAACTCCCCTCAAATTGCAGTCATCATTAAATTCTGCCTCCTATCTCAACTCTCCTCAAATTGCAGTGTCATTGTTAAATTCTGCCTCTTATCTCAACTCTCCTCAAATCGCAGTGTCATCGTTACATTCTGCCTCCTCACTCACCACTCCTCAAATCGCAGTCATCGTTAAATTCTGCCTCCCATCTCAACTACCCTCAAATTGCATAGTCATCGTTAAATTCTGCGTCCTATCTCAACTATCCTAAAATCACATCGTCATCGTTAAATTCTGCCTCCTATCTCAACCCTCCTCAAATCGCAATGTCATCGTTAAATCTGCCTCCTATCTCAACTCTCCTCAAATCGCGGGGGCATCGTTAAATTCTGCCTCCTACCTCAACTACCCACAAATCGAAGAATCATCATCAAATTCTGCCTCTTCACTCAACTATCCTCAAACCGCCAAGTCATCATTAAATTCTGCCTCCTGTCTCAACTGTCCTCAAATTGCACAGTCATCGTTAAGTTCTGCCTCTTCACTCAACTATCCTCAAATCGCACAGTCATCATTAAATTCTGCCTCCTCATTCAACTATCCTCAAACCACGGTCATCATTAAATTCTGCTTCCTCACAACTATCCTCAAACTGCAGAGTCATCCTTGAATTCTGCCTCCTATCTCAACTATCCTGAAATCACAGAGTCATCGTTAAATTCTGCCTCCAATCTCAACACTCCTCAAATCGCAGTGTCATCATTAAATTCTGCCTCCTATCTCAACTCTCCTCAAATCGCATTGTCATCCTTAAATTCTGCCTCCCATCTCTACTATCGTCAAATCACAGAGTCATCGTTAAATTCTGCCTCCTATCTTAACTCCCCTCAAATTGCAGAGTCATCATTAAATTCTGCCTCTTATCTCAACTCCCCTCAAATTGCAGTGTCATCGTTAAATTCTGCCTCTTATCTCAACTATCCTCAAATCGCAGTGTCATCGTTAAATTCTGCCTCTTATCTCAACTCTCCTCAAATCGCAGTCATCATTAAATTCTGCCTCCTCACTCACCAGTCCTCAAATCGCAGAGTCATCGTTAAATTGTGCCTCCAATCTCAATTATCCGAAAAATCACATTGTCATTGTTAAATTCTGCCTCCTATCTCAACGACCCTCAAATCGCACAGTCATCGTTAAATTCTTCCTCCTATCTCAACACTCCTAAAATCGCAGAGTCATCGTTAAATTCTGCCTCCAATCTCAACTCCCCTCAAATTGCAGAGTCATCATTAAATTCTGCCTCCTCACCGAACACTCCTCAAATCGCAGAGTCATCATTAAATTCTGCCTCTTATCTCAACTCTCCTCAAATCGCAGTGTCATCGTTTAATTCTGCCTCCTCACTCAACACTCCTCAAATCGCAGAGTCATCGTTAAATTCTGCCTCTTATCTCAACTCTCCTCAAATCGCAGTCATCATTAAATTCTGTCTCCTCACTCACCACTCCTCAAACCGCAGAGTCATCCTTAAATTCTGCCTCCTGTCTCAACTAGCCTCAAATCGCAGTCATCCTTAAATGCTGCCTCCTATCTCAACTATCCTCAAATCGCAGTGTCATCGTTAAATCTGCCTCCTATCTCAACTCTCCTCAAATCGCAGAGTCATCCTTAAATTCTGCGTCCTATCTCAACTCTCCTCAAATCGCAGTGTCATCGTTAAATCTGCCTCCTATCTCAACTCTCCTCAAATCGCGCGGGCATCGTTAAATTCTGCCTCCTACCTCAACTCCCCACAAATCGCAGAATCGTCAAATTCTGCCTCTTCACTCAACTATCCTCAAATCGCACAGTCATCATTAAATTCTGCCTCTTCACTCGACTATCCTCAAACCGCCAAGTTATCATTAAATTCTGCCTCTTATCTCAACTCTCTTCAAATCGCAGTGTCATCGTTAAATTCTGCCTCCTCACTCACCACTCCTCAAATCGCAGCGTCATCGTTAAATTCTGCCTCCGATCTCAACTATCCTCAAATCGCATCGTCATCGTTAAATTCTGCGTCCTATCTCAACTATCCTAAAATCACATCGTCATCGTTAAATTCTGCCTCCTATCTCAACACTCCTAAAATCGCAGGGTCATTGTTAAATTCTGCCTCTTATCTCAACTCTCCTAAAATCGCAGGGTCATCCTTAAATTCTGCCTCCTATCTCAACTCTCCTCAAATCGCAGAGTCATCGTTAAATTTTGCCTCCTATCTCAACTCTCCTCAAATCGCAGTCGTCGTTAAAATCTGCCTCCTATCTCAACACTCCTCAAATCGCAGAGTCATCGTTAAATTCTGCCTCCTCACTCAACATTCCTCAAATCGCAGAGTCATCGTTAAATTCTGCATCCTATCTCAACTATCCTCAAATCGCGTAGTCATCGTTAAATTCTGCCGCCTATCTCAACTATCCTCAAATTGCAAAATCATCGTTAAATTCTGCGTCCTATCTCAACTATCCTCAATTCACATAGTCATCGTTAAATTCTGCATTTTATCTCAACTATCCTCAAACCGCAGAGTCATGCTCAAATTCTGCCTCCTCACTCAACTATCCTCAAATCGCATAGTCATCGTTGAATTCTGCCTCTTCACTCAACACTCCTCAAATCGCAGAGTCATCATTAAATTCTGCCACCTCACTCACTACTCCTCAAATCGCAGTGTCATCGTTAAATTCTGCCTCCTCACTCAACTATCCTCAAATCGCAGTCATCGTTAAATTCTGCCTCCTATCTCAACTTTCCTCAAACTGCAGTCATCCTTAAATTCTGCCTCCTATCTCAACTATCCTAAAATCGCAGGGTCATCGTTAAATTCTACCTCTTATCTCAACTCCCCTCAAATTGCAGAGTCATCGTTAAATTCTGCCTCCTATCTCAACACTCCTAAAATCGCAGGGTCATTGTCAAATTCTGCCTCTTATCTCTACTCTCCTCAATACGCAGTGTCGTCGTTAAATTCTGCCTCTTATCTCAACTCCCCTCAAATTGCAGAGTCCTCGTTAAATTCTGCCTCCTGTCTCAACACTCCTAAAATCGCAGGGTCATTGTGAAATTCTGCCTCTTATCTCAACTCCCCTCAATACGCAGTGTCGTCATTAAATTCTGCCTCCTCTCTCAACTATCCTCAAACCGCAGAGTCATTCTTAAATTCTGCCTCCTCACTCAACTATCCTCAAATCGCAGTCATCGTTACATTCTGCCTCCTATCTCAACTATCCTCAAATCGCAGTGTCATCGTTAAATCTGCCTCCTATCTCAACTCTCCTCAAATCGCAGAGTCATCCTTAAATTCTGCCTCCTATCTCAACTCTCCTCAAATCGCAGTGTCATCATTAAATCTGCCTCCTATCTCAACTCTCCTCAAATCGCAGAGTCATCCTTAAATTCTGCCTCCTATCTCAACCCTCCTCAAATCGCGGGGGCATCGTTAAATTCTGCCTCCTACCTCAACACCCACAAATCGCAGAATCATCGTCAAATTCTGCCTCTTCACTCAACTGTCCTCAAATCGCACAGTCATCATTAAATTCTGCCTCTTCACTCAACTATCCTCAAACCGCCAAGTCATCATTAAATTCTGCCTCCTATCTCAACTATCCTCAAATCGGACAGTCATCGTTAAATTCTGCCTCTTCACTCAACTATCCTCAAATCGCAGAGTCATCGTTAAATTCTGCCTCCAATCTCAACTATCCTAAAACCGCCGAGTCATCATTAAATTCTGCCTCCTATTTCAACTATCCTCAAATCGCATAGTCATCGTTAAATTCTGCCTCCTCACTCAACTATCCTCAAATCGCATAGTCATCGTTAAATTCTGCCTCCTATCTCAACTATCCTCAAATCGCAGAGTCATCGTTAAATTCTGCCTCCTATCTCAACTATCCTCAAACCGCCGAGTCATCATTAAATTCTGCTTCCTATTTCAACTCTCCTCAAATCGCAGTCGTCGTTAAAATCTGCCTCCTATCTCAACACTCCTCAAATCGCAGAGTCATCTTTAAATTCTGCCTCCTCACTGAACATTTCTCAAATCGCAGAGTCATCGTTAAATTCTGCCTCCTATCTCAACTATCCTCAAATCGCGTAGTCATCGTTAAATTCTGCCGCCTATCTCAACTATCCTCAAATTGCAAAATCATCGTTAAATTCTGCGTCCTATCTCAACTATCCTCAAATCACATAGTCATAGTTAAATTCTGCCTCCTCTCTCAACTATCCTCAAACCGCAGAGTCATTCTTAAATTCTGCCTCCTCACTCAACTATCCTCAAATCGCAGCCATCGTTACATTCTGCCTCCTATTTCAACTCTCCTCAAATCGCAGAGTCATCGTTAAATTCTGCATTTTATCTCAACTATCCTCAAACCGCAGAGTCATGCTCAAATTCTGCCTCCTCACTCAACTATCCTCAAATCGCAGAGTCATCATTAAATTCTGCCACCTCACTCACCACTCCTCA
The DNA here is from genome assembly GCF_964187855.1 of Myxine glutinosa. Taxonomy (NCBI): domain Eukaryota; kingdom Metazoa; phylum Chordata; class Myxini; order Myxiniformes; family Myxinidae; genus Myxine; species Myxine glutinosa. Next base: position 32,172,010 of record NC_136271.1, read on the forward strand.
AATCGCAGTGTCATTGTTAAATTCTGCCTACTCACTCAACTATCCTCAAATCGCATAGTCATCGTTAAATTCTGCCTCCTATCTCAACTATCCTCAAATTGCAGTCATCCTTAAATTCTGCCTCCTATCTCAACTATCCTCAAATCGCAGGGTCATCGTTAAATTCTGCCTCTTATCTCAACTCCCCTCAAATTGCAGAGTCATCGTTAAATTCTGCCTCCTATCTCAACACTCCTAAAATCGCAGGGTCATTGTCAAATTCTGCCTCTTATCTCTACTCTCCTCAATACGCAGTGTCGTCGTTAAATTCTGCCTCCTATCTCAACTCCCCTCAAATTGCAGAGTCCTCGTTAAATTCTGCCTCCTGTCTCAACACTCCTAAAATCGCAGGGTCATTGTGAAATTCTGCCTCTTATCTCAACTCCCCTCAATACGCAGTGTCGTCGTTAAATTCTGCCTCCTCTCTCAACTATCCTCAAACCGCAGAGTCATTCTTAAATTCTGCCTCCTCACTCAACTATCCTCAAATCGCAGTCATCGTTACATTCTGCCTCCAATCTCAACTATCCTCAAATCGCAGTGTCATCGTTAAATCTGCCTCCTATCTCAACTCTCCTCAAATCGCAGAGTCATCCTTAAATTCTGCCTCCTATCTCAACTCTCCTCAAATCGCAGTGTCATCATTAAATCTGCCTCCTATCTCAACTCTCCTCAAATCGCAGAGTCATCCTTCAATTCTGCCTCCTATCTCAACCCTCCTCAAATCGCGGGGGCATCGTTAAATTCCGCCTCCTACCTCAACACCCACAAATCGCAGAATCATCGTCAAATTCTGCCTCTTCACTCAACTGTCCTCAAATCGCACAGTCATCATTAAATTCTGCCTCTTCACTCAACTATCCTCAAACCGCCAAGTCATCATTAAATTCTGCCTCCTATCTCAACTCTCCTCAAATCGCGGGGGCATCGTTAAATTCTGCCTCCTACCTCAACTACCCACAGACCGCCAAGTCATCATTAAATTCTGCCTCCTATCTCAACTGTCCTCAAATCGCACAGTCATCGTTAAATTCTGCCTCTTCACTCAACTATCCTCAAATCGCACAGTCATCATTAAATTCTGCCTCTTCACTCAACTATCCCCAAATCGCACAGTCATCGTTAAATTCTGCCTCCAATCTCAACTATCCTCAAATCGCACTGTCATCGTTAAATTCTGCCTCTTCACTCAGCTATCCTCAAATCGCACAGTCATCATTAAATTCTGCCTCCAATCTCAACTATCCTCAAATCGCACAGTCATCATTAAATTCTGCCTCCTCATTCAACTATCCTCAAACCACGGTCATCATCAAATTCTGCCCTCCTCATTCAAGTAACCTCAAACCGCAAAGTCATCCTTGTATTCTGCCTCCTATCTCAAGTCTCCTCAAATCGCAGTGTCATCCTTAAATTCTGTCTCCCATCTCAACTATTGTCAAATCGCAGAGTCATCATTAAATTCTGCCTCCTATCTCAACTCCCCTCAAATTGCAGTCATCATTAAATTCTGCCTCCTATCTCAACTCCCCTCAAATTGCAGTCATCATTAAATTCTGCCTCCTATCTCAACTCTCCTCAAATTGCAGTGTCATTGTTAAATTTTGCCTCCGATCTCAACTCTCCTCAAATCGCAGTGTCATCCTTAAATTCTGCCTCCCATCTCAACTATTGTCAAATCGCAGAGTCATCATTAAATTCTGCCTCCTATCTCAACTCCCCTCAAATTGCAGTCATCATTAAATTCTGCCTCCTATCTCAACTCTCCTCAAATTGCAGTGTCATTGTTAAATTCTGCCTCTTATCTCAACTCTCCTCAAATCGCAGTGTCATCGTTACATTCTGCCTCCTCACTCACCACTCCTCAAATCGCAGTCATTGTTAAATTCTGCCTCCCATCTCAACTACCCTCAAATTGCATAGTCATCGTTAAATTCTGCGTCCTATCTCAACTATCCTAAAATCACATCGTCATCGTTAAATTCTGCCTCCTATCTCAACCCTCCTCAAATCGCAGTGTCATCGATAAATCTGCCTCCTATTTCAACTCTCCTCAAATCGCAGAGTCATCCTTAAATTTTGCCTCCGATCTCAACTCTCCTCAAATCGCAGTGTCATCGTTAAATCTGCCTCCTATCTCAACTCTCCTCAAATCGCGGGGGCATCGTTAAATTCTGCCTCCTACCTCAACTACCCACAAATCGAAGAATCATCATCAAATTCTGCCTCTTCACTCAACTATCCTCAAACCGCCAAGTCATCATTAAATTCTGCCTCCTGTCTCAACTGTCCTCAAATTGCACAGTCATCGTTAAGTTCTGCCTCTTCACTCAACTATCCTCAAATCGCACAGTCATCATTAAATTCTGCCTCCTCATTCAACTATCCTCAAACCACGGTCATCATTAAATTCTGCTTCCTCACAACTATCCTCAAACCGCAGAGTCATCCTTGAATTCTGCCTCCTATCTCAACTATCCTGAAATCGCAGAGTCATCGTTAAATTCTGCCTCCAATCTCAACACTCCTCAAATCGCAGTGTCATCATTAAATTCTGCCTCCTATCTCAACTCTCCTCAAATCGCATTGTCATCCTTAAATTCTGCCTCCCATCTCTACTATCGTCAAATCACAGAGTCATCGTTAAATTCTGCCTCCTATCTTAACTCCCCTCAAATTGCAGAGTCATCATTAAATTCTGCCTCTTATCTCAACTCCCCTCAAATTGCAGTGTCATCGTTAAATTCTGCCTCTTATCTCAACTATCCTCAAATCGCAGGGTCATCGTTAAATTCTGCCTCTTATCTCAACTCTCCTCAAATCGCAGTCATCATTAAATTCTGCCTCCTCACTCACTAGTCCTCAAATCGCAGAGTCATCGTTAAATTGTGCCTCCAATCTCAATTATCCGAAAAATCACATTGTCATTGTTAAATTCTGCCTCCTAACTCAACTACCCTCAAATCGCACAGTCATCGTTAAATTCTGCCTCCTATCTCAACACTCCTAAAATCGCAGAGTCATCGTTAAATTCTGCCTCCAATCTCAACTCCCCTCAAATTGCAGAGTCATCATTAAATTCTGCCTCCTCACGGAACACTCCTCAAATCGCAGAGTCATCATTAAATTCTGCCTCTTATCTCAACTCTCCTCAAATCGCAGTGTCATCGTTTAATTCTGCCTCCTCACTCAACACTCCTCAAATCGCAGAGTCATCGTTAAATTCTGCCTCTTATCTCAACTCTCCTCAAATCGCAGTCATCATTAAATTCTGTCTCCTCACTCACCACTCCTCAAACCGCAGAGTCATCCTTAAATTCTGCCTCCTGTCTCAACTAGCCTCAAATCGCAGTCATCCTTAAATGCTGCCTCCTATCTCAACTATCCTCAAATCGCAGTGTCATCGTTAAATCTGCCTCCTATCTCAACTCTCCTCAAATCGCAGAGTCATCCTTAAATTCTGCGTCCTATCTCAACTCTCCTCAAATCGCAGTGTCATCGTTAAATCTGCCTCCTATCTCAACTCTCCTCAAATCGCGCGGGCATCGTTAAATTCTGCCTCCTACCTCAACTCCCCACAAATCGCAGAATCGTCAAATTCTGCCTCTTCACTCAACTATCCTCAAATCGCACAGTCATCATTAAATTCTGCCTCTTCACTCGACTATCCTCAAACCGCCAAGTTATCATTAAATTCTGCCTCTTATCTCAACTCTCTTCAAATCGCAGTGTCATCGTTAAATTCTGCCTCCGATCTCAACTATCCTCAAATCGCATCGTCATCGTTAAATTCTGCGTCCTATCTCAACTATCCTAAAATCACATCGTCATCGTTAAATTCTGCCTCCTATCTCAACACTCCTAAAATCGCAGGGTCATTGTTAAATTCTGCCTCTTATCTCAACTCTCCTAAAATCGCAGGGTCATCGTTAAATTCTGCCACTTATCTCAACTCTCCTCAATACGCAGTGTCGTCGTTAAATTCTGCCTCCTATCTCAACTCTCCTCAAATCGCAGAGTCATCGTTAAATTTTGCCTCCTATCTCAACTCTCCTCAAATCGCAGTCGTCGTTAAAATCTGCCTCCTATCTCAACACTCCTCAAATCGCAGAGTCATCGTTAAATTCTGCCTCCTCACTCAACATTCCTCAAATCGCAGAGTCATCGTTAAATTCTGCCTCCTATCTCAACTATCCTCAAATCGCGTAGTCATCGTTAAATTCTGCCGCCTATCTCAACTATCCTCAAATTGCAAAATCATCGTTAAATTCTGCGTCCTATCTCAACTATCCTCAATTCACATAGTCATCGTTAAATTCTGCATTTTATCTCAACTATCCTCAAACCGCAGAGTCATGCTCAAATTCTGCCTCCTCACTCAACTATCCTCAAATCGCATAGTCATCGTTGAATTCTGCCTCTTCACTCAACACTCCTCAAATCGCAGAGTCATCATTAAATTCTGCCACCTCACTCACTACTCCTCAAATCGCAGTGTCATCATTAAATTCTACCTCCTCACTCAACTATCCTCAAATCGCAGAGTCATCATTAAATTCTGCCTCTTATCTCAACTTTCCTCAAACTGCAGTCATCCTTAAATTCTGCCTCCTATCTCAACTATCCTAAAATCGCAGGGTCATCGTTAAATTCTACCTCTTATCTCAACTCCCCTCAAATTGCAGAGTCATCGTTAAATTCTGCCTCCTATCTCAACACTCCTAAAATCGCAGGGTCATTGTCAAATTCTGCCTCTTATCTCTACTCTCCTCAATACGCAGTGTCGTCGTTAAATTCTGCCTCCTATCTCAACTCCCCTCAAATTGCAGAGTCCTCGTTAAATTCTGCCTCCTGTCTCAACACTCCTAAAATCGCAGGGTCATTGTGAAATTCTGCCTCTTATCTCAACTCCCCTCAATACGCAGTGTCGTCGTTAAATTCTGCCTCCTCTCTCAACTATCCTCAAACCGCAGAGTCATTCTTAAATTCTGCCTCCTCACTCAACTATCCTCAAATCGCAGTCATCGTTACATTCTGCCTCCTATCTCAACTATCCTCAAATCGCAGTGTCATCGTTAAATCTGCCTCCTATCTCAACTCTCCTCAAATCGCAGAGTCATCCTTAAATTCTGCCTCCTATCTCAACTCTCCTCAAATCGCAGAGTCATCCTTAAATTCTGCCTCCTATCTCAACCCTCCTCAAATCGCGGGGGCATCGTTAAATTCTGCCTCCTACCTCAACACCCACAAATCGCAGAATCATCGTCAAATTCTGCCTCTTCACTCAACTGTCCTCAAATCGCACAGTCATCATTAAATTCTGCCTCTTCACTCAACTATCCTCAAACCGCCAAGTCATCATTAAATTCTGCCTCCTATCTCAACTATCCTCAAATCGGACAGTCATCGTTAAATTCTGCCTCTTCACTCAACTATCCTCAAATCGCACAGTCATCATTAAATTCTGCCTCCAATCTCAACTATCCTCAAATCGCACAGTCATCATTAAATTCTGCCTCCTCATTCAACTTTCCTCAAACCACGGTCATCATTAAATTCTGCCTCCTCACTCAGGTATCCTCAAACCGCAGTCATCCTTGAATTCTGCCTCCTATCTCAACTCTCCTCAAATCGCGGGGGCATCGTTAAATTCTGCCTCCTACCTCAACTACCCACAAATCGCAGAGTCATCATTAAATTCTGCCTCCTCACCGAACACTCCTCAAATCGCAGAGTCATCATTAAATTCTGCCTCTTATCTCAACTCTCCTCAAATCGCAGTGTCATCGTTTAATTCTGCCTCCTCACTCAACACTCCTCAAATCGCAGAGTCATCATTAAATTCTGCCTCTTATCTCAACTCTCCTCAAATCGCAGTCATCATTAAATTCTGTCTCCTCACTCACCACTCCTCAAACCGCAGAGTCATCCTTAAATTCTGCCTCCTGTCTCAACCAGCCTCAAATCGCAGTCATCCTTAAATGCTGCCTCCTATCTCAACTATCCTCAAATCGCAGTGTCATCGTTAAATCTGCCTCCTATCTCAACTCTCCTCAAATCGCAGAGTCATCCTTAAATTCTGCGTCCTATCTCAACTCTCCTCAAATCGCAGTGTCATCGTTAAATCTGCCTCCTATCTCAACTCTCCTCAAATCGCGCGGGCATCGTTAAATTCTGCCTCCTACCTCAACTCCCCACAAATCGCAGAATCGTCAAATTCTGCCTCTTCACTCAACTATCCTCAAATCGCACAGTCATCATTAAATTCTGCCTCTTCACTCGACTATCCTCAAACCGCCAAGTTATCATTAAATTCTGCCTCTTATCTCAACTCTCTTCAAATCGCAGTGTCATCGTTAAATTCTGCCTCCTCACTCACCACTCCTCAAATCGCAGCGTCATCGTTAAATTCTGCCTCCGATCTCAACTATCCTCAAATCGCATCGTCATCGTTAAATTCTGCGTCCTATCTCAACTATCCTAAAATCACATCGTCATCGTTAAATTCTGCCTCCTATCTCAACACTCCTAAAATCGCAGGGTCATTGTTAAATTCTGCCTCTTATCTCAACTCTCCTAAAATCGCAGGGTCATCGTTAAATTCTGCCACTTATCTCAACTCTCCTCAATACGCAGTGTCGTCGTTAAATTCTGCCTCCTATCTCAACTCTCCTCAAATCGCAGAGTCATCGTTAAATTTTGCCTCCTATCTCAACTCTCCTCAAATCGCAGTCGTCGTTAAAATCTGCCTCCTATCTCAACACTCCTCAAATCGCAGAGTCATCGTTAAATTCTGCCTCCTCACTCAACATTCCTCAAATCGCAGAGTCATCGTTAAATTCTGCCTCCTATCTCAACTATCCTCAAATCGCGTAGTCATCGTTAAATTCTGCCGCCTATCTCAACTATCCTCAAATTGCAAAATCATCGTTAAATTCTGCATCCTATCTCAACTATCCTCAATTCACATAGTCATCGTTAAATTCTGCATTTTATCTCAACTATCCTCAAACCGCAGAGTCATGCTCAAATTCTGCCTCCTCACTCAACTATCCTCAAATCGCATAGTCATCGTTGAATTCTGCCTCTTCACTCAACACTCCTCAAATCGCAGAGTCATCATTAAATTCTGCCACCTCACTCACTACTCCTCAAATCGCAGTGTCATCGTTAAATTCTGCCTCCTCACTCAACTATCCTCAAATCGCAGAGTCATCGTTAAATTCTGCCTCCTATCTCAACTTTCCTCAAACTGCAGTCATCCTTAAATTCTGCCTCCTATCTCAACTATCCTAAAATCGCAGGGTCATCGTTAAATTCTACCTCTTATCTCAACTCCCCTCAAATTGCAGAGTCATCGTTAAATTCTGCCTCCTATCTCAACACTCCTAAAATCGCAGGGTCATTGTCAAATTCTGCCTCTTATCGCTACTCTCCTCAATGCGCAGTGTCGTCGTTAAATTCTGCCTCCTATCTCAACTCCCCTCAAATTGCAGAGTCCTCGTTAAATTCTGCCTCCTGTCTCAACACTCCTAAAATCGCAGGGTCATTGTGAAATTCTGCCTCTTATCTCAACTCCCCTCAATACGCAGTGTCGTCGTTAAATTCTGCCTCCTCTCTCAACTATCCTCAAACCGCAGAGTCATTCTTAAATTCTGCCTCCTCACTCAACTATCCTCAAATCGCAGTCATCGTTACATTCTGCCTCCTATCTCAACTATCCTCAAATCGCAGTGTCATCGTTAAATCTGCCTCCTATCTCAACTCTCCTCAAATCGCAGAGTCATCCTTAAATTCTGCCTCCTATCTCAACTCTCCTCAAATCGCAGAGTCATCCTTAAATTCTGCCTCCTATCTCAACCCTCCTCAAATCGCGGGGTATCGTTAAATTCTGCCTCCTACCTCAACACCCACAAATCGCAGAATCATCGTCAAATTCTGCCTCTTCACTCAACTGTCCTCAAATCGCACAGTCATCATTAAATTCTGCCTCTTCACTCAACTATCCTCAAACCGCCAAGTCATCATTAAATTCTGCCTCCTATCTCAACTATCCTCAAATCGGACAGTCATCGTTAAATTCTGCCTCTTCACTCAACTATCCTCAAATCGCACAGTCATCATTAAATTCTGCCTCCAATCTCAACTATCCTCAAATCGCACAGTCATCATTAAATTCTGCCTCCTCATTCAACTTTCCTCAAACCACGGTCATCATTAAATTCTGCCTCCTCACTCAGGTATCCTCAAACCGCAGTCATCCTTGAATTCTGCCTCCTATCTCAACTCTCCTCAAATCGCGGGGGCATCGTTAAATTCTGCCTCCTACCTCAACTACCCACAAATCGCAGAATCATCGTCAAATTCTGCGTCTTCACTCAACTATCCTCAAACCGCCAAGTCATCATTAAATTCTGCCTCCTATCTCAACTGTCCTCAAATCGCACAGTCATCGTTAAATTCTGCCTCTTCACTCAACTATCCTCAAATCGCACAGTCATCGTTAAATTCTGCCTCTTCACTCAACTATCCTCAAATCGCACAGTCATCGTTAAATTCTGCCTCCAATCTCAACTATCCTCAAATCGCACTGTCATGGTTAAATTCTGCCTCTTCACTCAACTATCCTCAAATCGCACAGTCATCATTAAATTCTGCCTCCAATCTCAACTATCCTCAAATCGCACAGTCATCATTAAATTCTGCCTCCTCATTCAACTATCCTCAAACCACGGTCATCATTAAATTCTGCCCTCCTCACTCAAGTATCCTCAAACCGCAGAGTCATCCTTGTATTCTGCCTCCGATCTCAACTCTCCTCAAATCGCAGTGTCATCCTTAAATTCTGCCTCCCATCTCAACTATTGTCAAATCGCAGAGTCATCATTAAATTCTGCCTCCTATCTCAACTCCCCTCAAATTGCAGTCATCATTAAATTCTGCCTCCTATCTCAACTCTCCTCAAATTGCAGTGTCATTGTTAAATTCTGCCTCTTATCTCAACTCTCCTCAAATCGCAGTGTCATCGTCACATTCTGCCTCCTCACTCACCACTCCTCAAATCGCAGTCATCGTTAAATTCTGCCTCCCATCTCAACTATCCTCAAATTGCATAGTCATCGTTAAATTCTGCGTCCTATCTCAACTATCCTAAAATCACATCGTCATCGTTAAATTCTGCCTCCTATCTCAACCCTCCTCAAATCGCAGTGTCATCGATAAATCTGCCTCCTGTTTCAACTCTCCTCAAATCGCAGAGTCATCCTTAAATTTTGCCTCCGATCTCAACTCTCCTCAAATCGCAGTGTCATCGTTAAATCTGCCTCCTATCTCAACTCTCCTCAAATCGTGGGGGCATCGTTAAATTCTGCCTCCTACCTCAACTACCCACAAATCGAAGAATCATCATCAAATTCTGCCTCTTCACTCAACTATCCTCAAACCGCCAAGTCATCATTAAATTCTGCCTCCTGTCTCAACTGTCCTCACATTGCACAGTCATCGTTAAGTTCTGCCTCTTCACTCAACTATCCTCAAATCGCACAGTCATCATTAAATTCTGCCTCCTCATTCAACTATCCTCAAACCACGGTCATCATTAAATTCTGCTTCCTCACAACTATCCTCAAACCGCAGAGTCATCCTTGAATTCTGCCTCCTATCTCAACTATCCTGAAATCGCAGTGTCATCATTAAATTCTGCCTCCTATCTCAACTCTCCTCAAATCGCATTGTCATCCTTAAATTCTGCCTCCCATCTCTACTATCGTCAAATCACAGAGTCATCGTTAAATTCTGCCTCCTATCTTAACTCCCCTCAAATTGCAGAGTCATCATTAAATTCTGCCTCTTATCTCAACTCCCCTCAAATTGCAGTGTCATCGTTAAATTCTGCCTCTTATCTCAACTATCCTCAAATCGCAGTGTCATCGTTAAATTCTGCCTCTTATCTCAACTCTCCTCAAATCGCACAGTCATCGTTAAATTCTGCCTCCTATCTCAACACTCCTAAAATCGCAGAGTCATCGTTAAATTCTGCCTCCAATCTCAACTCCCCTCAAATTGCAGAGTCATCATTAAATTCTGCCTCCTCACTCAACACTCCTCAAATCGCAGAGTCATCATTAAATTCTGCCTCTTATCTCAACTCTCCTCAAATCGCAGTGTCATCGTTTAATTCTGCCTCCTCACTCAACACTCCTCAAATCGCAGAGTCATCGTTAAATTCTGCCTCTTATCTCAACTCTCCTCAAATCGCAGTCATCATTAAATTCTGTCTCCTCACTCACCACTCCTCAAACCACAGAGTCATCCTTAAATTCTGCCTCCTGTCTCAACTAGCCTCAAATCGCAGTCATCCTTAAATGCTGCCTCCTATCTCAACTATCCTCAAATCGCAGTGTCATCGTTAAATCTGCCTCCTATCTCAACTCTCCTCAAATCGCAGAGTCATCCTTAAATTCTGCGTCCTATCTCAACTCTCCTCAAATCGCAGTGTCATCGTTAAATCTGCCTCCTATCTCAACTCTCCTCAAATCGCGCGGGCATCGTTAAATTCTGCCTCCTACCTCAACTCCCCACAAATCGCAGAATCGTCAAATTCTGCCTCTTCACTCAGCTCTCCTCAAATCGCACAGTCATCATTAAATTCTGCCTCTTCACTCAACTATCCTCAAATCGCAGTCATCGTTACATTCTGCCTCCTATCTCAACTCTCCTCAAATTGCAGTCGTCATTCCATTCTGCCTCCTATCTCAACACTCCTAAAATCGCAGAGTCATCGTTAAATTCTGCCTCCTATCTCAACTCCCCTCAAATTGCAGAGTCATCATTAAATTCTGCCTCTTATCTCAACTCTCCTCAATACGCAGTGTCGTCGTTAAATTCTGCCTCCTATCTCAACTACCCTCAAATCGCACAGTCATCGTTAAATTCTGCCTCCTATCTCAACACTCCTAAAATCGCAGGGTCATCGTTAAATTCTGCCTCCTATCTCAACTCTCCTCAAATTGCAGAGTCATCGTTAAATTCTGCCTCTTATCTCAACTCTCCTCAAATCGCAGTGTCATCGTTTAATTCTGCCTCCTCACTCAACACTCCTCAAATCGCAGTCATCGTTAAATTCTGCCTCTTATCTCAACACTCCTCAAATCGCAGTGTCATCATTAAATTCTGCCTCCTCACTCACCACTCCTCAAATCGCAGAGTCATCGTTAAATTCTGCCTCCGATCTCAACTATCCTCAAATCGCAGAGTCATCCTTAAATTCTGCCTTTTATCTCAACTCCCCTCAAATTGCAGAGTCATCCTTAAATTCTGCCTCCTATCGCAACACTCCTAAAATCGCAGGGTCATTGTAAAATTCTGCCTCTTATCCTTACTCTCCTCAATACGCAGTGTCGTTGTTAAATTCTGCCTCCTATCTCAACTCCCCTCAAATTGCAGAGTCCTCGTTAAATTCTGCCTCCTGTCTCAACACTCCTAAAATCGCAGGGTCATTGTGAAATTCTGCCTCTTATCTCAACTTTCCTAAAATCGCAGGGTCATCGTGAAATTCTGCCTCTTATCTCAACTCCCCTCAATACGCAGTGTCGTCGTTAAATTCTGCCTCCTATCTCAACTCCCCTCAAATTGCAGAGTCCTCGTTAAATTCTGCCTCCTGTCTCAACACTCCCTAAATCGCAGGGTCATTGTGAAATTCTGCCTCTTATCTCAACTTTCCTAAAATCGCAGGGTCATCGTGAAATTCTGCCTCTTATCTCAACTCCCCTCAATACGCAGTGTCGTCGTTAAATTCTGCCTCCTGTCTCAACACTCCTAAAATCGCAGGGTCATTGTGAAATTCTGCCTCTTATCTCAACTATCCTCAAATCGCACAGTCATCCTTAAATTCTGCCTCCCATCTCAACTATCGTCAAATCGCAGAGTCATCATTAAATTCTGCCTCCTATCTCAACTCCCCTCAAATTGCAAAGTCATCATTAAATTCTGCCTCCTATCTCAACTCTCCTCAAATTGCAGTGTCATCGTTAAATTCTGCCTCTTATCTCAACTATCCTCAAATCGCAGGGTCATCGTCAAATTCTGCCACTCATCTCAACTCTCCTCAATACGCAATGTCGTCGTTAAATTCTGCCTCCTATCTCAACTCTCCTCAAATCGCAGAGTCATCATTAAATTCTGCCTCCTATCTCAACTCTCCTCAAATCGCAGTCGTCGTTAAAATCTGCCTCCTATCTCAACACTCCTCAAATCGCAGAGTCATCGTTAAATTCTGCCTCCTCACTCAACATTCCTCAAATCGCAGAGTCATCGTTAAATTCTGCCTGCTATCTCAACTATCCTCAAATCGCGTAGTCATCGTTAAATTCTGCCGCCTATCTCAACTGTCCTCAAATTGCAAAATCATCGTTAAATTCTGCGTCCTATCTCAACTATCCTCAAATCACATAGTCATCGTTAAATTCTGCTTCCTCTCTCAACTATCCTCAAATCGCACAGTCATCGTTAAATTCTGCCTCCTATCTCAACTATCCTCAAATCGCATAGTCATCATTAAATTCTTCCTCCTACCTCAACTATCCTCAAATCGGATGGTCATCGATAAATTCTGCCTCCTATCGCAAATATCCTCAAACCGCAGAGTCATTCTTAAATTCTGCCTCCTATCTCAACTATCCTCAAATCGCACAGTCATCATTAAATTCTGCCTCCTATCTCAACTATCCTCAAATCGGATGGTCATCGTTAAATTCTGCCTCCTATCCCAACTATCCTCAAACCGCAGAGTCATTCTTAAATTCTGCCTCCTCACTCAACTATCCTCAAATCGCAGTCATCGTTACATTCTGCCTCCTATCTCAACTCTCCTCAAATTGCAGTTGTCATTCAATTCTGCCTCCTATCTCAACTCTTCTCAAATCGCAGAGTCATCATTAAATTCTGCCTCCTATCTCAACTATCCTCAAATCACATAGTCATCGTTAAATTCTGCCTCCTCACTCAACTGTCCTCATAATCACAGAGTCCTCGTTAAATTCTGCCTCCTGTCTCAACACTCCTAAAATCGCAGGGTCATTGTGAAATTCTGCCTCTTATCTCAACTTTCCTAAAATCGCAGGGTCATCGTGAAATTCTGCCTCTTATCTCAACTCCCCTCAATACGCAGTGTCGCCGGTAAATTCTGCCTCCTATCTCAACTCCCCTCAAATTGCAGAGTCCTCGTTAAATTCTGCCTCCTGTCTCAACACTCCTAAAATCGCAGGGTCATTGTGAAATTCTGCCTCTTATCTCAACTTTCCTAAAATCGCAGGGTCATCGTGAAATTCTGCCTCTTATCTCAACTCCCCTCAATACGCAGTGTCGTCGTTAAATTCTGCCTCCTGTCTCAACACTCCTAAAATCGCAGGGTCATTGTGAAATTCTGCCTCTTATCTCAACTATCCTCAAATCGCACAGTCATCCTTAAATTCTGCCTCCCATCTCAACTATCGTCAAATCGCAGAGTCATCATTAAATTCTGCCTCCTATCTCAACTCCCCTCAAATTGCAGAGTCATCATTAAATTCTGCCTCCTATCTCAACTCTCCTCAAATTGCAGTGTCATCGTTAAATTCTGCCTCTTATCTCAACTATCCTCAAATCGCAGGGTCATCGTCAAATTCTGCCACTCATCTCAACTCTCCTCAATACGCAATGTCGTCGTTAAATTCTGCCTCCTATCTCAACTCTCCTCAAATCGCAGAGTCATCATTAAATTCTGCCTCCTATCTCAACTCTCCTCATATCGCAGTCGTCGTTAAAATCTGCCTCCTATCTCAACACTCCTCAAATCGCAGAGTCATCGTTAAATTCTGCCTCCTCACTCAACATTCCTCAAATCGCAGAGTCATCGTTAAATTCTGCCTCCTATCTCAACTCTCCTCAAATCGCGTAGTCATCGTTAAATTCTGCCGCCTATCTCAACTGTCCTCAAATTGCAAAATCATCGTTAAATTCTGCGTCCTATCTCAACTATCCTCAAATCACATAGTCATCGTTAAATTCTGCTTCCTCTCTCAACTATCCTCAAATCGCACAGTCATCGTTAAATTCTGCCTCCTATCTCAACTATCCTCAAATCGCATAGTCATCGTTAAATTCTTCCTCCTACCTCAACTATCCTCAAATCGGATGGTCATCGATAAATTCTGCCTCCTATCGCAACTATCCTCAAACCGCAGAGTCATTCTTAAATTCTGCCTCCTATCTCAACTATCCTCAAATCGCACAGTCATCATTAAATTCTGCCTCCTATCTCAACTATCCTCAAATCGGATGGTCATCGTTAAATTCTGCCTCCTATCTCAACTATCCTCAAACCGCAGAGTCATTCTTAAATTCTGCCTCCTCACTCAACTATCCTCAAATCGCAGTCATCGTTGCATTCTGCCTCCTATCTCAACTCTCCTCAAATTGCAGTCGTCATTCAATTCTGCCTCCTATCTCAACTCTTCTCAAATCGCAGAGTCATCATTAAATTCTGCCTCCTATCTCAACTATCCTCAAATCACATAGTCATCGTTAAATTCTGCCTCCTCACTCAACTGTCCTCATAATCACAGAGTCATCGTTAAATTCTGCCTCCTCACTCAACTATCCTCAAATCGCATAGTCATCGTTAAATTCTGCCTCCACACTCAACTACCCTCATAATCGCATAGTCATCGTTAAATTCTGCCTCCGATCTCAACTATCCTCAATCCACACAGTCATCGTTAAAATTTGCCTCCAATCTCAACTCTCCTCAAATCGCAGAGTCATCCTTAAATTCTGCCTCCTATCTCAACTCTCCTCAAATCGCAGGGTCATCGTTAAATTCTGCCTCCAACCTCAACTCCCCACAAATCGCAGTCATCGTCAAATTCTGCCTCCTATCTCAACTATCCTCAAACTGCAGTGTCATCATTAAATTCTGCCTCCTCACTCAACTATCCTCAAATCGCAGTCATCGTTAAATTCTGCCTCCTCACTCACCAGTCCTCAAACTGCAGAGTCATCGTTAAATTCTGCATTTTATCTCAACTATCCTCAAATCGCAGTGTCATGCTCAAATTCTGCCTCCTATCTCAACTACCCTCAAATCGCATAGTCATCGTTGAATTCTGCCTCTTCACTCAACTATCCTCAAATCGCATAGTCATCGTTAAATTCTGCCTCCTCACTCAACTATCCTCAAATCGTATAGTCATCGTTAAATTCTGCCTCCTATCTCAACTATCCTCAAACTGCAGAGTCGTCCTTAAATTCTGCCTCCCATCTCAACTCTCCTCAAATCGCAGTGTCATCGTTAAATTCTGCCTCCTATCTCAACTATCCTCAAATCGGATGGTCATCGTTAAATTCTGCCTCCTATCTCAACTATCCTCAAACCACAGAGTCATTCTTAAATTCTGCCTCCTCACTCAACTATCCTCAAATCGCAGTCATCGTTACATTCTGCCTCCTATCTGAACTCTCCTCAAATTGCAGTCGTCATTCAATTCTGCCTCCTATCTCAACTCTTCTCAAATCGCAGCGTCATCATTAAATTCTGCCTCCTATCTCAACTATCCTCAAATCACATAGTCATCGTTAAATTCTGCCTCCTCACTCAACTGTCCTCATAATCACAGAGTCATCGTTAAATTCTGCCTCCTCACTCAACTATCCTCAAATCGCATAGTCATCGTTAAATTCTGCCTCCACACTCAACTACCCTCATAATCGCATAGTCATCGTTAAATTCTGCCTCCGATCTCAACTATCCTCAATCCACACAGTCATCGTTAAAATTTGCCTCCAATCTCAACTCTCCTCAAATCGCAGAGTCATCCTTAAATTCTGCCTCCTATCTCAACTCTCCTCAAATCGCAGGGTCATCGTTAAATTCTGCCTCCAACCTCAACTCCCCACAAATCGCAGTCATCGTCAAATTCTGCCTCCTATCTCAACTATCCTCAAACTGCAGAGTCATTGTTAAATTCTGCCTCTTCACTCAACCATCCTCAAATCGGATGGTCATCGTTAAATTCTGCCTCCTATCTCAACGATCCTCAAACTGCAGAGTCATTCTTAAATTCTGCCTCCTCACTCAACTATCCTCAAATCGCAGTCACCGTTCCATTCTGCCTCCTATCTCAACTCTCCTCAAATCGCAGAGTCATCGTTAAATTCTGCCTCCTCACTCAACACTCCTCAAATCGCAGTCATCGTTAAATTCTGCATTTTATCTCAACTATCCTCAAACCGCAGAGTCATGCTCAAATTCTGCCTCCTCACTCAACTATCCTCAAATCGCATAGTCATCGTTGAAATCTGCCTCTTCACTCAACTATCCTCAAATCGCATAGTCATCGTTAAATTCTGCCCTCCTCACTCAACTATCCTCAAATCGTATAGTCATCGTTAAATTCTGCCTCCTATCTCAACTATCCTCAAACTGCAGAGTCGTCCTTAAATTCTGCCTCCCATCTCAACTCTCCTCAAATCGCAGTGTCATCGTTAAATACTGCCTCCTATCTCAACTATCCTCAAATTGCAGTCATCCTTAAATTCTGCCTCCTATCTCAACTATCCTCAAATCGCAGGGTCATCGTTAAATTCTGCCTCTTATCTCAACTCCCCTCAAATTGCAGAGTCATCCTTAAATTCTGCCTCCTATCGCAACACTCCTAAAATCGCAGGGTCATTGTAAAATTCTGCCTCTTATCCTTACTCTCCTCAATACGCAGTGTCGTTGTTAAATTCTGCCTCCTATCTCAACTCCCCTCAAATTGCAGAGTCCTCGTTAAATTCTGCCTCCTGTCTCAACACTCCTAAAATCGCAGGGTCATTGTGAAATTCTGCCTCTTATCTCAACTTTCCTAAAATCGCAGGGTCATCGTGAAATTCTGCCTCTTATCTCAACTCCCCTCAATACGCAGTGTCGTCGTTAAATTCTGCCTCCTATCTCAACTCTCCTCAAATCGCAGTCATCCTTAAATGCTGCCTCCTTTCTCAACTATCCTCAAATCGCAGTCATCGTTAAATTCTGCTTCCTCTCTCAACTATCCTCAAATCGCACAGTCATCGTTAAATTCTGCCTCCTATCTCAACTATCCTCAAATCGCATAGTCATCGTTAAATTCTTCCTCCTACCTCAACTATCCTCAAATCGGATGGTCATCGCTAAATTCTGCCTCCTCTCTCAACTATCCTCAAATCGCACAGTCATCGTTAAATTCTGCCTCCTATCTCAACTATCCTCAAATCGCATAGTCATCGTTAAATTCTTCCTCCTACCTCAACTATCCTCAAATCGGATGGTCATCGCTAAATTCTGCCTCCTATCGCAACTATCCTCAAACTGCAGAGTCATTCTTAAATTCTGCCTCCTATCTCAACTATCCTCAAATCGCACAGTCATCATTAAATTCTGCCTCCTATCTCAACTATCCTCAAATCGGATGGTCATCGTTAAATTCTGCCTCCTATCTCAACTATCCTCAAACCACAGAGTCATTCTTAAATTCTGCCTCCTCACTCAACTATCCTCAAATCGCAGTCATCGTTACATTCTGCCTCCTATCTCAACTCTCCTCAAATTGCAGTCGTCATTCAATTCTGCCTCCTATCTCAACTCTTCTCAAATCGCAGAGTCATCATTAAATTCTGCCTCCTATCTCAACTATCCTCAAATCACATAGTCATCGTTAAATTCTGCCTCCTCACTCAACTGTCCTCATAATCGCAGAGTCATCGTTAAATTCTGCCTCCTCACTCAACTATCCTCAAATCGCATAGTCATCGTTAAATTCTGCCTCCTCACTCAACTACCCTCATAATCGCATAGTCATCGTTAAATTCTGCCTCCGATCTCAACTATCCTCAAACCACACAGTCATCGTTAAAATTTGCCTCCGATCTCAACTCTCCTCAAATCGCAGAGTCATCCTTAAATTCTGCCTCCTATCTCAACTCTCCTCAAATCGCAGGGTCATCGTTAAATTCTGCCTCCAACCTCAACTCCCCACAAATCGCAGTCATCGTCAAATTCTGCCTCCTATCTCAACTATCCTCAAACCGCAGAGTCATTGTTAAATTCTGCCTCTTCACTCAACCATCCTCAAATCGGATGGTCATCGTTAAATTCTGCCTCCTATCTCAACGATCCTCAAACTGCAGAGTCATTCTTAAATTCTGCCTCCTCACTCAAATATCCTCAAATCGCAGTCATCGTTAAATTCTGCATTTTATCTCAACTATCCTCAAACCGCAGAGTCATGCTTAAATTCTGCCTCCTATCTCAACTATCCTCAAATCACATAGTCATCGTTAAATTCTGCCTCCTCACTCAACTGTCCTCATAATCGCAGAGTCATCGTTAAATTCTGCCTCCTCACTCAACTATCCTCAAATCGCATAGTCATCGTTAAATTCTGCCTCCTCACTCAACTACCCTCATAATCGCATAGTCATCGTTAAATTCTGCCTCCGATCTCAACTATCCTCAAACCACACAGTCATCGTTAAAATTTGCCTCCGATCTCAACTCTCCTCAAATCGCAGAGTCATCCTTAAATTCTGCCTCCCATCTCAACTCTCCTCAAATCGCAGGGTCATCGTTAAATTCTGCCTCTTATCTCAACTCCCCTCAAATTGCAGAGTCATCCTTAAATTCTGCCTCCTATCTCAACACTCCTAAAATCGCAGGGTCATTGTAAAATTCTGCCTCTTATCCTTACTCTCCTCAATACGCAGTGTCGTTGTTAAATTCTGCCTCATATCTCAACTCCCCTCAAATTGCAGAGTCCTCGTTAAATTCTGCCTCCTGTCTCAACACTCCTAAAATCGCAGGGTCATTGTGAAATTCTGCCTCTTATCTCAACTTTCCTAAAATCGCAGGGTCATCGTGAAATTCTGCCTCTTATCTGAACTCCCCTCAATACGCAGTGTCGTCGTTAAATTCTGCCTCCTATCTCAACTCTCCTCAAATCGCAGTCATCCTTAAATGCTGCCTCCTTTCTCAACTATCCTCAAATCGCAGTCATCGTTAAATCTGCCTCCTTTCTCAACTCTCCTCAAATCGCAGAGTCATCCTTAAATTCTGCCTCCTATCTCAACTCTCCTCAAATCGCAGAGTCATCGTTAAATTCTGCCTCCTATCTCAACGATCCTCAAACTGCAGAGTCATTCTTAAATTCTGCCTCCTCACTCAACTATCCTCAAATCGCAGTCACCGTTCCATTCTGCCTCCTATCTCAACTCTCCTCAAATCGCAGAGTCATCGTTAAATTCTGCCTCCTCACTCAACACTCCTCAAATCGCAGTCATCGTTAAATTCTGCATTTTATCTCAACTATCCTCAAACCGCAGAGTCATGCTCAAATTCTGCCTCCTCACTCAACTATCCTCAAATCGCATAGTCATCGTTGAAATCTGCCTCTTCACTCAACTATCCTCAAATCGCATAGTCATCGTTAAATTCTGCCCTCCTCACTCAACTATCCTCAAATCGTATAGTCATCGTTAAATTCTGCCTCCTATCTCAACTATCCTCAAACTGCAGAGTCGTCCTTAAATTCTGCCTCCCATCTCAACTCTCCTCAAATCGCAGTGTCATCGTTAAATACTGCCTCCTATCTCAACTATCCTCAAATTGCAGTCATCCTTAAATTCTGCCTCCTATCTCAACTATCCTCAAATCGCAGGGTCATCGTTAAATTCTGCCTCTTATCTCAACTCCCCTCAAATTGCAGAGTCATCCTTAAATTCTGCCTCCTATCGCAACACTCCTAAAATCGCAGGGTCATTGTAAAATTCTGCCTCTTATCCTTACTCTCCTCAATACGCAGTGTCGTTGTTAAATTCTGCCTCCTATCTCAACTCCCCTCAAATTGCAGAGTCCTCGTTAAATTCTGCCTCCTGTCTCAACACTCCTAAAATCGCAGGGTCATTGTGAAATTCTGCCTCTTATCTCAACTTTCCTAAAATCGCAGGGTCATCGTGAAATTCTGCCTCTTATCTCAACTCCCCTCAATACGCAGTGTCGTCGTTAAATTCTGCCTCCTATCTCAACTCTCCTCAAATCGCAGTCATCCTTAAATGCTGCCTCCTTTCTCAACTATCCTCAAATCGCAGTCATCGTTAAATTCTGCTTCCTCTCTCAACTATCCTCAAATCGCACAGTCATCGTTAAATTCTGCCTCCTATCTCAACTATCCTCAAATCGCATAGTCATCGTTAAATTCTTCCTCCTACCTCAACTATCCTCAAATCGGATGGTCATCGCTAAATTCTGCCTCCTCTCTCAACTATCCTCAAATCGCACAGTCATCGTTAAATTCTGCCTCCTATCTCAACTATCCTCAAATCGCATAGTCATCGTTAAATTCTTCCTCCTACCTCAACTATCCTCAAATCGGATGGTCATCGCTAAATTCTGCCTCCTATCGCAACTATCCTCAAACTGCAGAGTCATTCTTAAATTCTGCCTCCTATCTCAACTATCCTCAAATCGCACAGTCATCATTAAATTCTGCCTCCTATCTCAACTATCCTCAAATCGGATGGTCATCGTTAAATTCTGCCTCCTATCTCAACTATCCTCAAACCACAGAGTCATTCTTAAATTCTGCCTCCTCACTCAACTATCCTCAAATCGCAGTCATCGTTACATTCTGCCTCCTATCTCAACTCTCCTCAAATTGCAGTCGTCATTCAATTCTGCCTCCTATCTCAACTCTTCTCAAATCGCAGAGTCATCATTAAATTCTGCCTCCTATCTCAACTATCCTCAAATCACATAGTCATCGTTAAATTCTGCCTCCTCACTCAACTGTCCTCATAATCGCAGAGTCATCGTTAAATTCTGCCTCCTCACTCAACTATCCTCAAATCGCATAGTCATCGTTAAATTCTGCCTCCTCACTCAACTACCCTCATAATCGCATAGTCATCGTTAAATTCTGCCTCCGATCTCAACTATCCTCAAACCACACAGTCATCGTTAAAATTTGCCTCCGATCTCAACTCTCCTCAAATCGCAGAGTCATCCTTAAATTCTGCCTCCTATCTCAACTCTCCTCAAATCGCAGGGTCATCGTTAAATTCTGCCTCCAACCTCAACTCCCCACAAATCGCAGTCATCGTCAAATTCTGCCTCCTATCTCAACTATCCTCAAACCGCAGAGTCATTGTTAAATTCTGCCTCTTCACTCAACCATCCTCAAATCGGATGGTCATCGTTAAATTCTGCCTCCTATCTCAACGATCCTCAAACTGCAGAGTCATTCTTAAATTCTGCCTCCTCACTCAAATATCCTCAAATCGCAGTCATCGTTAAATTCTGCATTTTATCTCAACTATCCTCAAACCGCAGAGTCATGCTTAAATTCTGCCTCCTATCTCAACTATCCTCAAATCACATAGTCATCGTTAAATTCTGCCTCCTCACTCAACTGTCCTCATAATCGCAGAGTCATCGTTAAATTCTGCCTCCTCACTCAACTATCCTCAAATCGCATAGTCATCGTTAAATTCTGCCTCCTCACTCAACTACCCTCATAATCGCATAGTCATCGTTAAATTCTGCCTCCGATCTCAACTATCCTCAAACCACACAGTCATCGTTAAAATTTGCCTCCGATCTCAACTCTCCTCAAATCGCAGAGTCATCCTTAAATTCTGCCTCCCATCTCAACTCTCCTCAAATCGCAGGGTCATCGTTAAATTCTGCCTCTTATCTCAACTCCCCTCAAATTGCAGAGTCATCCTTAAATTCTGCCTCCTATCTCAACACTCCTAAAATCGCAGGGTCATTGTAAAATTCTGCCTCTTATCCTTACTCTCCTCAATACGCAGTGTCGTTGTTAAATTCTGCCTCATATCTCAACTCCCCTCAAATTGCAGAGTCCTCGTTAAATTCTGCCTCCTGTCTCAACACTCCTAAAATCGCAGGGTCATTGTGAAATTCTGCCTCTTATCTCAACTTTCCTAAAATCGCAGGGTCATCGTGAAATTCTGCCTCTTATCTGAACTCCCCTCAATACGCAGTGTCGTCGTTAAATTCTGCCTCCTATCTCAACTCTCCTCAAATCGCAGTCATCCTTAAATGCTGCCTCCTTTCTCAACTATCCTCAAATCGCAGTCATCGTTAAATCTGCCTCCTTTCTCAACTCTCCTCAAATCGCAGAGTCATCCTTAAATTCTGCCTCCTATCTCAACTCTCCTCAAATCGCAGAGTCATCGTTAAATTCTGCCTCCTATCTCAACTCTCCTCAAATTGCAGAGTCATCGTTAAATTCTGCCTCTTATCTCAACTCTCCTCAAATCGCAGTGTCATCGTTTAATTCTGCCTCCTCACTCAACACTCCTCAAATCGCAGAGTCATCGTTAAATTCTGCCTCTTATCTAAACACTCCTCAAATCGCAGTGTCATCATTAAATTCTGCCTCCTCACTCACCACTCCTCAAATCGCAGAGTCATCGTTAAATTCTGCCTCCGATCTCAACTATCCTCAAATCGCAGAGTCATCCTTAAATTCTGCCTCCTGTCTCAACTAGCCTCAAATCGCAGTCATCCTTAAATTCTGCCTCCTATGTCAACTCTCCTCAAATTGCAGAGTCATCGTTAAATTCTGCCTCTTATCTCAACTATCCTCAAATCGCACAGTCATCATTAAATTCTGCCTCTTCACTCGACTATCCTCAAACCGCCAAGTTATCGTTAAATTCTGCCTCTTATCTCAACTCTCCTCAAATCGCAGTGTCATCGTTAAATTCTGCCTCCTCACTCACCACTCCTCAAATCGCAGTGTCATCCTTAAATTCTGCCTCCCATCTCAACTATCGTCAAATCGCAGTCATCGTTAAATTCTGCCTCCTATCTTAACTCCCCTCAAATTGCAGAGTCATCATTAAATTCTGCCTCCTATCTCAACTATCCTCAAATTGCAGTGTCATTGTTAAATTCTGCCTCTTGTCTCAACTATCCTCAAATCGCAGTGTCATCGTTAAATTCTGCCTCTTATCTCAACTCTCCTCAAATCGCAGTGTCATCATTAAATTCTGCCTCCTTACTCACCACTCCTCAAATCGCAGAGTCATCGTTAAATTCTGCCTCCGATCTCAACTATCCTCAAATTGCATAGTCATCGTTAAATTCTGCATCCAATCTCAACTATCCGAAAATCACATCGTCATCGTTAAATTCTGCCTCCTATCCCAACTATCCTCAAATCGCAGGGTCATCGTTAAATTCTGCCTCCTATCTTAACTCCCCTCAAATTGCAGAGTCATCGTTAAATTCTCCCTCCTATCTCAACACTCCTAAAATCGCAGGGTCATTGTTAAATTCTGCCTCTTATCTCAACTCTCCTAAAATCGCAGGGTCATCGTCAAATTCTGCGTCTTATCTCAACTCCCCTCAATACGCAGTGTCGTCGTTAAATTCTTCTTCTTATCTCAACTCTCCTCAAATCGCAGTGTCATCGTTAAATTCTGCCTCCTCACTCACCACTCCTCAAATCGCAGAGTCATTGTTAAATTCTGCCTCCCATCTCAACTTTCCTAAAATTGCATCGTCATCGTTAAATTCTGCGTCCTATCTCAACTGTCCTCAAATCGCACAGTCATTGTTAAATTCTGCCTCTTCACTCAACTATCCTCAAATCGCACAGTCATCATGAAATTCTGCTTCCTCACAACTATCCTCAAACTGCAGAGTCATCCTTGAATTCTGCCTCCTACCTCAACTATCCTGAAATCGCAGAGTCATCGTTAAATTCTGCCTCCAATCTCAACACTCAAATCGCAGTGTCATCATTAAATTCTGCCTCCTATCTCAACTATCCTCAAATCGCAGTGGCATCGTTAAATTCTGCCTCTTATCTCACCACTCCTCAAATCGCAGAGTCATCGTTAAATTCTGCATCCGATCTCAACTATCCTCAAATTGCAGTCATCGTTAAATTCTGCGTCCTATCTCAACAATCCTAAAATCACATCGTCATCGTTAAATTCTGCCTCCTATCTCAACTATCCTGAAATCGCACAGTCATCGTTAAATTCTGCCTCCTATCTCAACACTCCTAAAATTGCAGAGTCATCATTAAATTCTGCCTCTTATCTCAACTCTCCTCAATACGCAGTGTCGTCGTTAAATTCTGCCTCTTATCTCAACTCTCCTCAAATCGCAGTCATCGTTAAATTCTGCCTCTTATCTCAACTCTCCTCAAATCGCAGTGTCATCGTTTAATTCTGCCTCCTCACTCAACACTCCTCAAATCGCAGAGTCATCGTTAAATTCTGCCTCTTATCTCAACTCTCCTCAAATCGCAGAGTCATCGTTAAATTCTGCCTCCGATCTCAACTATCCTCAAATCGCAGAGTCATCCTTAAATTCTGCCTCCTATCCCAACAAGCCTCAAATCGCAGTCATCCTTAAATGCTGCCTCCTATCTCAACTATCCTCAAATCGCAGTGTCATCGTTAAATCTGCCTCCTATCTCAACTCTCCTCAAATCGCAGAGTCATCCTGAAATTCTGCCTCCTACCTCAACTCTCCTCAAATCGCAGAGTCATCCTTAAATTCTGCCTCCTATCTCAACTCTCCTGAAATCGCAGAGTCATCCTTAAATTCTGCCTCCTACCTCAACTCCCCACAAATCGCAGAATCGTCAAATTCTGCCTCTTCACTCAACTATCCTCAAATCGCACAGTCATCATTAAATTCTGCCTCTTCACTCAACTATGCTCAAACCGCCAAGTTACGGTTAAATTCTGCCTCTTATCTCAACTCTCCTCAAATCGCAGTGTCATCGTTAAATTCTGCCCTACTCACTCACCACTCCTCAAATCGCAGTCATCGTTAAATTCTACCTCCGATCTCAACTATCCTCAAATCGCATCGTCATCGTTAAATTCTGCGTCCTATCTCAACTATCCTAAAATCACATCGTCATCGTTAAATTCTGCCTCCTATCTCAACTCCCCTCAAATTGCAGAGTCATCGTTAAATTCTGCCACCTATCTCAACACTCCTAAAATCGCAGGGTCATTGTTAAATTCTGCCTCTTATCTCAACTCTCCTAAAATTGCAGGGTCATCGTCAAATTCTGCCACTTATCTCAACTCTCCTCAATACGCAGTGTCGTCGTTAAATTCTGCCTCCTATCTCAACTCTCCTCAAATCGAAGAGTCATCGTTAAAATCTGCCTCCTGTCCAAACTATCCTCAAATCGCAGTCATCCTTAAATGCTGCCTCCTATCTCAACTCCCCTCAAATTGCAGAGTCATCGTTAAATTCTGCCTCCTATCTCAACACTCCTAAAATCGCAGGGTCATCATCAAAATCTGCCTCTTATCTCAACTCTCCTCAATACAGTGTCGTCGATAAATTCTGCCTCCGATCTAATCTCCTCAAATCGCAGTCATCGTTAAATTCTGCCTCTTATCTCAACTCTCCTCAAATTGCAGTGTCATCGTTAAATTCTGCCTCCTCACTCAACACTCCTCAAATCGCAGTCATCGTTAAATTCTGCCTCCGATCTCAACTATCCTCAAATCGCAGAGTCATCCTTAAATTCTGCCTCCTGTCCCAACTAGCCTCAAATCGCAGTCATCCTTAAATGCTGCCTCCTTTCTCAACTATCCTGAAATCGCAGTGTCATCGTTAAATCTGCCTCCTCTCTCAACTCGCCTCAAATCGCAGAGTCATCCTTAAATTCTGCCTCCGATCTCAATTCTCCTCAAATCGCAGTGTCATCGTTAAATCTGCCTCCTATCTCAACTCTCCTCAAATCGCGGGGACATCGTTAAATTCTGCCTCCTACCTCAACTCCCCACAAATCGCAGAATCATCATCAAATTCTGCCTCTTCACTCAACTATCCTCAAACCGCCAAGTCATCATTAAATTCTGCCTCCTATCTCAACTGTCCTCAAATCGCACAGTCATCATTAAATTCTGCCTCTTCACTCAACTATCCTCAAATCGCACAGTCATCGTTAAATTCTGCTTCTTCACTCAACTATCCTCAAATCGCACAGTCATCATTAAATTCTGCCTCCAATCACAACTATCCTCAAATCGCACTGTCATCGTTAAATTCTGCCTCTTCACTCAACTATCCTCAAATCGCACAGTCATCATTAAATTCTGCCTCCAATCTCAACTATCCTCAAATCGCACAGTCATCATTAAATTCTGCCTCCTCATTCAACTATCCTCAAACCACGGTCATGATTAAATTCTGCCCTCCTCACTCAAGTATCCTCAAACCGCAGAGTCATCCTTGTATTCTGCCTCCTCTCTCAACTCTCCTCAAATCGCAGTGTCATCCTTAAATTCTGCCTCCCATCTCAACTATTGTCAAATCGCAGAGTCATCATTAAATTCTGCCTCCTATCTCAACTCCCCTCAAATTGCAGAGTCATCATTAATTTCTGCCTCCTATCTCAACTATCCTAAAATCACATCGTCATCGTTAAATTCTGCCTCCTATCTCAACTCCCCTCAAATTGCAGAGTCATCGTTAAATTCTGCCTCCTATCTCAACACTCCTAAAATCGCAGTGTCATCGTTAAATTCTGCCTCCTCACTCAACACTCCTCAAATCGCAGAGTCATCCTTAAATTTTGCCTCCGATCTCAACTCTCCTCAAATCGCAGTGTCATCGTTAAATCTGCCTCCTATCTCAACTCTCCTCAAATCGCGGGGGCATCGTTAAATTCTGCCTCCTACCTCAACTACCCACAAATCGAAGAATCATCATCAAATTCTGCCTCTTCACTCAACTATCCTCAAACCGCCAAGTCATCATTAAATTCTGCCTACTATCTCAACTGTCCTCAAATTGCACAGTCATCGTTAAGTTCTGCCTCTTCACTCAACTATTCTCAAACCACGGTCATCATTAAATTCTGCTTCCTCACAACTATCCTCAAACTGCAGAGTCATCCTTGAATTCTGCCTCCCATCTCAACTCCCCTCAAATTGCAGAGTCATCGTTAAATTCTGCCTCTTATCTCAACTATCCTCAAATCGCAGTGTCATCGTTAAATTCTGCCTCTTATCTCAACTCTCCTCAAATCGCAGTGTCATCGTTAAATTCTGCCTCTTATCTCAACTCCGCTCAAATTGCAGTGTCATCGTTAAATTCTGCCTCTTATCTCAACTATCCTCAAATCGCAGTGTCATCGTTAAATTCTGCCTCTTATCTCAACTCTCCTCAAATCGCAGTCATCATTAAATTCTGCGTCCTCACTCACCAGTCCTCAAATCGCAGAGTCATCGTTAAATTCTGCCTCAAAAATCTCAATTATCCGAAAAATCACATCGTCATCGTTAAATTCTTCCTCCTATCTCAACTACCCTCAAATCGCACAGTCATTGTTAAATTCTGCCTCCTATCTCAACACTCCTAAAATCGCAGAGTCATCGTTAAATTCTGCCTCCTATCTCAACTCCCCTCAAATTGCAGTCATCATTAAATTCTGCCTCTTATCTCAACTCTACTCAAATCGCAGTGTCATCGTTTAATTCTGCCTCCTCACTCAACACTCCTCAAATCGCAGAGTCATCATTAAATTCTGACTCTTATCTCAACTCCCCTCAAATTGCAGAGTCATCATTAAATTCTGCCTCTTATCTCAACTCTCCTCAAATCGCAGTGTCATCGTTTAATTCTGCCTCTGATCTCAACTCTCCTCAAATCGCAGTGTCATCCTTAAATTCTGCCTCCTGTTTCAACTAGCCTCAAATCGCAGTCATCCTTAAATGCTGCCTCCTATCTCAACAATCCTCAAATCGCAGTGTCATCGTTAAATCTGCCTCCTATCTCAACTCTCCTCAAATCGCGCGGGCATCGTTAAATTCTGCCTCCTACCTCAACTCCCCACAAATCGCAGAATCGTCAAATTCTGCCTCTTCACTCAACTATCCTCAAATCGCACAGTCATCATTAAATTCTGCCTCTTCACTCAACTATCCTCAAATCGCACAGTCATCATTAAATTCTACCTCTTATCTCAACTCTCCTCAAATCGCAGTGGCATCGGTAAATTCTGCATCCTCACTCACCACTCCTCAAATCGCAGCGTCATCGTTAAATTCTGCCTCCGATCTCAACTATCCTCAAATCGCATCGTCATCATTAAATTCTGCATCCTATCTCAAATATCCTAAAATCACATCGTCATCATTAAACTCTGCCTCCTATCTCAACTCCCCTAAAATTGCAGAGTCATCGTTAAATTCTGCCTCCTATCTCAACACTCCTAAAAATCGCAGTGTCATTGTGAAATTCTGCCTCTTATCTCAACTCTCCTAAAATCGCAGGGTCATCGTCAAATTCTGCCACTTATCTCAACTCTCCTCAATACGCAATGTCGTCGTTAAATTCTGCCTCCTATCTCAACTCTCCTCAAATCGCAGAGTCCTCGTTAAATTCTGCCTCCTATCTCAACTCTCCTAAAATCGCAGGGTCATCGTCAAATTCTGCCACTTATCTCAACTCTCCTCAATACGCAATGTCGTCGTTAAATTCTGCCTCCTATCTCAACTCTCCTCAAATCGCAGTCGTCGTTAAAATCTGCCTCCTATCTCAACACTCCTCAAATCGCAGAGTCATCGTTAAATTCTGCCTCCTCACTCAACATTCCTCAAATCGCAGAGTCATCGTTAAATTCTGCCTCCTATCTCAACTATCCTCAAATCGCGTAGTCATCGTTAAATTCTGCCGCCTATCTCAACTGTCCTCAAATTGCAAAATCATCGTTAAATTCTGCGTCCTATCTCAACTATCCTCAAATCACATAGTCATCGTTAAATTCTGCCTCCTCTCTCAACTATCCTCAAATCGCACAGTCATCGTTAAATTCTGCCTCCTATCTCAACTATCCTCAAATCGCATAGTCATCGTTAAATTCTTCCTCCTACCTCAACTATCCTCAAATCGGATGGTCATCGCTAAATTCTGCCTCCTATCGCAACTATCCTCAAACCGCAGAGTCATTCTTAAATTCTGCCTCCTATCTCAACTATCCTCAAATCGCACAGTCATCATTAAATTCTGCCTCCTATCTCAACTATCCTCAAATCGGATGGTCATCGTTAAATTCTGCCTCCTATCTCAACTATCCTCAAACCGCAGAGTCATTCTTAAATTCTGCCTCCTCACTCAACTATCCTCAAATCACAGTCATCGTTACATTCTGCCTCCTATCTCAACTCTCCTCAAATTGCAGTCGTCATTAAATTCTGCCTCCTATCTCAACTATCCTCAAATCACATAGTCATCGTTAAATTCTGCCTCCTCACTCAACTGTCCTCATAATCGCAGAGTCATCGTTAAATTCTGCCTCCTCACTCAACTATCCTCAAATCGCATAGTCATCGTTAAATTCTGCCTCCTCACTCAACTACCCTCATAATCGCATAGTCATCGTTAAATTCTGCCTCCGATCTCAACTATCCTCAATCCACACAGTCATCGTTAAAATTTGCCTCGGATCTCAACTCTCCTCAAATCGCAGGGTCATCGTTAAATTCTGCCTCCAACCTCAACTCCCCACAAATCGCAGTCATCGTCAAATTCTGCCTCCTATCTCAACTATCCTCAAACCGCAGAGTCATTGTTAAATTCTGCCTCTTCACTCAACCATCCTCAAATCGGATGGTCATCGTTAAATTCTGCCTCCTATCTCAACGATCCTCAAACTGCAGAGTCATTCTTAAATTCTGCCTCCTCACTCAACTATCCTCAAATCGCAGTCATCGTTACATTCTGCCTCCTATCTCAACTCTCCTCAAATCGCAGAGTCATCGTTAAATTCTGCCTCCTCACTCAACACTCCTCAAATCGCAGTCATCGTTAAATTCTGCATTTTATCTCAACTATCCTCAAACCGCAGAGTCATGCTCAAATTCTGCCTCCTCACTCAACTATCCTCAAATCGCATAGTCATCGTTGAATTCTGCCTCTTCACTCAACTATCCTCAAATCGCATAGTCATCGTTAAATTCTGCCTCCTCACTCAACTATCCTCAAATCGTATAGTCATCGTTAAATTCTGCCTCCTATCTCAACTATCCTCAAACTGCAGAGTCGTCCTTAAATTCTGCCTCCCATCTCAACTCTCCTCAAATCGCAGTGTCATCGTTAAATACTGCCTCCTATCTCAACTATCCTCAAACTGCAGTCATCCTTAAATTCTGCCTCCTATCTCAACTATCCTCAAATCGCAGGGTCATCGTTAAATTCTGCCTCTTATCTCAACTCCCCTCAAATTGCAGAGTCATCCTTAAATTCTGCCTCCTATCGCAACACTCCTAAAATCGCAGGGTCATTGTAAAATTCTGCCTCTTATCCTTACTCTCCTCAATACGCAGTGTCGTTGTTAAATTCTGCCTCCTCATTCAACTATCCTCAAACCACGGTCATGATTAAATTCTGCCCTCCTCACTCAAGTATCCTCAAACCGCAGAGTCATCCTTGTATTCTGCCTCCTCTCTCAACTCTCCTCAAATCGCAGTGTCATCCTTAAATTCTGCCTCCCATCTCAACTATTGTCAAATCGCAGAGTCATCATTAAATTCTGCCTCCTATCTCAACTCCCCTCAAATTGCAGAGTCATCATTAATTTCTGCCTCCTATCTCAACTATCCTAAAATCACATCGTCATCGTTAAATTCTGCCTCCTATCTCAACTCCCCTCAAATTGCAGAGTCATCGTTAAATTCTGCCTCCTATCTCAACACTCCTAAAATCGCAGTGTCATCGTTAAATTCTGCCTCCTCACTCAACACTCCTCAAATCGCAGAGTCATCCTTAAATTTTGCCTCCGATCTCAACTCTCCTCAAATCGCAGTGTCATCGTTAAATCTGCCTCCTATCTCAACTCTCCTCAAATCGCGGGGGCATCGTTAAATTCTGCCTCCTACCTCAACTACCCACAAATCGAAGAATCATCATCAAATTCTGCCTCTTCACTCAACTATCCTCAAACCGCCAAGTCATCATTAAATTCTGCCTACTATCTCAACTGTCCTCAAATTGCACAGTCATCGTTAAGTTCTGCCTCTTCACTCAACTATTCTCAAACCACGGTCATCATTAAATTCTGCTTCCTCACAACTATCCTCAAACTGCAGAGTCATCCTTGAATTCTGCCTCCTATCTCAACTATCCTGAAATCGCAGAGTCATCGTTAAATTCTGCCTCCAATCTCAACACTCCTCAAATCGCAGTGTCATCATTAAATTCTGCCTCCTATCTCAACTCTCCTCAAATCGCATTGTCATCCTTAAATTCTGCCTCCCATCTCAACTCCCCTCAAATTGCAGAGTCATCGTTAAATTCTGCCTCTTATCTCAACTATCCTCAAATCGCAGTGTCATCGTTAAATTCTGCCTCTTATCTCAACTCTCCTCAAATCGCAGTGTCATCGTTAAATTCTGCCTCTTATCTCAACTCCGCTCAAATTGCAGTGTCATCGTTAAATTCTGCCTCTTATCTCAACTATCCTCAAATCGCAGTGTCATCGTTAAATTCTGCCTCTTATCTCAACTCTCCTCAAATCGCAGTCATCATTAAATTCTGCGTCCTCACTCACCAGTCCTCAAATCGCAGAGTCATCGTTAAATTCTGCCTCAAAAATCTCAATTATCCGAAAAATCACATCGTCATCGTTAAATTCTTCCTCCTATCTCAACTACCCTCAAATCGCACAGTCATTGTTAAATTCTGCCTCCTATCTCAACACTCCTAAAATCGCAGAGTCATCGTTAAATTCTGCCTCCTATCTCAACTCCCCTCAAATTGCAGTCATCATTAAATTCTGCCTCTTATCTCAACTCTACTCAAATCGCAGTGTCATCGTTTAATTCTGCCTCCTCACTCAACACTCCTCAAATCGCAGAGTCATCATTAAATTCTGCCTCTTATCTCAACTCCCCTCAAATTGCAGAGTCATCATTAAATTCTGCCTCTTATCTCAACTCTCCTCAAATCGCAGTGTCATCGTTTAATTCTGCCTCTGATCTCAACTCTCCTCAAATCGCAGTGTCATCCTTAAATTCTGCCTCCTGTTTCAACTAGCCTCAAATCGCAGTCATCCTTAAATGCTGCCTCCTATCTCAACAATCCTCAAATCGCAGTGTCATCGTTAAATCTGCCTCCTATCTCAACTCTCCTCAAATCGCGCGGGCATCGTTAAATTCTGCCTCCTACCTCAACTCCCCACAAATCGCAGAATCGTCAAATTCTGCCTCTTCACTCAACTATCCTCAAATCGCACAGTCATCATTAAATTCTGCCTCTTCACTCAACTATCCTCAAATCGCACAGTCATCATTAAATTCTACCTCTTATCTCAACTCTCCTCAAATCGCAGTGGCATCGGTAAATTCTGCATCCTCACTCACCACTCCTCAAATCGCAGCGTCATCGTTAAATTCTGCCTCCGATCTCAACTATCCTCAAATCGCATCGTCATCATTAAATTCTGCATCCTATCTCAAATATCCTAAAATCACATCGTCATCATTAAACTCTGCCTCCTATCTCAACTCCCCTAAAATTGCAGAGTCATCGTTAAATTCTGCCTCCTATCTCAACACTCCTAAAAATCGCAGTGTCATTGTGAAATTCTGCCTCTTATCTCAACTCTCCTAAAATCGCAGGGTCATCGTCAAATTCTGCCACTTATCTCAACTCTCCTCAATACGCAATGTCGTCGTTAAATTCTGCCTCCTATCTCAACTCTCCTCAAATCGCAGAGTCCTCGTTAAATTCTGCCTCCTATCTCAACTCTCCTAAAATCGCAGGGTCATCGTCAAATTCTGCCACTTATCTCAACTCTCCTCAATACGCAATGTCGTCGTTAAATTCTGCCTCCTATCTCAACTCTCCTCAAATCGCAGTCGTCGTTAAAATCTGCCTCCTATCTCAACACTCCTCAAATCGCAGAGTCATCGTTAAATTCTGCCTCCTCACTCAACATTCCTCAAATCGCAGAGTCATCGTTAAATTCTGCCTCCTATCTCAACTATCCTCAAATCGCGTAGTCATCGTTAAATTCTGCCGCCTATCTCAACTGTCCTCAAATTGCAAAATCATCGTTAAATTCTGCGTCCTATCTCAACTATCCTCAAATCACATAGTCATCGTTAAATTCTGCCTCCTCTCTCAACTATCCTCAAATCGCACAGTCATCGTTAAATTCTGCCTCCTATCTCAACTATCCTCAAATCGCATAGTCATCGTTAAATTCTTCCTCCTACCTCAACTATCCTCAAATCGGATGGTCATCGCTAAATTCTGCCTCCTATCGCAACTATCCTCAAACCGCAGAGTCATTCTTAAATTCTGCCTCCTATCTCAACTATCCTCAAATCGCACAGTCATCATTAAATTCTGCCTCCTATCTCAACTATCCTCAAATCGGATGGTCATCGTTAAATTCTGCCTCCTATCTCAACTATCCTCAAACCGCAGAGTCATTCTTAAATTCTGCCTCCTCACTCAACTATCCTCAAATCACAGTCATCGTTACATTCTGCCTCCTATCTCAACTCTCCTCAAATTGCAGTCGTCATTAAATTCTGCCTCCTATCTCAACTATCCTCAAATCACATAGTCATCGTTAAATTCTGCCTCCTCACTCAACTGTCCTCATAATCGCAGAGTCATCGTTAAATTCTGCCTCCTCACTCAACTATCCTCAAATCGCATAGTCATCGTTAAATTCTGCCTCCTCACTCAACTACCCTCATAATCGCATAGTCATCGTTAAATTCTGCCTCCGATCTCAACTATCCTCAATCCACACAGTCATCGTTAAAATTTGCCTCCGATCTCAACTCTCCTCAAATCGCAGGGTCATCGTTAAATTCTGCCTCCAACCTCAACTCCCCACAAATCGCAGTCATCGTCAAATTCTGCCTCCTATCTCAACTATCCTCAAACCGCAGAGTCATTGTTAAATTCTGCCTCTTCACTCAACCATCCTCAAATCGGATGGTCATCGTTAAATTCTGCCTCCTATCTCAACGATCCTCAAACTGCAGAGTCATTCTTAAATTCTGCCTCCTCACTCAACTATCCTCAAATCGCAGTCATCGTTACATTCTGCCTCCTATCTCAACTCTCCTCAAATCGCAGAGTCATCGTTAAATTCTGCCTCCTCACTCAACACTCCTCAAATCGCAGTCATCGTTAAATTCTGCATTTTATCTCAACTATCCTCAAACCGCAGAGTCATGCTCAAATTCTGCCTCCTCACTCAACTATCCTCAAATCGCATAGTCATCGTTGAATTCTGCCTCTTCACTCAACTATCCTCAAATCGCATAGTCATCGTTAAATTCTGCCTCCTCACTCAACTATCCTCAAATCGTATAGTCATCGTTAAATTCTGCCTCCTATCTCAACTATCCTCAAACTGCAGAGTCGTCCTTAAATTCTGCCTCCCATCTCAACTCTCCTCAAATCGCAGTGTCATCGTTAAATACTGCCTCCTATCTCAACTATCCTCAAACTGCAGTCATCCTTAAATTCTGCGTCCTATCTCAACTATCCTAAAATCACATCGTCATCGTTAAATTCTGCCTCCTATCTCAACACTCCTAAAATCGCAGGGTCATTGTTAAATTCTGCCTCTTATCTCAACTCTCCTAAAATCGCAGGGTCATCGTTAAATTCTGCCACTTATCTCAACTCTCCTCAATACGCAGTGTCGTCATTAAATTCTGCCTCCTATCTCAACTCTCCTCAAATCGCAGAGTCATCGTTAAATTTTGCCTCCTATCTCAACTCTCCTCAAATCGCAGTCGTCGTTAAAATCTGCCTCCTATCTCAACACTCCTCAAATCGCAGAGTCATCGTTAAATTCTGCCTCCTCACTCAACATTCCTCAAATCGCAGAGTCATCGTTAAATTCTGCCTCCTATCTCAACTATCCTCAAATCGCGTAGTCATCGTTAAATTCTGCCGCCTATCTCAACTATCCTCAAATTGCAAAATCATCGTTAAATTCTGCGTCCTATCTCAACTATCCTCAATTCACATAGTCATCGTTAAATTCTGCATTTTATCTCAACTATCCTCAAACCACAGAGTCATGCTCAAATTCTGCCTCCTCACTCAACTATCCTCAAATCGCATAGTCATCGTTGAATTCTGCCTCTTCACTCAACACTCCTCAAATCGCAGAGTCATCATTAAATTCTGCCACCTCACTCACTACTCCTCAAATCGCAGTGTCATCGTTAAATTCTGCCTCCACACTCAACTATCCTCAAATCGCAGAGTCATCGTTAAATTCTGCCTCCTATCTCAACTTTCCTCAAACTGCAGTCATCCTTAAATTCTGCCTCCTATCTCAACTATCCTAAAATCGCAGGGTCATCGTTAAATTCTACCTCTTATCTCAACTCCCCTCAAATTGCAGAGTCATCGTTAAATTCTGCCTCCTATCTCAACACTCCTAAAATCGCAGGGTCATTGTCAAATTCTGCCTCTTATCTCTACTCTCCTCAATACGCAGTGTCGTCGTTAAATTCTGCCTCCTATCTCAACTCCCCTCAAATTGCAGAGTCCTCGTTAAATTCTGCCTCCTGTCTCAACACTCCTAAAATCGCAGGGTCATTGTGAAATTCTGCCTCTTATCTCAACTCCCCTCAATACGCAGTGTCGTCGTTAAATTCTGCCTCCTCTCTCAACTATCCTCAAACCGCAGAGTCATTCTTAAATTCTGCCTCCTCACTCAACTATCCTCAAATCGCAGTCATCGTTACATTCTGCCTCCTATCTCAACTATCCTCAAATCGCAGTGTCATCGTTAAATCTGCCTCCTATCTCAACTCTCCTCAAATCGCAGAGTCATCCTTAAATTCTGCCTCCTATCTCAACTCTCCTCAAATCGCAGAGTCATCCTTAAATTCTGCCTCCTATCTCAACCCTCCTCAAATCTCGGGGGCATCATTAAATTCTGCCTCCTACCTCAACACCCACAAATCGCAGAATCATCGTCAAATTCTGCCTCTTCACTCAACTGTCCTCAAATCGCACAGTCATCATTAAATTCTGCCTCTTCACTCAACTATCCTCAAACCGCCAAGTCATCATTAAATTCTGCCTCCGATCTCAACTATCCTCAAATCGGACAGTCATCGTTAAATTCTGCCTCTTCACTCAACTATCCTCAAATCGCACAGTCATCATTAAATTCTGCCTCCAATCTCAACTATCCTCAAATCGCACAGTCATCATTAAATTCTGCCTCCTCATTCAACTTTCCTCAAACCACGGTCATCATTAAATTCTGCCTCCTCACTCAGGTATCCTCAAACCGCAGTCATCCTTGAATTCTGCCTCCTATCTCAACTCTCCTCAAATCGCGGGGGCATCGTTAAATTCTGCCTCCTACCTCAACTACCCACAAATCGCAGAATCATCGTCAAATTCTGCCTCTTCACTCAACTATCCTCAAACCGCCAAGTCATCATTAAATTCTGCCTCCTATCTCAACTGTCCTCAAATCGCACAGTCATCGTTAAATTCTGCCTCTTCACTCAACTATCCTCAAATCGCACAGTCATCGTTAAATTCTGCCTCTTCACTCAACTATCCTCAAATCGCACAGTCATCATTAAATTCTGCCTCCAATCTCAACTATCCTCAAATCGCACTGTCATGGTTAAATTCTGCCTCTTCACTCAACTATCCTCAAATCGCACAGTCATCATTAAATTCTGCCTCCAATCTCAACTATCCTCAAATCGCACAGTCATCATTAAATTCTGCCTCCTCATTCAACTATCCTCAAACCACGGTCATCATTAAATTCTGCCCTCCTCACTCAAGTATCCTCAAACCGCAGAGTCATCCTTGTATTCTGCCTCCGATCTCAACTCTCCTCAAATCGCAGTGTCATCCTTAAATTCTGCCTCCCATCTCAACTATTGTCAAATCGCAGAGTCATCATTAAATTCTGCCTCCTATCTCAACTCCCCTCAAATTGCAGTCATCATTAAATTCTGCCTCCTATCTCAACTCTCCTCAAATTGCAGTGTCATTGTTAAATTCTGCCTCTTATCTCAACTCTCCTCAAATCGCAGTGTCATCGTTACATTCTGCCTCCTCACTCACCACTCCTCAAATCGCAGTCATCGTTAAATTCTGCCTCCCATCTCAACTATCCTCAAATTGCATAGTCATCGTTAAATTCTGCGTCCTATCTCAACTATCCTAAAATCACATCGTCATCGTTAAATTCTGCCTCCTATCTCAACCCTCCTCAAATCGCAGTGTCATCGATAAATCTGCCTCCTATTTCAACTCTCCTCAAATCGCAGAGTCATCCTTAAATTTTGCCTCCGATCTCAACTCTCCTCAAATCGCAGTGTCATCGTTAAATTCTGCCTCCAATCTCAACTATCCTCAAATCGCACTGTCATGGTTAAATTCTGCCTCTTCACTCAACTATCCTCAAATCGCACAGTCATCATTAAATTCTGCCTCCAATCTCAACTATCCTCAAATCGCACAGTCATCATTAAATTCTGCCTCCTCATTCAACTATCCTCAAACCACGGTCATCATTAAATTCTGCCCTCCTCACTCAAGTATCCTCAAACCGCAGAGTCATCCTTGTATTCTGCCTCCGATCTCAACTCTCCTCAAATCGCAGTGTCATCCTTAAATTCTGCCTCCCATCTCAACTATTGTCAAATCGCAGAGTCATCATTAAATTCTGCCTCCTATCTCAACTCCCCTCAAATTGCAGTCATCATTAAATTCTGCCTCCTATCTCAACTCTCCTCAAATTGCAGTGTCATTGTTAAATTCTGCCTCTTATCTCAACTCTCCTCAAATCGCAGTGTCATCGTTACATTCTGCCTCCTCACTCACCACTCCTCAAATCGCAGTCATCGTTAAATTCTGCCTCCCATCTCAACTATCCTCAAATTGCATAGTCATCGTTAAATTCTGCGTCCTATCTCAACTATCCTAAAATCACATCGTCATCGTTAAATTCTGCCTCCTATCTCAACCCTCCTCAAATCGCAGTGTCATCGATAAATCTGCCTCCTATTTCAACTCTCCTCAAATCGCAGAGTCATCCTTAAATTTTGCCTCCGATCTCAACTCTCCTCAAATCGCAGTGTCATCGTTAAATCTGCCTCCTATCTCAACTCTCCTCAAATCGTGGGGGCATCGTTAAATTCTGCCTCCTACCTCAACTACCCACAAATCGAAGAATCATCATCAAATTCTGCCTCTTCACTCAACTATCCTCAAACCGCCAAGTCATCATTAAATTCTGCCTCCTGTCTCAACTGTCCTCAAATTGCACAGTCATCGTTAAGTTCTGCCTCTTCACTCAACTATCCTCAAATCGCACAGTCATCATTAAATTCTGCCTCCTCATTCAACTATCCTCAAACCACGGTCATCATTAAATTCTGCTTCCTCACAACTATCCTCAAACCGCAGAGTCATCCTTGAATTCTGCCTCCTATCTCAACTATCCTGAAATCGCAGTGTCATCATTAAATTCTGCCTCCTATCTCAACTCTCCTCAAATCGCATTGTCATCCTTAAATTCTGCCTCCCATCTCTACTATCGTCAAATCACAGAGTCATCGTTAAATTCTGCCTCCTATCTTAACTCCCCTCAAATTGCAGAGTCATCATTAAATTCTGCCTCTTATCTCAACTCCCCTCAAATTGCAGTGTCATCGTTAAATTCTGCCTCTTATCTCAACTATCCTCAAATCACAGTCATCATTAAATTCTGCCTCCTCACTCACCAGTCCTCAAATCGCAGAGTCATCGTTAAATTGTGCCTCCAATCTCAATTATCCGAAAAATCACATTGTCATTGTTAAATTCTGCCTCCTATCTCAACTACCCTCAAATCGCACAGTCATCGTTAAATTCTGCCTCCTATCTCAACACTCCTAAAATCGCAGAGTCATCGTTAAATTCTGCCTCCAATCTCAACTCCCCTCAAATTGCAGAGTCATCATTAAATTCTGCCTCCTCACTCAACACTCCTCAAATCGCAGAGTCATCATTAAATTCTGCCTCTTATCTCAACTCTCCTCAAATCGCAGTGTCATCGTTTAATTCTGCCTCCTCACTCAACACTCCTCAAATCGCAGAGTCATCGTTAAATTCTGCCTCTTATCTCAACTCTCCTCAAATCGCAGTCATCATTAAATTCTGTCTCCTCACTCACCACTCCTCAAACCGCAGAGTCATCCTTAAATTCTGCCTCCTGTCTCAACTAGCCTCAAATCGCAGTCATCCTTAAAGGCTGCCTCCTATCTCAACTATCCTCAAATCGCAGTGTCATCGTTAAATCTGCCTCCTATCTCAACTCTCCTCAAATCGCAGAGTCATCCTTAAATTCTGCGTCCTATCTCAACTCTCCTCAAATCGCAGTGTCATCGTTAAATCTGCCTCCTATCTCAACTCTCCTCAAATCGCGCGGGCATCGTTAAATTCTGCCTCCTACCTCAACTCCCCACAAATCGCAGAATCGTCAAATTCTGCCTCTTCACTCAGCTATCCTCAAATCGCACAGTCATCATTAAATTCTGCCTCTTCACTCAACTATCCTCAAATCGCAGTCATCGTTACATTCTGCCTCCTATCTCAACTCTCCTCAAATTGCAGTCGTCATTCCATTCTGCCTCCTATCTCAACACTCCTAAAATCGCAGAGTCATCGTTAAATTCTGCCTCCTATCTCAACTCCCCTCAAATTGCAGAGTCATCATTAAATTCTGCCTCTTATCTCAACTCTCCTCAATACGCAGTGTCGTCGTTAAATTCTGCCTCCTATCTCAACTACCCTCAAATCGCACAGTCATCGTTAAATTCTGCCTCCTATCTCAACACTCCTAAAATCGCAGGGTCATCGTTAAATTCTGCCTCCTATCTCAACTCTCCTCAAATTGCAGAGTCATCGTTAAATTCTGCCTCTTATCTCAACTCTCCTCAAATCGCAGTGTCATCGTTTAATTCTGCCTCCTCACTCAACACTCCTCAAATCGCAGTCATCGTTAAATTCTGCCTCTTATCTCAACACTCCTCAAATCGCAGTGTCATCATTAAATTCTGCCTCCTCACTCACCACTCCTCAAATCGCAGAGTCATCGTTAAATTCTGCCTCCGATCTCAACTATCCTCAAATCGCAGAGTCATCCTTAAATTCTGCCTCTTATCTCAACTCCCCTCAAATTGCAGAGTCATCCTTAAATTCTGCCTCCTATCGCAACACTCCTAAAATCGCAGGGTCATTGTAAAATTCTGCCTCTTATCCTTACTCTCCTCAATACGCAGTGTCGTTGTTAAATTCTGCCTCCTATCGCAACTCCCCTCAAATTGCAGAGTCCTCGTTAAATTCTGCCTCCTGTCTCAACACTCCTAAAATCGCAGGGTCATTGTGAAATTCTGCCTCTTATCTCAACTTTCCTAAAATCGCAGGGTCATCGTGAAATTCTGCCTCTTATCTCAACTCCCCTCAATACGCAGTGTCGTCGTTAAATTCTGCCTTCTGTCTCAACACTCCTAAAATCGCAGGGTCATTGTGAAATTCTGCCTCTTATCTCAACTATCCTCAAATCGCACAGTCATCCTTAAATTCTGCCTCCCATCTCAACTATCGTCAAATCGCAGAGTCATCATTAAATTCTGCCTCCTATCTCAACTCCCCTCAAATTGCAGAGTCATCATTAAATTCTGCCTCCTATCTCAACTCTCCTCAAATTGCAGTGTCATCGTTAAATTCTGCCTCTTATCTCAACTATCCTCAAATCGCAGGGTCATCGTCAAATTCTGCCACTCATCTCAACTCTCCTCAATACGCAATGTCGTCGTTAAATTCTGCCTCCTATCTCAACTCTCCTCAAATCGCAGAGTCATCATTAAATTCTGCCTCCTATCTCAACTCTCCTCAAATCGCAGTCGTCGTTAAAATCTGCCTCCTATCTCAACACTCCTCAAATCGCAGAGTCATCGTTAAATTCTGCCTCCTCACTCAACATTCCTCAAATCGCAGAGTCATCGTTAAATTCTGCCTCCTATCTCAACTATCCTCAAATCGCGTAGTCATCGTTAAATTCTGCCGCCTATCTCAACTGTCCTCAAATTGCAAAATCATCGTTAAATTCTGCGTCCTATCTCAACTATCCTCAAATCACATAGTCATCGTTAAATTCTGCTTCCTCTCTCAACTATCCTCAAATCGCACAGTCATCGTTAAATTCTGCCTCCTATCTCAACTATCCTCAAATCGCATAGTCATCGTTAAATTCTTCCTCCTACCTCAACTATCCTCAAATCGGATGGTCATCGATAAATTCTGCCTCCTATCGCAACTATCCTCAAACCGCAGAGTCATTCTTAAATTCTGCCTCCTATCTCAACTATCCTCAAATCGCACAGTCATCATTAAATTCTGCCTCTTATCTCAACTATCCTCAAATCGGATGGTCATCGTTAAATTCTGCCTCCTATCCCAACTATCCTCAAACCGCAGAGTCATTCTTAAATTCTGCCTCCTCACTCAACTATCCTCAAATCGCAGTCATCGTTACATTCTGCCTCCTATCTCAACTCTCCTCAAATTGCAGTCGTCATTCAATTCTGCCTCCTATCTCAACTCTTCTCAAATCGCAGAGTCATCATTAAATTCTGCCTCCTATCTCAACTATCCTCAAATCACATAGTCATCGTTAAATTCTGCCTCCTCACTCAACTGTCCTCATAATCACAGAGTCCTCGTTAAATTCTGCCTCCTGTCTCAACACTCCTAAAATCGCAGGGTCATTGTGAAATTCTGCCTCTTATCTCAACTTTCCTAAAATCGCAGGGTCATCGTGAAATTCTGCCTCTTATCTCAACTCCCCTCAATACGCAGTGTCGCCGTTAAATTCTGCCTCCTATCTCAACTCCCCTCAAATTGCAGAGTCCTCGTTAAATTCTGCCTCCTGTCTCAACACTCCTAAAATCGCAGGGTCATTGTGAAATTCTGCCTCTTATCTCAACTTTCCTAAAATCGCAGGGTCATCGTGAAATTCTGCCTCTTATCTCAACTCCCCTCAATACGCAGTGTCGTCGTTAAATTCTGCCTCCTGTCTCAACACTCCTAAAATCGCAGGGTCATTGTGAAATTCTGCCTCTTATCTCAACTATCCTCAAATCGCACAGTCATCATTAAATTCTGCCTCCTATCTCAACTCTCCTCAAATCGCATAGTCATCGTTAAATTCTTCCTCCTACCTCAACTATCCTCAAATCGGATGGTCATCGATAAATTCTGCCTCCTATCGCAACTATCCTCAAACCGCAGAGTCATTCTTAAATTCTGCCTCCTATCTCAACTATCCTCAAATCGCACAGTCATCATTAAATTCTGCCTCTTATCTCAACTATCCTCAAATCGGATGGTCATCGTTAAATTCTGCCTCCTATCCCAACTATCCTCAAACCGCAGAGTCATTCTTAAATTCTGCCTCCTCACTCAACTATCCTCAAATCGCAGTCATCGTTACATTCTGCCTCCTATCTCAACTCTCCTCAAATTGCAGTCGTCATTCAATTCTGCCTCCTATCTCAACTCTTCTCAAATCGCAGAGTCATCATTAAATTCTGCCTCCTATCTCAACTATCCTCAAATCACATAGTCATCGTTAAATTCTGCCTCCTCACTCAACTGTCCTCATAATCACAGAGTCCTCGTTAAATTCTGCCTCCTGTCTCAACACTCCTAAAATCGCAGGGTCATTGTGAAATTCTGCCTCTTATCTCAACTTTCCTAAAATCGCAGGGTCATCGTGAAATTCTGCCTCTTATCTCAACTCCCCTCAATACGCAGTGTCGCCGTTAAATTCTGCCTCCTATCTCAACTCCCCTCAAATTGCAGAGTCCTCGTTAAATTCTGCCTCCTGTCTCAACACTCCTAAAATCGCAGGGTCATTGTGAAATTCTGCCTCTTATCTCAACTTTCCTAAAATCGCAGGGTCATCGTGAAATTCTGCCTCTTATCTCAACTCCCCTCAATACGCAGTGTCGTCGTTAAATTCTGCCTCCTGTCTCAACACTCCTAAAATCGCAGGGTCATTGTGAAATTCTGCCTCTTATCTCAACTATCCTCAAATCGCACAGTCATCCTTAAATTCTGCCTCCCATCTCAACTATCGTCAAATCGCAGAGTCATCATTAAATTCTGCCTCCTATCTCAACTCCCCTCAAATTGCAGAGTCATCATTAAATTCTGCCTCCTATCTCAACTCTCCTCAAATTGCAGTGTCATCGTTAAATTCTGCCTCTTATCTCAACTATCCTCAAATCGCAGGGTCATCGTCAAATTCTGCCACTCATCTCAACTCTCCTCAATACGCAATGTCGTCGTTAAATTCTGCCTCCTATCTCAACTCTCCTCAAATCGCAGAATCATCATTAAATTCTGCCTCCTATCTCAACTCTCCTCAAATCGCAGTCGTCGTTAAAATCTGCCTCCTATCTCAACACTCCTCAAATCGCAGAGTCATCGTTAAATTCTGCCTCCTCACTCAACATTCCTCAAATCGCAGAGTCATTGTTAAATTCTGCCTCCTATCTCAACTATCCTCAAATCGCGTAGTCATCGTTAAATTCTGCCGCCTATCTCAACTGTCCTCAAATTGCAAAATCATCGTTAAATTCTGCTTCCTCTCTCAACTATCCTCAAATCGCACAGTCATCGTTAAATTCTGCCTCCTATCTCAACTATCCTCAAATCGCATAGTCATCATTAAATTCTTCCTCCTACCTCAACTATCCTCAAATCGGATGGTCATCGATAAATTCTGCCTCCTATCGCAACTATCCTCAAACCGCAGAGTCATTCTTAAATTCTGCCTCCTATCTCAACTATCCTCAAATCGCACAGTCATCATTAAATTCTGCCTCCTATCTCAACTATCCTCAAATCGGATGGTCATCGTTAAATTCTGCCTCCTATCTCAACTATCCTCAAACCGCAGTCATTCTTAAATTCTGCCTCCTCACTCAACTCTCCTCAAATTGCAGTCGTCATTCAATTCTGCCTCCTATCTCAACTCTTCTCAAATCGCAGAGTCATCGTTAAATTCTGCCTCCTCACTCAACTGTCCTCATAATCACAGAGTCATCGTTAAATTCTGCCTCCTCACTCAACTATCCTCAAATCGCATAGTCATCGTTAAATTCTGCCTCCACACTCAACTACCCTCATAATCGCATAGTCATCGTTAAATTCTGCCTCCGATCTCAACTATCCTCAATCC
Source organism: Myxine glutinosa (assembly GCF_964187855.1). NCBI lineage: Eukaryota > Metazoa > Chordata > Myxini > Myxiniformes > Myxinidae > Myxine > Myxine glutinosa. Next base: position 32,216,370 of record NC_136271.1, read on the forward strand.
ACACAGTCATCGTTAAAATTTGCCTCCAATCTCAACTCTCCTCAAATCGCAGAGTCATCCTTAAATTCTGCCTCCTATCTCAACTCTCCTCAAATCGCAGGGTCATCGTTAAATTCTGCCTCCAACCTCAACTCCCCACAAATCGCAGTCATCGTCAAATTCTGCCTCCTATCTCAACTATCCTCAAACTGCAGTGTCATCATTAAATTCTGCCTCCTCACTCAACTATCCTCAAATCGCAGTCATCGTTAAATTCTGCCTCCTCACTCACCAGTCCTCAAACTGCAGAGTCATCGTTAAATTCTGCATTTTATCTCAACTATCCTCAAATCGCAGTGTCATGCTCAAATTCTGCCTCCTATCTCAACTACCCTCAAATCGCATAGTCATCGTTGAATTCTGCCTCTTCACTCAACTATCCTCAAATCGCATAGTCATCGTTAAATTCTGCCTCCTCACTCAACTATCCTCAAATCGTATAGTCATCGTTAAATTCTGCCTCCTATCTCAACTATCCTCAAACTGCAGAGTCGTCCTTAAATTCTGCCTCCCATCTCAACTCTCCTCAAATCGCAGTGTCATCGTTAAATTCTGCCTCCTATCTCAACTATCCTCAAATCGGATGGTCATCGTTAAATTCTGCCTCCTATCTCAACTATCCTCAAACCACAGAGTCATTCTTAAATTCTGCCTCCTCACTCAACTATCCTCAAATCGCAGTCATCGTTACATTCTGCCTCCTATCTGAACTCTCCTCAAATTGCAGTCGTCATTCAATTCTGCCTCCTATCTCAACTCTTCTCAAATCGCAGCGTCATCGTTAAATTCTGCCTCCTATCTCAACTATCCTCAAATCACATAGTCATCGTTAAATTCTGCCTCCTCACTCAACTGTCCTCATAACCACAGAGTCATCGTTAAATTCTGCCTCCTCACTCAACTATCCTCAAATCGCATAGTCATCGTTAAATTCTGCCTCCACACTCAACTACCCTCATAATCGCATAGTCATCGTTAAATTCTGCCTCCGATCTCAACTATCCTCAATCCACACAGTCATCGTTAAAATTTGCCTCCAATCTCAACTCTCCTCAAATCGCAGAGTCATCCTTAAATTCTGCCTCCTATCTCAACTCTCCTCAAATCGCAGGGTCATCGTTAAATTCTGCCTCCAACCTCAACTCCCCACAAATCGCAGTCATCGTCAAATTCTGCCTCCTATCTCAACTATCCTCAAACCGCAGAGTCATTGTTAAATTCTGCCTCTTCACTCAACCATCCTCAAATCGGATGGTCATCGTTAAATTCTGCCTCCTATCTCAACGATCCTCAAACTGCAGAGTCATTCTTAAATTCTGCCTCCTCACTCAACTATCCTCAAATCGCAGTCATCGTTACATTCTGCCTCCTATCTCAACTCTCCTCAAATCGCAGAGTCATCGTTAAATTCTGCCTCCTCACTCAACACTCCTCAAATCGCAGTCATCGTTAAATTCTGCATTTTATCTCAACTATCCTCAAACCGCAGAGTCATGCTCAAATTCTGCCTCCTCACTCAACTATCCTCAAATCGCATAGTCATCGTTGAAATCTGCCTCTTCACTCAACTATCCTCAAATCGCATAGTCATCGTTAAATTCTGCCCTCCTCACTCAACTATCCTCAAATCGTATAGTCATCGTTAAATTCTGCCTCCTATCTCAACTATCCTCAAACTGCAGAGTCGTCCTTAAATTCTGCCTCCCATCTCAACTCTCCTCAAATCGCAGTGTCATCGTTAAATACTGCCTCCTATCTCAACTATCCTCAAACTGCAGTCATCCTTAAATTCTGCCTCCTATCTCAACTATCCTCAAATCGCAGGGTCATCGTTAAATTCTGCCTCTTATCTCAACTCCCCTCAAATTGCAGAGTCATCCTTAAATTCTGCCTCCTATCGCAACACTCCTAAAATCGCAGGGTCATTGTAAAATTCTGCCTCTTATCCTTACTCTCCTCAATACGCAGTGTCGTTGTTAAATTCTGCCTCCTATCTCAACTCCCCTCAAATTGCAGAGTCCTCGTTAAATTCTGCCTCCTGTCTCAACACTCCTAAAATCGCAGGGTCATTGTGAAATTCTGCCTCTTATCTCAACTTTCCTAAAATCGCAGGGTCATCGTGAAATTCTGCCTCTTATCTCAACTCCCCTCAATACGCAGTGTCGTCGTTAAATTCTGCCTCCTTTCTCAACTATCCTCAAATCGCAGTCATCGTTAAATTCTGCTTCCTCTCTCAACTATCCTCAAATCGCACAGTCATCGTTAAATTCTGCCTCCTATCTCAACTATCCTCAAATCGCATAGTCATCGTTAAATTCTTCCTCCAACCTCAACTATCCTCAAATCGGATGGTCATCGCTAAATTCTGCCTCCTCTCTCAACTATCCTCAAATCGCACAGTCATCGTTAAATTCTGCCTCCTATCTCAACTATCCTCAAATCGCATAGTCATCGTTAAATTCTTCCTCCTACCTCAACTATCCTCAAATCGGATGGTCATCGCTAAATTCTGCCTCCTATCGCAACTATCCTCAAACTGCAGAGTCATTCTTAAATTCTGCCTCCTATCTCAACTATCCTCAAATCGCACAGTCATCATTAAATTCTGCCTCCTATCTCAACTATCCTCAAATCGGATGGTCATCGTTAAATTCTGCCTCCTATCTCAACTATCCTCAAACCACAGAGTCATTCTTAAATTATTCCTCCTCACTCAACTATCCTCAAATCGCAGTCATCGTTACATTCTGCCTCCTATCTCAACTCTCCTCAAATTGCAGTCGTCATTCAATTCTGCCTCCTATCAAAACTCTTCTCAAATCGCAGAGTCATCATTAAATTCTGCCTCCTATCTCAACTATCCTCAAATTACATAGTCATCGTTAAATTCTGCCTCCTCACTCAACTGTCCTCATAATCGCAGAGTCATCGTTAAATTCTGCCTCCTCACTCAACTATCCTCAAATCGCATAGTCATCGTTAAATTCTGCCTCCTCACTCAACTACCCTCATAATCGCATAGTCATCGTTAAATTCTGCCTCCGATCTCAACTATCCTCAAACCACACAGTCATCGTTAAAATTTGCATCCGATCTCAACTCTCCTCAAATCGCAGAGTCATCCTTAAATTCTGCCTCCTATCTCAACTCTCCTCAAATCGCAGGGTCATCGTTAAATTCTGCCTCCAACCTCAACTCCCCACAAATCGCAGTCATCGTCAAATTCTGCCTCCTATCTCAACTATCCTCAAACCGCAGAGTCATTGTTAAATTCTGCCTCTTCACTCAACCATCCTCAAATCGGATGGTCATCGTTAAATTCTGCCTCCTATCTCAACGATCCTCAAACTGCAGAGTCATTCTTAAATTCTGCCTCCTCACTCAAATATCCTCAAATCGCAGTCATCGTTACATTCTGCCTCCTATCTCAACTCTCCTCAAATCGCAGTCATCGTTAAATTCTGCATTTTATCTCAACTATCCTCAAACCGCAGAGTCATGCTCAAATTCTGCCTCCTCACTCAACTATCCTCAAATCGCATAGTCATCGTTGAATTCTGCCTCTTCACTCAACTATCCTCAAACCGCATAGTCATCGTTAAATTCTGCCTCCTCACTCAACTATCCTCAAATCGTATAGTCATCGTTAAATTCTGCCTCCTATCTCAACTATCCTCAAACTGCAGAGTCGTCCTTAAATTCTGCCTCCCATCTCAACTCTCCTCAAATCGCAGTGTCATCGTTAAATACTGCCTCCTATCTCAACTATCCTCAAACTGCAGTCATCCTTAAATTCTGCCTCCTATCTCAACTATCCTCAAATCGCAGGGTCATCGTTAAATTCTGCCTCTTATCTCAACTCCCCTCAAATTGCAGAGTCATCCTTAAATTCTGCCTCCTATCTCAACACTCCTAAAATCGCAGGGTCATTGTAAAATTCTGCCTCTTATCCTTACTCTCCTCAATACGCAGTGTCGTTGTTAAATTCTGCCTCATATCTCAACTCCCCTCAAATTGCAGAGTCCTCGTTAAATTCTGCCTCCTGTCTCAACACTCCTAAAATCGCAGGGTCATTGTGAAATTCTGCCTCTTATCTCAACTTTCCTAAAATCGCAGGGTCATCGTGAAATTCTGCCTCTTATCTGAACTCCCCTCAATACGCAGTGTCGTCGTTAAATTAGGCCTCCTATCTCAACTCTCCTCAAATCGCAGTCATCCTTAAATGCTGCCTCCTTTCTCAACTATCCTCAAATCGCAGTCATCGTTAAATCTGCCTCCTATCTCAACTCTCCTCAAATCGCAGAGTCATCCTTAAATTCTGCCTCCTATCTCAACTCTCCTCAAATCGCAGAGTCATCGTTAAATTCTGCCTCCTATCTCAACTCTCCTCAAATTGCAGAGTCATCGTTAAATTCTGCCTCTTATCTCAACTCTCCTCAAATCGCAGTGTCATCGTTTAATTCTGCCTCCTCACTCAACACTCCTCAAATCGCAGAGTCATCGTTAAATTCTGCCTCTTATCTAAACACTCCTCAAATCGCAGTGTCATCATTAAATTCTGCCTCCTCACTCACCACTCCTCAAATCGCAGAGTCATCGTTAAATTCTGCCTCCGATCTCAACTATCCTCAAATCGCAGAGTCATCCTTAAATTCTGCCTCCTGTCTCAACTAGCCTCAAATCGCAGTCATCCTTAAATTCTGCCTCCTATGTCAACTCTCCTCAAATTGCAGAGTCATCGTTAATTCTGCCTCTTATCTCAACTATCCTCAAATCGCACAGTCATCATTAAGTTCTGCCTCTTCACTCGACTATCCTCAAACCGCCAAGTTATCGTTAAATTCTGCCTCTTATCTCAACTCTCCTCAAATCGCAGTGTCATCGTTAAATTCTGCCTCCTCACTCACCACTCCTCAAATCGCAGTGTCATCCTTAAATTCTGCCTCCCATCTCAACTATCGTCAAATTGCAGAGTCATCATTAAATTCTGCCTCCTATCTCAACTATCCTCAAATTGCAGTGTCATTGTTAAATTCTGCCTCTTGTCTCAACTATCCTCAAATCGCAGTGTCATCGTTAAATTCTGCCTCTTATCTCAACTCCCCTCAAATTGCAGAGTCATCATTAAATTCTGCCTCCTATCTCAACTATCCTCAAATTGCAGTGTCATTGTTAAATTCTGCCTCTTGTCTCAACTATCCTCAAATCGCAGTGTCATCGTTAAATTCTGCCTCTTATCTCAACTCTCCACAAATCGCAGTGTCATCATTAAATTCTGCCTCCTTACTCACCACTCCTCAAATCGCAGAGTCATCGTTAAATTCTGCCTCCGATCTCAACTATCCTCAAATTGCATAGTCATCGTTAAATTCTGCGTCCAATCTCAACTATCCGAAAATCACATCGTCATCGTTAAATTCTGCCTCCTATCCCAACTATCCTCAAATCGCAGGGTCATCGTTAAATTCTGCCTCCTATCTTAACTCCCCTCAAATTGCAGAGTCATCGTTAAATTCTCCCTCCTATCTCAACACTCCTAAAATCGCATGGTCATTGTTAAATTCTGCCTCTTATCTCAACTCTCCTAAAATCGCAGGGTCATCGTCAAATTCTGCGTCTTATCTCAACTCCCCTCAATACGCAGTGTCGTCGTTAAATTCTTCTTCTTATCTCAACTCTCCTCAAATCGCAGTGTCATCGTTAAATTCTGCCTCCTCACTCACCACTCCTCAAATCGCAGAGTCATTGTTAAATTCTGCCTCCCATCTCAACTATCCTAAAATTGCATCGTCATCGTTAAATTCTGCGTCCTATCTCAACTGTCCTCAAATCGCACAGTCATTGTTAAATTCTGCCTCTTCACTCAACTATCCTCAAATCGCACAGTCATCATGAAATTCTGCTTCCTCACAACTATCCTCAAACCGCAGAGTCATCCTTGAATTCTGCCTCCTATCTCAACTATCCTGAAATCGCAGAGTCATCGTTAAATTCTGCCTCCAATCTCAACACTCAAATCGCAGTGTCATCATTAAATTCTGCCTCCTATCTCAACTATCCTCAAATCGCAGTGGCATCGTTAAATTCTGCCTCTTATCTCACCACTCCTCAAATCGCAGAGTCATCGTTAAATTCTGCATCCGATCTCAACTATCCTCAAATTGCAGTCATCGTTAAATTCTGCGTCCTATCTCAACAATCCTAAAATCACATCGTCATCGTTAAATTCTGCCTCCTATCTCAACTATCCTGAAATCGCACAGTCATCGTTAAATTCTGCCTCCTATCTCAACACTCCTAAAATTGCAGAGTCATCATTAAATTCTGCCTCTTATCTCAACTCTCCTCAATACGCAGTGTCGTCGTTAAATTCTGCCTCCTATCTCAACTCTCCTCAAATCGCAGTCATCGTTAAATTCTGCCTCTTATCTCAACTCTCCTCAAATCGCAGTGTCATCGTTTAATTCTGCCTCCTCACTCAACACTCCTCAAATCGCAGAGTCATCGTTAAATTCTGCCTCTTATCTCAACTCTCCTCAAATCGCAGTCATCGTTAAATTCTGCCTCCGATCTCAACTATCCTCAAATCGCAGAGTCATCCTTAAATTCTGCCTCCTATCCCAACAAGCCTCAAATCGCAGTCATCCTTAAATGCTGCCTCCTATCTCAACTATCCTCAAATCGCAGTGTCATCGTTAAATCTGCCTCCTATCTCAACTCTCCTCAAATCGCAGAGTCATCCTGAAATTCTGCCTCCTATCTCAACTCTCCTCAAATCGCAGAGTCATCCTTAAATTCTACCTCCTATCTCAACTCTCCTGAAATCGCAGAGTCATCCTTAAATTCTGCCTCCTACCTCAACTCCCCACAAATCGCAGAATCGTCAAATTCTGCCTCTTCACTCAACTATCCTCAAATCGCACAGTCATCATTAAATTCTGCCTCTTCACTCAACTATGCTCAAACCGCCAAGTTATCGTTAAATTCTGCCTCTTATCTCAACTCTCCTCAAATCGCAGTGTCATCGTTAAATTCTGCCCTCCTCACTCACCACTCCTCAAATCGCAGTCATCGTTAAATTCTACCTCCGATCTCAACTATCCTCAAATCGCATCGTCATCGTTAAATTCTGCGTCCTATCTCAACTATCCTAAAATCACATCGTCATCGTTAAATTCTGCCTCCTATCTCAACTCCCCTCAAATTGCAGAGTCATCGTTAAATTCTGCCACCTATCTCAACACTCCTAAAATCGCAGGGTCATTGTTAAATTCTGCCTCTTATCTCAACTCTCCTAAAATTGCAGGGTCATCGTCAAATTCTGCCACTTATCTCAACTCTCCTCAATACGCAGTGTCGTCGTTAAATTCTGCCTCCTTTCTCAACTCTCCTCAAATCGCAGAGTCATCGTTAAATTCTGCCTCATATCTCAACTCTCCTCAAATCGCAGTGTCATCGTTAAATTCTGCCTCCTCACTCAACACTCCTCAAATCGCAGAGTCATCGTTAAAATCTGCCTCAGATCTCAACTATCCTCAAATAGCAGAGTCATCCTTAAATTCTGCCTCCTGTCCAAACTATCCTCAAATCGCAGTCATCCTTAAATGCTGCCTCCTATCTCAACTCCCCTCAAATTGCAGAGTCATCGTTAAATTCTGCCTCCTATCTCAACACTCCTAAAATCGCAGGGTCATCATCAAAATCTGCCTCTTATCTCAACTCTCCTCAATACAGTGTCGTCGATAAATTCTGCCTCTGATCTAATCTCCTCAAATCGCAGTCATCGTTAAATTCTGCCTCTTATCTCAACTCTCCTCAAATTGCAGTGTCATCGTTAAATTCTGCCTCCTCACTCAACACTCCTCAAATCGCAGTCATCGTTAAATTCTGCCTCCGATCTCAACTATCCTCAAATCGCAGAGTCATCCTTAAATTCTGCCTCCTGTCCCAACTAGCCTCAAATCGCAGTCATCCTTAAATGCTGCCTCCTTTCTCAACTATCCTGAAATCGCAGTGTCATCGTTAAATCTGCCTCCTCTCTCAACTCGCCTCAAATCGCAGAGTCATCCTTAAATTCTGCCTCCGATCTCAATTCTCCTCAAATCGCAGTGTCATCGTTAAATCTGCCTCCTATCTCAACTCTCCTCAAATCGCGGGGACATCGTTAAATTCTGCCTCCTACCTCAACTCCCCACAAATCGCAGAATCATCATCAAATTCTGCCTCTTCACTCAACTATCCTCAAACCGCCAAGTCATCATTAAATTCTGCCTCCTATCTCAACTGTCCTCAAATCGCACAGTCATCATTAAATTCTGCCTCTTCACTCAACTATCCTCAAATCGCACAGTCATCGTTAAATTCTGCTTCTTCACTCAACTATCCTCAAATCGCACAGTCATCATTAAATTCTGCCTCCAATCACAACTATCCTCAAATCGCACTGTCATCGTTAAATTCTGCCTCTTCACTCAACTATCCTCAAATCGCACAGTCATCATTAAATTCTGCCTCCAATCTCAACTATCCTCAAATCGCACAGTCATCATTAAATTCTGCCTCCTCATTCAACTATCCTCAAACCACGGTCATGATTAAATTCTGCCCTCCTCACTCAAGTATCCTCAAACCGCAGAGTCATCCTTGTATTCTGCCTCCTCTCTCCACTCTCCTCAAATCGCAGTGTCATCCTTAAATTCTGCCTCCCATCTCAACTATTGTCAAATCGCAGAGTCATCATTAAATTCTGCCTCCTATCTCAACTCCCCTCAAATTGCAGAGTCATCATTAATTTCTGCCTCCTATCTCAACTATCCTAAAATCACATCGTCATCGTTAAATTCTGCCTCCTATCTCAACTCCCCTCAAATTGCAGAGTCATCGTTAAATTCTGCCTCCTATCTCAACACTCCTAAAATCGCAGTGTCATCGTTAAATTCTGCCTCCTCACTCAACACTCCTCAAATCGCAGAGTCATCCTTAAATTTTGCCTCCGATCTCAACTCTCCTCAAATCGAAGAATCATCATCAAATTCTGCCTCTTCACTCAACTATCCTCAAACCGCCAAGTCATCATTAAATTCTGCCTACTATCTCAACTGTCCTCAAATTGCACAGTCATCGTTAAGTTCTGCCTCTTCACTCAACTATTCTCAAACCACGGTCATCATTAAATTCTGCTTCCTCACAACTATCCTCAAACTGCAGAGTCATCCTTGAATTCTGCCTCCTATCTCAACTATCCTGAAATCGCAGAGTCATCGTTAAATTCTGCCTCCAATCTCAACACTCCTCAAATCGCAGTGTCATCATTAAATTCTGCCTCCTATCTCAACTCTCCTCAAATCGCATTGTCATCCTTAAATTCTGCCTCCCATCTCAACTCCCCTCAAATTGCAGAGTCATCGTTAAATTCTGCCTCTTATCTCAACTATCCTCAAATCGCAGTGTCATCGTTAAATTCTGCCTCTTATCTCAACTCTCCTCAAATCGCAGTGTCATCGTTAAATTCTGCCTCTTATCTCAACTCCGCTCAAATTGCAGTGTCATCGTTAAATTCTGCCTCTTATCTCAACTATCCTCAAATCGCAGTGTCATCGTTAAATTCTGCCTCTTATCTCAACTCTCCTCAAATCGCAGTCATCATTAAATTCTGCGTCCTCACTCACCAGTCCTCAAATCGCAGAGTCATCGTTAAATTCTGCCTCCAATCTCAATTATCCGAAAAATCACATCGTCATCGTTAAATTCTGCCTCCTATCTCAACTACCCTCAAATCGCACAGTCATTGTTAAATTCTGCCTCCTATCTCAACACTCCTAAAATCGCAGAGTCATCGTTAAATTCTGCCTCCTATCTCAACTCCCCTCAAATTGCAGTCATCATTAAATTCTGCCTCTTATCTCAACTCTACTCAAATCGCAGTGTCATCGTTTAATTCTGCCTCCTCACTCAACACTCCTCAAATCGCAGAGTCATCATTAAATTCTGCCTCTTATCTCAACTCCCCTCAAATTGCAGAGTCATCATTAAATTCTGCCTCTTATCTCAACTCTCCTCAAATCGCAGTGTCATCGTTTAATTCTGCCTCTGATCTCAACTCTCCTCAAATCGCAGTGTCATCCTTAAATTCTGCCTCCTGTTTCAACTAGCCTCAAATCGCAGTCATCCTTAAATGCTGCCTCCTATCTCAACAATCCTCAAATCGCAGTGTCATCGTTAAATCTGCCTCCTATCTCAACTCTCCTCAAATCGCGCGGGCATCGTTAAATTCTGCCTCCTACCTCAACTCCCCACAAATCGCAGAATCGTCAAATTCTGCCTCTTCACTCAACTATCCTCAAATCGCACAGTCATCATTAAATTCTGCCTCTTCACTCAACTATCCTCAAATCGCACAGTCATCATTAAATTCTACCTCTTATCTCAACTCTCCTCAAATCGCAGTGGCATCGGTAAATTCTGCATCCTCACTCACCACTCCTCAAATCGCAGCGTCATCGTTAAATTCTGCCTCCGATCTCAACTATCCTCAAATCGCATCGTCATCATTAAATTCTGCATCCTATCTCAACTATCCTAAAATCACATCGTCAACATTAAATTCTGCCTCCTATCTCAACTCCCCTAAAATTGCAGAGTCATCGTTAAATTCTGCCTCCTATCTCAACACTCCTAAAAATCGCAGTGTCATTGTGAAATTCTGCCTCTTATCTCAACTCTCCTAAAATCGCAGGGTCATCGTCAAATTCTGCCACTTATCTCAACTCTCCTCAAAACGCAATGTCGTCGTTAAATTCTGCCTCCTATCTCAACTCTCCTCAAATCGCAGAGTCCTCGTTAAATTCTGCCTCCTATCTCAACTCTCCTAAAATCGCAGGGTCATCGTCAAATTCTGCCACTTATCTCAACTCTCCTCAATACGCAATGTCGTCGTTAAATTCTGCCTCCTATCTCAACTCCCCTCAAATCGCAGTCGTCGTTAAAATCTGCCTCCTATCTCAACACTCCTCAAATCGCAGAGTCATCGTTAAATTCTGCCTCCTCACTCAACATTCCTCAAATCGCAGAGTCATCGTTAAATTCTGCCTCCTATCTCAACTATCCTCAAATCGCGTAGTCATCGTTAAATTCTGCCGCCTATCTCAACTGTCCTCAAATTGCAAAATCATCGTTAAATTCTGCGTCCTATCTCAACTATCCTCAAATCACATAGTCATCGTTAAATTCTGCCTCCTCTCTCAACTATCCTCAAATCGCACAGTCATCGTTAAATTCTGCCTCCTATCTCAACTATCCTCAAATCGCATATCTCATCGTTAAATTCTTCCTCCTACCTCAACTATCCTCAAATCGGATGGTCATCGCTAAATTCTGCCTCCTATCGCAACTATCCTCAAACCGCAGAGTCATTCTTAAATTCTGCCTCCTATCTCAACTATCCTCAAATCGCACAGTCATCATTAAATTCTGCCTCCTATCTCAACTATCCTCAAATCGGATGGTCATCGTTAAATTCTGCCTCATATCTCAACTATCCTCAAACCGCAGAGTCATTCTTAAATTCTGCCTCCTCACTCAACTATCCTCAAATCACAGTCATCGTTACATTCTGCCTCCTATCTCAACTCTCCTCAAATTGCAGTCGTCATTAAATTCTGCCTCCTATCTCAACTATCCTCAAATCACATAGTCATCGTTAAATTCTGCCTCCTCACTCAACTGTCCTCATAATCGCAGAGTCATCGTTAAATTCTGCCTCCTCACTCAACTATCCTCAAATCGCATAGTCATCGTTAAATTCTGCCTCCTCACTCAACTACCCTCATAATCGCATAGTCATCGTTAAATTCTGCCTCCGATCTCAACTATCCTCAATCCACACAGTCATCATTAAAATTTGCCTCCGATCTCAACTCTCCTCAAATCGCAGGGTCATCGTTAAATTCTGCCTCCAAACTCAACTCCCCACAAATCGCAGTCATCGTCAAATTCTGCCTCCTATCTCAACGATCCTCAAACTGCAGAGTCATTCTTAAATTCTGCCTCCTCACTCAACTATCCTCAAATCGCAGTCATCGTTACATTCTGCCTCCTATCTCAACTCTCCTCAAATCGCAGAGTCATCGTTAAATTCTGCCTCCTCACTCAACACTCCTCAAATCGCAGTCATCGTTAAATTCTGCATTTTATCTCAACTATCCTCAAACCGCAGAGTCATGCTCAAATTCTGCCTCCTCACTCAACTATCCTCAAATCGCATAGTCATCGTTGAATTCTGCCTCTTCACTCAACTATCCTCAAATCGCATAGTCATCGTTAAATTCTGCCTCCTCACTCAACTATCCTCAAATCGTATAGTCATCGTTAAATTCTGCCTCCTATCTCAACTATCCTCAAACTGCAGAGTCGTCCTTAAATTCTGCCTCCCATCTCAACTCTCCTCAAATCGCAGTGTCATCGTTAAATACTGCCTCCTATCTCAACTATCCTCAAACTGCAGTCATCCTTAAATTCTGCCTCCTATCTCAACTATCCTCAAATCGCAGGGTCATCGTTAAATTCTGCCTCTTATCTCAACTCCCCTCAAATTGCAGAGTCATCCTTAAATTCTGCCTCCTATCGCAACACTCCTAAAATCGCAGGGTCATTGTAAAATTCTGCCTCTTATCCTTACTCTCCTCAATACGCAGTGTCGTTGTTAAATTCTGCCTCCTATCTCAACTCCCCTCAAATTGCAGAGTCCTCGTTAAATTCTGCCTCCTGTCTCAACACTCCTAAAATCGCAGGGTCATTGTGAAATTCTGCCTCTTATCTCAACTTTCCTAAAATCGCAGGGTCATCGTGAAATTCTGCCTCTTATCTCAACTCCCCTCAATACGCAGTGTCGTCATTAAATTCTGCCTCCTATCTCAACTCTCCTCAAATCGCAGTCATCCTTAAATGCTGCCTCCTTTCTCAACTATCCTCAAATCGCAGTCATCGTTAAATCTGCCTCCTATCTCAACTCTCCTCAAATCGCAGAGTCATCCTTAAATTCTGCCTCCTATCTCAACTCTCCTCAAATCGCAGTGTCATCATTGAATCTGCCTCCTCACTCAAGTATCCTCAAACCGCAGTCATCCTTGAATTCTGCCTCCTATCTCAACTACCCACAAATCGCAGAATCATCGTCAAATTCTGCCTCTTCACTCAACTATCCTCAAACCGCCAAGTCATCATTAAATTCTGCCTCCAATCTCAACTGTCCTCAAATCGCACAGTCATCGTTAAATTCTGCCTCTTCACTCAACTATCCTCAAATCGCACAGTCATCGTTAAATTCTGCCTCTTCACTCAACTATCCTCAAATCGCACAGTCATCGTTAAATTCTGCCTCCTCACTCAAGTATCCTCAAACCGCAGAGTCATCCTTGTATTCTGCCTCCTATCTCAACTCTCCTCAAATCGCAGTGTCATCCTTAAATTCTGCCTCCCATCTCAACTATCGTCAAATCGCAGAGTCATCATTAAATTCTGCCTCCTATCTCAACTCCCCTCAAATTGCAGAGTCATCATTAAATTCTGCCTCCTATCTCAACTCTCCTCAAATTGCAGTGTCATCGTTAAATTCTGCCTCTTATCTCAACTATCCTCAAATCGCAGGGTCATCGTCAAATTCTGCCACTTATCTCAACTCTCCTCAATACGCAATGTCGTCGTTAAATTCTGCCTCCTATCTCAACTCTCCTCAAATCGCAGAGTCATCATTAAATTCTGCCTCCTATCTCAACTCTCCTCAAATCGCAGTCGTCGTTAAAATCTGCCTCCTATCTCAACACTCCTCAAATCGCAGAGTCATCGTTAAATTCTGCCTCCTCACTCAACATTCCTCAAATCGCAGAGTCATCGTTAAATTCTGCCTCCTATCTCAACTATCCTCAAATCGCGTAGTCATCGTTAAATTCTGCCGCCTATCTCAACTGTCCTCAAATTGCAAAATCATCATTAAATTCTGCGTCCTATCTCAACTATCCTCAAATCACATAGTCATCGTTAAATTCTGCTTCCTCTCTCAACTATCCTCAAATCGCACAGTCATCGTTAAATTCTGCCTCCTATCTCAACTATCCTCAAATCGCATAGTCATCGTTAAATTCTTCCTCCTACCTCAACTATCCTCAAATCGGATGGTCATCGTTAAATTCTGCCTCCTCACTCAACACTCCTCAAATCGCAGTGTCATCGTTAAATCTGCCTCCGATCTCAACTCTCCTCAAATCGGTGTCATCGTTAAATCTGCCTCCTATTTCAACTCTCCTCAAATCGCGGGGGCATCGTTAACTTCTGCCTCCTACCTAAACTACCCACAAATCGCAGATTCATCGTTAAATTCTGCCTCCAATCTCAACACTCCTCAAATCGCAGTGTCATCATTAAATTCTGCCTCCTATCTCAACTATCCTCAAATCGCAGGGTCATCGTTAAATTCTGCCTCTTATCTCAACTCTCCTCAAATCGCAGTCATCATTAAATTCTGCCTCCTCACTCACCACTCCTCAAATCGCAGAGTCATCGTTAAATTCTGCATCCGATCTCAACTATCCTCAAATTGCAGTCATCGTTAAATTCTGCCTCTTCACTCAACTATCCTCAAATCGCACAGTCATCGTTAAATTCTGCCTCCTCACTCAAGTATCCTCAAACCGCAGAGTCATCCTTGTATTCTGCCTCCTATCTCAACTCTCCTCAAATCGCAGTGTCATCCTTAAATTCTGCCTCCCATCTCAACTATCGTCAAATCGCAGAGTCATCATTAAATTCTGCCTCCTATCTCAACTCCCCTCAAATTGCAGAGTCATCATTAAATTCTGCCTCCTATCTCAACTCTCCTCAAATTGCAGTGTCATCGTTAAATTCTGCCTCTTATCTCAACTATCCTCAAATCGCAGGGTCATCGTCAAATTCTGCCACTTATCTCAACTCTCCTCAATACGCAATGTCGTCGTTAAATTCTGCCTCCTATCTCAACTCTCCTCAAATCGCAGAGTCATCATTAAATTCTGCCTCCTATCTCAACTCTCCTCAAATCGCAGTCGTCGTTAAAATCTGCCTCCTATCTCAACACTCCTCAAATCGCAGAGTCATCGTTAAATTCTGCCTCCTCACTCAACATTCCTCAAATCGCAGAGTCATCGTTAAATTCTGCCTCCTATCTCAACTATCCTCAAATCGCATAGTCATCGTTAAATTCTGCCGCCTATCTCAACTGTCCTCAAATTGCAAAATCATCGTTAAATTCTGCATCCTATCTCAACTATCCTCAAATCACATAGTCATCGTTAAATTCTGCTTCCTCTCTCAACTATCCTCAAATCGCACAGTCATCGTTAAATTCTGCCTCCTATCTCAACTATCCTCAAATCGCATAGTCATCGTTAAATTCTTCCTCCTACCTCAACTATCCTCAAATCGGATGGTCATCGCTAAATTCTGCCTCCTATCGCAACTATCCTCAAACCGCAGAGTCATTCTTAAATTCTGCCTCCTATCTCAACTATCCTCAAATCGCACAGTCATCATTAAATTCTGCCTCCTATCTCAACTATCCTCAAATCGGATGGTCATCGTTAAATTCTGCCTCCTATCTCAACTATCCTCAAACCGCAGAGTCATTCTTAAATTCTGCCTCCTCACTCAACTATCCTCAAATCGCAGTCATCGTTACATTCTGCCTCCTATCTCAACTCTCCTCAAATTGCAGTCGTCATTCAATTCTGCCTCCTATCTCAACTCTCCTCAAATCGCAGTGTCATCGTTAAATTCTGACTCCTCACTCACCACTCCTCAAATCGCAGAGTCATTGTTAAATTCTGCCTCCCATCTCAACTATCCTCAAATTGCATACTCATCGTTAAATTCTGTGTCCTATCTCAACTATCCTAAAATCACACCGTCATCGTTAAATTCTGCCTCCTATCTCAACTCCCCTCAAATTGCAGAGTCATCGTTAAATTCTGCCTCCTATCTCAACACTCCTAAAATCGCAGTGTCATCGTTAAATTCTGCCTCCTCACTCAACACTCCTCAAATCGCAGTGTCATCGTTAAATCTGCCTCCGATCTCAACTCTCCTCAAATCGGTGTCATCGTTAAATCTGCCTCCTATCTCAACTCTCCTCAAATCGCGGGGGCATCGTTAAATTCTGCCTCCTACCTAAACTACCCACAAATCGGAGAATCATCATCAAATTCTGCCTCTTCACTCAACTATCCTCAAACCGCCAAGTCATCATTAAATTCTGCCTCCTATCTCAACTGTCCTCAAATCGCACAGTCATCGTTAAATTCTGCCTCTTCACTCAACTATCCTCAAATCACACAGTCATCATTAAATTCTGCCTCCTCATTCAACTATCCTCAAACCACGGTCATCATTAAATTCTGCTTCCTCACAACTATCTTCAAACCGCAGAGTCATCCTTGAATTCTGCCTCCTATCTCAACTATCCTGAAATCGCAGAGTCATCGTTAAATTCTGCCTCCAATCTCAACACTCCTCAAATCGCAGTGTCATCCTTAAATTCTGCCTCCCATCTCAACTATCGTCAAATCGCAGAGTCATCGTTAAATTCTGCCTCCTATCTTAACTCCCCTCAAATTGCAGAGTCATCATTAAATTCTGACTCTTATCTCAACTCCCCTCAAATTGCAGTGTCATCATTAAATTCTGCCTCTTTTCTCAACTTTCCTCAAATCGCAGTGTCATCGTTAAATTCTGCCTCTTATCTCAACTCTCCTCAAATCGGTCATCATTAAATTCTGCCTCCTCACTCACCAGTCCTCAAATCACAGAGTCATCGTTAAATTCTGCCTCCAATCTCAACTATCCGAAAAATCACATCGTCATCGTTAAATTCTGCCTCCTATCTCAACTACCCTCAAATCGCACAGTCATCGTTAAATTCTGCCTCCTATCTCAACACTCCTAAAATCGCAGAGTCATCGTTAAATTCTGCCTCCTATCTCACCTCCCCTCAAATTGCAGAGTCATCATTAAATTCTGCCTCTTATCTCAACTCTCCTCAATACGCAGTGTCGTCGTTAAATTCTGCCTCCTATCTCAACTACCCTCAAATCACATCGTCATCGTTAAATTCTGCCTCCTATCTCAACTACCCTCAAATCGCACAGTCATCGTTAAATTCTGCCTCCTATCTCAACACTCCTAAAATCGCAGAGTCATCGTTAAATTCTGCCTCCTATCTCAACTCTCCTCAAATTGCAGAGTCATCGTTAAATTCTGCCTCTTATCTCAACTCTCCTTAAATCGCAGTGTCATCGTTTAATGCTGCCTCCTCACTCAACACTCCTCAAATCGCAGAGTCATCGTTAAATTCTGCCTCTTATCTCAACACTCCTCAAATCGCAGTGTCATCATTAAATTCTGCCTCCTCACTCACCACTCCTCAAATCGCAGAGTCATCGTTAAATTCTGCCACCTCACTCAACTGTCCTCATAATCGCAGAGTCATCGTTAAATTCTGCCTCCTCACTCAACTATCCTCAAATCGCATAGTCATCGTTAAATTCTGCCTCCAGACTCAACTACCCTCATAATCGCATAGTCATCGTTAAATTCTGCCTCCGATCTCAACTATCCTCAATCCACACAGTCATCGTTAAAATTTGCCTCCAATCTCAACTCTCCTCAAATCGCAGAGTCATCCTTAAATTCTGCCTCCTATCTCAACTCTCCTCAAATCACAGGGTCATCGTTAAATTCTGCCTCCAACCTCAACTCCCCACAAATCGCAGTCATCGTCAAATTCTGCCTCCTATCTCAACTATCCTCAAACCGCAGAGTCATTGTTAAATTCTGCCTCTTCACTCAACCATCCTCAAATCGGATGGTCATCGTTAAATTCTGCCTCCTATCTCAACGATCCTCAAACTGCAGAGTCATTCTTAAATTCTGCCTCCTCACTCAACTATCCTCAAATCGCCGTCATCGTTACATTCTGCCTCCTATCTCAACTCTCCTCAAATCGCAGAGTCATCGTTAAATTCTGCCTCCTCACTCAACACTCCTCAAATCGCAGTCATCGTTAAATTCTGCATTTTATCTCAACTATCCTCAAACCGCAGAGTCATGCTCAAATTCTGCCTCCTCACTCAACTATCCTCAAATCGCATAGTCATCGTTGAAATCTGCCTCTTCACTCAACTATCCTCAAATCGCATAGTCATCGTTAAATTCTGCCTCCTATCTCAACTATCCTCAAACTACAGAGTCATCGTTAAATACTGCCTCCTATCTCAACTCTCCTCAAATCGCAGTGTCATCGTTAAATACTGCCTCCTATCTCAACTATCCTCAAACTGCAGTCATCCTTAAATTCTGCCTCCTATCTCAACTATCCTCAAATCGCAGGGTCATCGTTAAATTCTGCCTCTTATCTCAACTCTCCTCAAATCGCAGTGTCATCGTTAAATACTGCCTCCTATCTCAACTATCCTCAAACTGCAGTCATCCTTAAATTCTGCCTCCTATCGCAACACTCCTAAAATCGCAGGGTCATTGTAAAATTCTGCCTCTTATCCTTACTCTCCTCAATACGCAGTGTCGTTGTTAAATTCTGCCTCCTATCTCAACTCCCCTCAAATTGCAGAGTCCTCGTTATATTCTGCCTCCTGTCTCAACTCTCCTCAAATCGCAGTCATCCTTAAATGCTGCCTCCTTTCTCAACTATCCTCAAATCGCAGTCATCGTTAAATCTGCCTCCTATCTCAACTCTCCTCAAATCGCAGAGTCATCCTTGAATTCTGCCTCCTATCTCAACTACCCACAAATCGCAGAATCATCGTCAAATTCTGCCTCTTCACTCAACTATCCTCAAACCGCCAAGTCATCATTAAATTCTGCCTCCTATCTCAACTGTCCTCAAATCGCACAGTCATCGTTAAATTCTGCCTCTTCACTTAGCTATCCTCAAATCGCACAGTCATCGTTAAATTCTGCCTCTTCACTCAACTATCCTCAAATCGCACAGTCATCGTTAAATTCTGCCTCCTCACTCAAGTATCCTCAAACCGCAGAGTCATCCTTGTATTCTGCCTCCTATCTCAACTCTCCTCAAATCGCAGTGTCATCCTTAAATTCTGCCTCCCATCTCAACTATCGTCAAATCGCAGAGTCATCATTAAATTCTGCCTCCTATCTCAACTCCCCTCAAATTGCAGAGTCATCATTAAATTCTGCCTCCTATCTCAACTATCCTCAAATTGCATATTCATGGTTAAATTCTGCGTCCTATCTCAACTATCCTAAAATCACACCGTCATCGTTAAATTCTGCCTCCTATCTCAACTCCCCTCAAATTGCAGAGTCATCGTTAAATTCTGCCTCCTATCTCAACACTCCTAAAATCGCAGTGTCATCGTTAAATTCTGCCTCCTCACTCAACACTCCTCAAATCGCAGTGTCATCGTTAAATCTGCCTCCGATCTCAACTCTCCTCAAATCGGTGTCATCGTTAAATCTGCCTCCTATCTCAACTCTCCTCAAATCGCGGGGGCATCGTTAAATTCTGCCTCCTACCTAAACTACCCACAAATCGCAGAATCATCGTTAAATTCTGCCTCCAATCTCAACACTCCTCAAATCGCAGTGTCATCATTAAATTCTGCCTCCTATCTCAACTATCCTCAAATCGCAGTGTCATCGTTAAATTCTGCCTCTTATCTCAACTCTCCTCAAATCGCAGTCATCATTAAATTCTGCCTCCTCACTCACCACTCCTCAAATCGCAGAGTCATCGTTAAATTCTGCATCCGATCTCAACTCTCCTCAAATCGCAGAGTCATCGTTAAATTCTGCCTCATATCTCAACTCTCCTCAAATCGCAGTGTCATCGTTAAATTCTGCCTCCTCACTCAACACTCCTCAAATCGCAGAGTCATCATTAAATTCTGCCTCCGATCTCAACTATCCTCAAATCGCAGAGTCATCCTTAAATTCTGCCTCCTGTCCCAACAAGCCTCAAATCGCAGTCATCCTTAAATGCTGCCTCCTATCTCAACTATCCTCAAATCGGTGTCATCGTTAAATCTGCCTCCTATCTCAACTCTCCTCAAATCGCAGAGTCATCCTTAAATTCTGCCTCCTATCTCAACTCTCCTCAAATCGCAGAGTCATCCTTAAATTCTGCCTCCTATCTCAACTCTCCTCAAATCGCGGGGGCATCGTTAAATTCTGCCTCCTACCTCAACTCCCCACAAATCGCAGAATCGTCAAATTCTGCCTCTTATCTCAACTCTCCTCAAATCGCAGTGTCATCGTTAAATTCTGCCCTCCTCACTCACCACTCCTAAAATCGCAGTCATCGTTAAATTCTACCTCCGATCTCAACTATCCTCAAATCGCATCGTCATCGTTAAATTCTGCGTCCTATCTCAACTATCCTAAAATCACATCGTCATCGTTAAATTCTGCCTCCTATCTCAACTCCCCTCAAATTGCAGAGTCATCGTTAAATTCTGCCTCCTATCTCAACACTCCTAAAATCGCAGGGTCATTGTTAAATTCTGCCTCTTATCTCAACTCTCCTAAAATTGCAGTGTCATCGTCAAATTCTGCCACTTATCTCAACTCTCCTCAATACGCAGTGTCGTCGTTAAATTCTGCCTCCTATCTCAACTCTCCTCAAATCGCAGAGTCATCGTTAAATTCTGCCTCCTATCTCAACTCTCCTCAAATCGCAGAGTCATCGTTAAATTCTGCCTCCTATCTCAACTATCCTCAAATCGGATGGTCATCGTTAAATTCTGCCTCCTATCTCAACTATCCTCAAACCGCAGAGTCATTCTTAAATTCTGCCTCCTCACTCAACTATCCTCAAATCGCAGTCATCGTTACATTCTGCCTCCTATCTCAACTCTCCTCAAATTGCAGTCGTCATTCAATTCTGCCTCCTATCTCAACTCTCCTCAAATCGCAGTGTCATCGTTAAATTCTGACTCCTCACTCACCACTCCTCAAATCGCAGAGTCATTGTTAAATTCTGCCTCCCATCTCAACTATCCTCAAATTGCATACTCATCGTTAAATTCTGTGTCCTATCTCAACTATCCTAAAATCACACCGTCATCGTTAAATTCTGCCTCCTATCTCAACTCCCCTCAAATTGCAGAGTCATCGTTAAATTCTGCCTCCTATCTCAACACTCCTAAAATCGCAGTGTCATCGTTAAATTCTGCCTTTTCACTCAACACTCCTCAAATCGCAGTGTCATCGTTAAATCTGCCTCCGATCTCAACTCTCCTCAAATCGGTGTCATCGTTAAATCTGCCTCCTATCTCAACTCTCCTCAAATCGCGGGGGC
Organism: Myxine glutinosa; assembly: GCF_964187855.1. Taxonomy (NCBI): domain Eukaryota; kingdom Metazoa; phylum Chordata; class Myxini; order Myxiniformes; family Myxinidae; genus Myxine; species Myxine glutinosa. The sequence goes on from NC_136271.1 coordinate 32,237,770, forward strand.
ATCGTTAAATTCTGCCTCCTACCTAAACTACCCACAAATCGGAGAATCATCATCAAATTCTGCCTCTTCACTCAACTATCCTCAAACCGCCAAGTCATCATTAAATTCTGCCTCCTATCTCAACTGTCCTCAAATCGCACAGTCATCGTTAAATTCTGCCTCTTCACTCAACTATCCTCAAATCACACAGTCATCATTAAATTCTGCCTCCTCATTCAACTATCCTCAAACCACGGTCATCATTAAATTCTGCTTCCTCACAACTATCTTCAAACCGCAGAGTCATCCTTGAATTCTGCCTCCTATCTCAACTATCCTGAAATCGCAGAGTCATCGTTAAATTCTGCCTCCAATCTCAACACTCCTCAAATCGCAGTGTCATCCTTAAATTCTGCCTCCCATCTCAACTATCGTCAAATCGCAGAGTCATCGTTAAATTCTGCCTCCTATCTTAACTCCCCTCAAATTGCAGAGTCATCATTAAATTCTGACTCTTATCTCAACTCCCCTCAAATTGCAGTGTCATCATTAAATTCTGCCTCTTTTCTCAACTTTCCTCAAATCGCAGTGTCATCGTTAAATTCTGCCTCTTATCTCAACTCTCCTCAAATCGGTCATCATTAAATTCTGCCTCCTCACTCACCAGTCCTCAAATCACAGAGTCATCGTTAAATTCTGCCTCCAATCTCAACTATCCGAAAAATCACATCGTCATCGTTAAATTCTGCCTCCTATCTCAACTACCCTCAAATCGCACAGTCATCGTTAAATTCTGCCTCCTATCTCAACACTCCTAAAATCGCAGAGTCATCGTTAAATTCTGCCTCCTATCTCACCTCCCCTCAAATTGCAGAGTCATCATTAAATTCTGCCTCTTATCTCAACTCTCCTCAATACGCAGTGTCGTCGTTAAATTCTGCCTCCTATCTCAACTACCCTCAAATCACATCGTCATCGTTAAATTCTGCCTCCTATCTCAACTACCCTCAAATCGCACAGTCATCGTTAAATTCTGCCTCCTATCTCAACACTCCTAAAATCGCAGAGTCATCGTTAAATTCTGCCTCCTATCTCAACTCTCCTCAAATTGCAGAGTCATCGTTAAATTCTGCCTCTTATCTCAACTCTCCTTAAATCGCAGTGTCATCGTTTAATGCTGCCTCCTCACTCAACACTCCTCAAATCGCAGAGTCATCGTTAAATTCTGCCTCTTATCTCAACACTCCTCAAATCGCAGTGTCATCATTAAATTCTGCCTCCTCACTCACCACTCCTCAAATCGCAGAGTCATCGTTAAATTCTGCCTCCTCACTCAACTGTCCTCATAATCGCAGAGTCATCGTTAAATTCTGCCTCCTCACTCAACTATCCTCAAATCGCATAGTCATCGTTAAATTCTGCCTCCAGACTCAACTACCCTCATAATCGCATAGTCATCGTTAAATTCTGCCTCCGATCTCAACTCTCCTCAATCCACACAGTCATCGTTAAAATTTGCCTCCAATCTCAACTCTCCTCAAATCGCAGAGTCATCCTTAAATTCTGCCTCCTATCTCAACTCTCCTCAAATCACAGGGTCATCGTTAAATTCTGCCTCCAACCTCAACTCCCCACAAATCGCAGTCATCGTCAAATTCTGCCTCCTATCTCAACTATCCTCAAACCGCAGAGTCATTGTTAAATTCTGCCTCTTCACTCAACCATCCTCAAATCGGATGGTCATCGTTAAATTCTGCCTCCTATCTCAACGATCCTCAAACTGCAGAGTCATTCTTAAATTCTGCCTCCTCACTCAACTATCCTCAAATCGCCGTCATCGTTACATTCTGCCTCCTATCTCAACTCTCCTCAAATCGCAGAGTCATCGTTAAATTCTGCCTCCTCACTCAACACTCCTCAAATCGCAGTCATCGTTAAATTCTGCATTTTATCTCAACTATCCTCAAACCGCAGAGTCATGCTCAAATTCTGCCTCCTCACTCAACTATCCTCAAATCGCATAGTCATCGTTGAAATCTGCCTCTTCACTCAACTATCCTCAAATCGCATAGTCATCGTTAAATTCTGCCTCCTATCTCAACTATCCTCAAACTACAGAGTCATCGTTAAATACTGCCTCCTATCTCAACTCTCCTCAAATCGCAGTGTCATCGTTAAATACTGCCTCCTATCTCAACTATCCTCAAACTGCAGTCATCCTTAAATTCTGCCTCCTATCTCAACTATCCTCAAATCGCAGGGTCATCGTTAAATTCTGCCTCTTATCTCAACTCTCCTCAAATCGCAGTGTCATCGTTAAATACTGCCTCCTATCTCAACTATCCTCAAACTGCAGTCATCCTTAAATTCTGCCTCCTATCGCAACACTCCTAAAATCGCAGGGTCATTGTAAAATTCTGCCTCTTATCCTTACTCTCCTCAATTCGCAGTGTCGTTGTTAAATTCTGCCTCCTATCTCAACTCCCCTCAAATTGCAGAGTCCTCGTTATATTCTGCCTCCTGTCTCAACTCTCCTCAAATCGCAGTCATCCTTAAATGCTGCCTCCTTTCTCAACTATCCTCAAATCGCAGTCATCGTTAAATCTGCCTCCTATCTCAACTCTCCTCAAATCGCAGAGTCATCCTTAAATTCTGCCTCCTATCTCAACTCTCCTCAAATCGCAGTGTCATCATTAAATCTGCCTCCTCACTCAAGTATCCTCAAACCGCAGTCATCCTTGAATTCTGCCTCCTATCTCAACTACCCACAAATCGCAGAATCATCGTCAAATTCTGCCTCTTCACTCAACTATCCTCAAACCGCCAAGTCATCATTAAATTCTGCCTCCTATCTCAACTGTCCTCAAATCGCACAGTCATCGTTAAATTCTGCCTCCTCACTCAAGTATCCTCAAACCGCAGAGTCATCCTTGTATTCTGCCTCCTATCTCAACTCTCCTCAAATCGCAGTGTCATCCTTAAATTCTGCCTCCCATCTCAACTATCGTCAAATCGCAGAGTCATCATTAAATTCTGCCTCCTATCTCAACTCCCCTCAAATTGCAGAGTCATCATTAAATTCTGCCTCCTATCTCAACTATCCTCAAATTGCATATTCATGGTTAAATTCTGCGTCCTATCTCAACTATCCTAAAATCACACCGTCATCGTTAAATTCTGCCTCCTATCTCAACTCCCCTCAAATTGCAGAGTCATCGTTAAATTCTGCCTCCTATCTCAACACTCCTAAAATCGCAGTGTCATCGTTAAATTCTGCCTCCTCACTCAACACTCCTCAAATCGCAGTGTCATCGTTAAATCTGCCTCCGATCTCAACTCTCCTCAAATCGGTGTCATCGTTAAATCTGCCTCCTATCTCAACTCTCCTCAAATCGCGGGGGCATCGTTAAATTCTGCCTCCTACCTAAACTACCCACAAATCGCAGAATCATCGTTAAATTCTGCCTCCAATCTCAACACTCCTCAAATCGCAGTGTCATCATTAAATTCTGCCTCCTATCAAAACTATCCTCAAATCGCAGTGTCATCGTTAAATTCTGCCTCTTATCTCAACTCTCCTCAAATCGCAGTCATCATTAAATTCTGCCTCCTCACTCACCACTCCTCAAATCGCAGAGTCATCGTTAAATTCTGCATCCGATCTCAACTCTCCTCAAATCGTAGAGTCGTCGTTAAATTCTGCCTCATATCTCAACTCTCCTCAAATCGCAGTGTCATCGTTAAATTCTGCCTCCTCACTCAACACTCCTCAAATCGCAGAGTCATCATTAAATTCTGCCTCCGATCTCAACTATCCTCAAATCGCAGAGTCATCCTTAAATTCTGCCTCCTGTCCCAACAAGCCTCAAATCGCAGTCATCCTTAAATGCTGCCTCCTATCTCAACTATCCTCAAATCGGTGTCATCGTTAAATCTGCCTCCTATCTCAACTCTCCTCAAATCGCAGAGTCATCCTTAAATTCTGCCTCCTATCTCAACTCTCCTCAAATCGCAGAGTCATCCTTAAATTCTGCCTCCTATCTCAACTCTCCTCAAATCGCGGGGGCATCGTTAAATTCTGCCTCCTACCTCAACTCCCCACAAATCGCAGAATCGTCAAATTCTGCCTCTTATCTCAACTCTCCTCAAATCGCAGTGTCATCGTTAAATTCTGCCCTCCTCACTCACCACTCCTCAAATCGCAGTCATCGTTAAATTCTACCTCCGATCTCAACTATCCTCAAATCGCATCGTCATCGTTAAATTCTGCGTCCTATCTCAACTATCCTAAAATCACATCGTCATCGTTAAATTCTGCCTCCTATCTCAACTCCCCTCAAATTGCAGAGTCATCGTTAAATTCTGCCTCCTATCTCAACACTCCTAAAATCGCAGGGTCATTGTTAAATTCTGCCTCTTATCTCAACTCTCCTAAAATTGCAGTGTCATCGTCAAATTCTGCCACTTATCTCAACTCTCCTCAATACGCAGTGTCGTCGTTAAATTCTGCCTCCTATCTCAACTCTCCTCAAATCGCAGAGTCATCGTTAAATTCTGCCTCATATCTCAACTCTCCTCAAATCGCACAGTCATCGTTAAATTCTGCCTCCTATCTCAACACTCCTAAAATTGCAGAGTCATCATTAAATTCTGCAGCTTATCTCAACTCTCCTCAATACACAGTGTCGTCGTTAAATTCTGCCTCCTATCTCAACTGTCCTCAAATCGCAGTCATCGTTAAATTCTGCCTCTTATCTCAACTCTCCTCAAATCGCAGTGTCATCGTTTAATTCTGCCTCCTCACTCAACACTCCTCAAATCGCAGAGTCATCGTTAAATTCTGCCTCTTATCTCAACTCTCCTCAAATCGCAGTGTCATCATTTAATTCTGCCTCCTCACTCAACACTCCTCAAATCGCAGAGTCATCGTTAAATTCTCCCTCCTATCTCAACTCTCCTCAAATCGCAGAGTCATCATTAAATTCTGCCTCCGATCTCAACTATCCTCAAATCGCAGAGTCATCCTTAAATTCTGCCTCCTGTCCCAACAAGCCTCAAATCGCAGTCATCCTTAAATGCTGCCTCCTATCTCAACTATCCTCAAATCGGTGTCATCGTTAAATCTGCCTCCTATCTCAACTCTCCTCAAATCGCAGAGTCATCCTTAAATTCTGCCTCCTATCTCAACTCTTCTCAAATCGCAGAGTCATCCTTAAATTCTGCCTCCTATCTCAACTCTCCTCAAATCGCGGGGGCATCGTTAAATTCTGCCTCCTACCTCAACTCCCCACAAATCGCAGATTCGTCAAATTCTGCCTCTTATCTCAACTCTCCTCAAATCGCAGTGTCATCGTTAAATTCTACCTCCGATCTCAACTATCCTCAAATCGCATCGTCATCGTTAAATTCTGCGTCCTATCTCAACTATCCTAAAATCACATCGTCATCGTTAAATTCTGCCTCCTATCTCAACTCCCCTCAAATTGCAGAGTCATCGTTAAATTCTGCCTCCTATCTCAACACTCCTAAAATCGCAGGGTCATTGTTAAATTCTGCCTCTTATCTCAACTCTCCTAAAATTGCAGGGTCATCGTCAAATTCTGCCACTTATCTCAACTCTCCTCAATACGCAGTGTCGACGTTAAATTCTGCCTCCTATCTCAACTCTCCTCAAATCGCAGAGTCATCGTTAAATTCTGCCTCATATCTCAACTCTCCTCAAATCGCAGTGTCATCGTTAAATTCTGCCTCCTCACTCAACACTCCTCAAATCGCAGAGTCATCGTTAAATTCTGCCTCCGATCTCAACTATCGTCAAATAGCAGAGTCATCCTTAAATTCTGCCTCCTGTCCAAACTATCCTCAAATCGGAGTCATCCTTAAATGCTGCCTCCTATCTCGACTCCCCTCAAATTGCAGAGTCATCGTTAAATTCTGCCTCCTATCTCAACACTCCTAAAATCGCAGGGTCATCATCAAAATCTGCCTCTTATCTCAACTCTCCTCAATACGGTGTCATCGATAAATTCTGCCTCCGATCTCCTCTCCTCAAATCGCAGAGTCATCGTTAAATTCTGCCTCTTATCTCAACTCTCCTCAAATTGCAGTGTCATCGTTAAATTCTGCCTCCTCACTCAACACTCCTCAAATCGCAGTCATCGTTAAATTCTGCCTCCGATCTCAACTATCCTCAAATCGCAGAGTCATCCTTAAATTCTGCCTCCTGTCCCAACTAGCCTCAAATCGCAGTCATCCTTAAATGCTGCCTCCTTTCTCAACTATCCTGAAATCGCAGTGTCAGCGTTAAATCTGCCTCCTCTCTCAACTCTCCTCAAATCGCAGAGTCATCCTTAAATTCTGCCTCTGATCTCAACTCTCCTCAAATCGCAGTGTCATCGTTAAATCTGCCTCCTATCTCAACTCTCCTCAAATCGCGGGGACATCGTTAAATTCTGCCTCCTAACTCAACTCCCCACAAATCGCAGAATCATCGTCAAATTCTGCCTCTTCACTCAACTATCCTCAAACCGCCAAGTCATCATGAAATTCTGCCTCCTATCTCAACTATCCTCAAATCGCACAGTCATCATTAAATTCTGCCTCTTCACTCAACTATCCTCAAATCGCACAGTCATCATGAAATTCTGCCTCTTCACTCAACTATCCTCAAATCGCACAGTCATCATTAAATTCTGCCTCCTATCTCAACTCTCCTCAAATCGCAAAGTCATCCTTAAATTCTGCCTCCTATCTCAACTCCCCTCAAATCGCAGTCAACGTTAAATCTGCCTCCTATCTCAACTCTCCTCAAATCGCGGGGGCATCGTTAAATTCTGCCTCCTACCTCAACTCCCCACAAATCGCAGAATCGTCAAATTCTGCCTCTTCACTCAACTATCCTCAAATCGCACAGTCATCATTAAATTCTGCCTCTTCACTCAACTATCCTCAAACCGCCAAGTTATCGTTAAATTCTGCCTCTTTTCTCACCTCTCCTCAAATCGCATCGTCATCATTAAATTCTGCGTCCTATCTCAACTATCCTAAAATCACATCGTCATCGTTAAATTCTGCGTCCTATCTCAACTATCCTGAAATCACATCGTCATCGTTGAATTCTCCCTCCTGTCTCAACACTCCTAAAATCGCAGGGTCATTGTTAAATTCTGCCTCCTATCTCAACACTCCTAAAATCGCAGGGTCATTGTTAAATTCTGCCTCTTATCTCAACTCTCCTAAAATCGCAGGGTCATCGTCAAATTCTGCCACTTATCTCAAATCTCCTCAAATCGCAGAGTCATCGTTAAATTCTGCCTCATATCTCAACTCTCCTCAAATCGCAGTCATCGTTAAATTCTGCCTCCGATCTCAACTATCCTCAAATCGCAGAGTCATCCTTAAATTCTGCCTCCTGTCCCAACTATCCTCAAATCGCAGTGTCATCGTTAAATCTACCTCCTATCTCAACTCTCCTCAAATCGCAGTCATCCTTAAATTCTGCCTCCGAACTCAACTCTCCTCAAATCGCAGTGTCATCGTTAAATCTGCCTCCTATCTCAACTCTCCTCAAATCGCAGGGGCATCGTTAAATTCTGCCTCCTACCTCAACTCCCCACAAATCGCAGTCATCGTTAAATTCTGCCTCTTATCTCAACTCTCCTCAAATCGCAGTCATCATTAAATTCTGCCTCCTCACTCACCACTCCTCAAATCGCAGAGTCATCGTTAAATTCTGCATCCGATCTCAACTATCCTCAAATTGCAGTCATCGTTAAATTCTGCCTCTTCACTCAACTATCCTCAAATCGCACAGTCATCGTTAAATTCTGCCTCCTCACTCAAGTATCCTCAAACCGCAGAGTCATCCTTGTATTCTGCCTCCTATCTCAACTCTCCTCAAATCGCAGTGTCATCCTTAAATTCTGCCTCCCATCTCAACTATCGTCAAATCGCAGAGTCATCATTAAATTCTGCCTCCTATCTCAACTCCCCTCAAATTGCAGAGTCATCATTAAATTCTGCCTCCTATCTCAACTCTCCTCAAATTGCAGTGTCATCGTTAAATTCTGCCTCTTATCTCAACTATCCTCAAATCGCAGGGTCATCGTCAAATTCTGCCACTTATCTCAACTCTCCTCAATACGCAATGTCGTCGTTAAATTCTGCCTCCTATCTCAACTCTCCTCAAATCGCAGAGTCATCATTAAATTCTGCCTCCTATCTCAACTCTCCTCAAATCGCAGTCGTCGTTAAAATCTGCCTCCTATCTCAACACTCCTCAAATCGCAGAGTCATCGTTAAATTCTGCCTCCTCACTCAACATTCCTCAAATCGCAGAGTCATCGTTAAATTCTGCCTCCTATCTCAACTATCCTCAAATCGCATAGTCATCGTTAAATTCTGCCGCCTATCTCAACTGTCCTCAAATTGCAAAATCATCGTTAAATTCTGCATCCTATCTCAACTATCCTCAAATCACATAGTCATCGTTAAATTCTGCTTCCTCTCTCAACTATCCTCAAATCGCACAGTCATCGTTAAATTCTGCCTCCTATCTCAACTATCCTCAAATCGCATAGTCATCGTTAAATTCTTCCTCCTACCTCAACTATCCTCAAATCGGATGGTCATCGCTAAATTCTGCCTCCTATCGCAACTATCCTCAAACCGCAGAGTCATTCTTAAATTCTGCCTCCTATCTCAACTATCCTCAAATCGCACAGTCATCATTAAATTCTGCCTCCTATCTCAACTATCCTCAAATCGGATGGTCATCGTTAAATTCTGCCTCCTATCTCAACTATCCTCAAACCGCAGAGTCATTCTTAAATTCTGCCTCCTCACTCAACTATCCTCAAATCGCAGTCATCGTTACATTCTGCCTCCTATCTCAACTCTCCTCAAATTGCAGTCGTCATTCAATTCTGCCTCCTATCTCAACTCTCCTCAAATCGCAGTGTCATCGTTAAATTCTGACTCCTCACTCACCACTCCTCAAATCGCAGAGTCATCGTTAAATTCTGCCTCCCATCTCAACTATCCTCAAATTGCATACTCATCGTTAAATTCTGTGTCCTATCTCAACTATCCTAAAATCACACCGTCATCGTTAAATTCTGCCTCCTATCTCAACTCCCCTCAAATTGCAGAGTCATCGTTAAATTCTGCCTCCTATCTCAACACTCCTAAAATCGCAGTGTCATCGTTAAATTCTGCCTCCTCACTCAACACTCCTCAAATCGCAGTGTCATCGTTAAATCTGCCTCCGATCTCAACTCTCCTCAAATCGGTGTCATCGTTAAATCTGCCTCCTATCTCAACTCTCCTCAAATCGCGGGGGCATCGTTAAATTCTGCCTCCTACCTAAACTACCCACAAATCGCAGAATCATCATCAAATTCTGCCTCTTCACTCAACTATCCTCAAACCGCCAAGTCATCATTAAATTCTGCCTCCTATCTCAACTGTCCTCAAATCGCACAGTCATCGTTAAATTCTGCCTCTTCACTCAACTATCCTCAAATCACACAGTCATCATTAAATTCTGCCTCCTCATTCAACTATCCTCAAACCACGGTCATCATTAAATTCTGCTTCCTCACAACTATCTTCAAACCGCAGAGTCATCCTTGAATTCTGCCTCCTATCTCAACTATCCTGAAATCGCAGAGTCATCGTTAAATTCTGCCTCCAATCTCAACACTCCTCAAATCGCAGTGTCATCCTTAAATTCTGCCTCCCATCTCAACTATCGTCAAATCGCAGAGTCATCGTTAAATTCTGCCTCCTATCTTAACTCCCCTCAAATTGCAGAGTCATCATTAAATTCTGACTCTTATCTCAACTCCCCTCAAATTGCAGTGTCATCATTAAATTCTGCCTCTTTTCTCAACTTTCCTCAAATCGCAGTGTCATCGTTAAATTCTGCCTCTTATCTCAACTCTCCTCAAATCGGTCATCATTAAATTCTGCCTCCTCACTCACCAGTCCTCAAATCACAGAGTCATCGTTAAATTCTGCCTCCAATCTCAACTATCCGAAAAATCACATCGTCATCGTTAAATTCTGCCTCCTATCTCAACTACCCTCAAATCGCACAGTCATCGTTAAATTCTGCCTCCTATCTCAACACTCCTAAAATCGCAGAGTCATCGTTAAATTCTGCCTCCTATCTCACCTCCCCTCAAATTGCAGAGTCATCATTAAATTCTGCCTCTTATCTCAACTCTCCTCAATACGCAGTGTCGTCGTTAAATTCTGCCTCCTATCTCAACTACCCTCAAATCGCACAGTCATCGTTAAATTCTGCCTCCTATCTCAACACTCCTAAAATCGCAGAGTCATCGTTAAATTCTGCCTCCTATCTCAACTCTCCTCAAATTGCAGAGTCATCGTTAAATTCTGCCTCTTATCTCAACTCTCCTTAAATCGCAGTGTCATCGTTTAATGCTGCCTCCTCACTCAACACTCCTCAAATCGCAGAGTCATCGTTAAATTCTGCCTCTTATCTCAACACTCCTCAAATCGCAGTGTCATCATTAAATTCTGCCTCCTCACTCACCACTCCTCAAATCGCAGAGTCATCGTTAAATTCTGCCTCCTCACTCAACTGTCCTCATAATCGCAGAGTCATCGTTAAATTCTGCCTCCTCACTCAACTATCCTCAAATCGCATAGTCATCGTTAAATTCTGCCTCCAGACTCAACTACCCTCATAATCGCATAGTCATCGTTAAATTCTGCCTCCGATCTCAACTATCCTCAATCCACACAGTCATCGTTAAAATTTGCCTCCAATCTCAACTCTCCTCAAATCGCAGAGTCATCCTTAAATTCTGCCTCCTATCTCAACTCTCCTCAAATCACAGGGTCATCGTTAAATTCTGCCTCCAACCTCAACTCCCCACAAATCGCAGTCATCGTCAAATTCTGCCTCCTATCTCAACTATCCTCAAACTGCAGAGTCATTCTTAAATTCTGCCTCCTCACTCAACTATCCTCAAATCGCCGTCATCGTTACATTCTGCCTCCTATCTCAACGATCCTCAAACTGCAGAGTCATTCTTAAATTCTGCCTCCTCACTCAACTATCCTCAAATCGCCGTCATCGTTACATTCTGCCTCCAACCTCAACTCCCCACAAATCGCAGTCATCGTCAAATTCTGCCTCCTATCTCAACTATCCTCAAACTGCAGAGTCATTCTTAAATTCTGCCTCCTCACTCAACTATCCTCAAATCGCCGTCATCGTTAAATTCTGCCTCCTATCTCAACGATCCTCAAACTGCAGAGTCATTCTTAAATTCTGCCTCCTCACTCAACTATCCTCAAATCGCCGTCATCGTTACATTCTGCCTCCTATCTCAACTCTCCTCAAATCGCAGAGTCATCGTTAAATTCTGCCTCCTCACTCAACACTCCTCAAATCGCAGTCATCGTTAAATTCTGCATTTTATCTCAACTATCCTCAAACCGCAGAGTCATGCTCAAATTCTGCCTCCTCACTCAACTATCCTCAAATCGCATAGTCATCGTTGAAATCTGCCTCTTCACTCAACTATCCTCAAATCGCATAGTCATCGTTAAATTCTGCCTCCTATCTCAACTATCCTCAAACTACAGAGTCATCGTTAAATACTGCCTCCTATCTCAACTCTCCTCAAATCGCAGTGTCATCGTTAAATACTGCCTCCTATCTCAACTATCCTCAAACTGCAGTCATCCTTAAATTCTGCCTCCTATCTCAACTATCCTCAAATCGCAGGGTCATCGTTAAATTCTGCCTCTTATCTCAACTCTCCTCAAATCGCAGTGTCATCGTTAAATACTGCCTCCTATCTCAACTATCCTCAAACTGCAGTCATCCTTAAATTCTGCCTCCTATCGCAACACTCCTAAAATCGCAGGGTCATTGTAAAATTCTGCCTCTTATCCTTACTCTCCTCAATACGCAGTGTCGTTGTTAAATTCTGCCTCCTATCTCAACTCCCCTCAAATTGCAGAGTCCTCGTTATATTCTGCCTCCTGTCTCAACTCTCCTCAAATCGCAGTCATCCTTAAATGCTGCCTCCTTTCTCAACTATCCTCAAATCGCAGTCATCGTTAAATCTGCCTCCTATCTCAACTCTCCTCAAATCGCAGAGTCATCCTTAAATTCTGCCTCCTATCTCAACTCTCCTCAAATCGCAGTGTCATCATTAAATCTGCCTCCTCACTCAAGTATCCTAAAACCGCAGTCATCCTTGAATTCTGCCTCCTATCTCAACTACCCACAAATCGCAGAATCATCGTCAAATTCTGCCTCTTCACTCAACTATCCTCAAACCGCCAAGTCATCATTAAATTCTGCCTCCTATCTCAACTGTCCTCAAATCGCACAGTCATCGTTAAATTCTGCCTCTTCACTTAGCTATCCTCAAATCGCACAGTCATCGTTAAATTCTGCCTCTTCACTCAACTATCCTCAAATCGCACAGTCATCGTTAAATTCTGCCTCCTCACTCAAGTATCCTCAAACCGCAGAGTCATCCTTGTATTCTGCCTCCTATCTCAACTCTCCTCAAATCGCAGTGTCATCCTTAAATTCTGCCTCCCATCTCAACTATCGTCAAATCGCAGAGTCATCATTAAATTCTGCCTCCTATCTCAACTCCCCTCAAATTGCAGAGTCATCATTAAATTCTGCCTCCTATCTCAACTATCCTCAAATTGCATATTCATGGTTAAATTCTGCGTCCTATCTCAACTATCCTAAAATCACACCGTCATCGTTAAATTCTGCCTCCTATCTCAACTCCCCTCAAATTGCAGAGTCATCGTTAAATTCTGCCTCCTATCTCAACACTCCTAAAATCGCAGTGTCATCGTTAAATTCTGCCTCCTCACTCAACACTCCTCAAATCGCAGTGTCATCGTTAAATCTGCCTCCGATCTCAACTCTCCTCAAATCGGTGTCATCGTTAAATCTGCCTCCTATCTCAACTCTCCTCAAATCGCGGGGGCATTGTTAAATTCTGCCTCCTACCTAAACTACCCACAAATCGCAGAATCATCGTTAAATTCTGCCTCCAATCTCAACACTCCTCAAATCGCAGTGTCATCATTAAATTCTGCCTCCTATCTCAACTATCCTCAAATCGCAGTGTCATCGTTAAATTCTGCCTCTTATCTCAACTCTCCTCAAATCGCAGTCATCATTAAATTCTGCCTCCTCACTCACCACTCCTCAAATCGCAGAGTCATCGTTAAATTCTGCATCCGATCTCAACTCTCCTCAAATCGCAGAGTCATCGTTAAATTCTGCCTCATATCTCAACTCTCCTCAAATCGCAGTGTCATCGTTAAATTCTGCCTCCTCACTCAACACTCCTCAAATCGCAGAGTCATCATTAAATTCTGCCTCCGATCTCAACTATCCTCAAATCGCAGAGTCATCCTTAAATTCTGCCTCCTGTCCCAACAAGCCTCAAATCGCAGTCATCCTTAAATGCTGCCTCCTATCTCAACTATCCTCAAATCGGTGTCATCGTTAAATCTGCCTCCTATCTCAACTCTCCTCAAATCGCAGAGTCATCCTTAAATTCTGCCTCCTATCTCAACTCTCCTCAAATCGCAGAGTCATCCTTAAATTCTGCCTCCTATCTCAACTCTCCTCAAATCGCGGGGGCATCCTTAAATTCTGCCTCCTATCTCAACTCTCCTCAAATCGCAGAGTCATCCTTAAATTCTGCCTCCTATCTCAACTCTCCTCAAATCGCAGTGTCATCGTTAAATTCTGCCCTCCTCACTCACCACTCCTCAAATCGCAGTCATCGTTAAATTCTACCTCCGATCTCAACTATCCTCAAATCGCATCGTCATCGTTAAATTCTGCGTCCTATCTCAACTATCCTAAAATCACATCGTCATCGTTAAATTCTGCCTCCTATCTCAACTCCCCTCAAATTGCAGAGTCATCGTTAAATTCTGCCTCCTATCTCAACACTCCTAAAATCGCAGGGTCATTGTTAAATTCTGCCTCTTATCTCAACTCTCCTAAAATTGCAGTGTCATCGTCAAATTCTGCCACTTATCTCAACTCTCCTCAATACGCAGTGTCGTCGTTAAATTCTGCCTCCTATCTCAACTCTCCTCAAATCGCAGAGTCATCGTTAAATTCTGCCTCATATCTCAACTCTCCTCAAATCGCACAGTCATCGTTAAATTCTGCCTCCTATCTCAACACTCCTAAAATTGCAGAGTCATCATTAAATTCTGCAGCTTATCTCAACTCTCCTCAATACACAGTGTCGTCGTTAAATTCTGCCTCCTATCTCAACTGTCCTCAAATCGCAGTCATCGTTAAATTCTGCCTCTTATCTCAACTCTCCTCAAATCGCAGTGTCATCGTTTAATTCTGCCTCCTCACTCAACACTCCTCAAATCGCAGAGTCATCGTTAAATTCTGCCTCTTATCTCAACTCTCCTCAAATCGCAGTGTCATCATTTAATTCTGCCTCCTCACTCAACACTCCTCAAATCGCAGAGTCATCGTTAAATTCTCCCTCCTATCTCAACTCTCCTCAAATCGCAGAGTCATCATTAAATTCTGCCTCCGATCTCAACTATCCTCAAATCGCAGAGTCATCCTTAAATTCTGCCTCCTGTCCCAACAAGCCTCAAATCGCAGTCATCCTTAAATGCTGCCTCCTATCTCAACTATCCTCAAATCGGTGTCATCGTTAAATCTGCCTCCTATCTCAACTCTCCTCAAATCGCAGAGTCATCCTTAAATTCTGCCTCCTATCTCAACTCTCCTCAAATCGCAGAGTCATCCTTAAATTCTGCCTCCTATCTCAACTCTCCTCAAATCGCGGGGGCATCGTTAAATTCTGCCTCCTACCTCAACTCCCCACAAATCGCAGATTCGTCAAATTCTGCCTCTTATCTCAACTCTCCTCAAATCGCAGTGTCATCGTTAAATTCTGCCCTCCTCACTCACCACTCCTCAAATCGCAGTCATCGTTAAATTCTACCTCCGATCTCAACTATCCTCAAATCGCATCGTCATCGTTAAATTCTGCGTCCTATCTCAACTATCCTAAAATCACATCGTCATCGTTAAATTCTGCCTCCTATCTCAACTCCCCTCAAATTGCAGAGTCATCGTTAAATTCTGCCTCCTATCTCAACACTCCTAAAATCGCAGGGTCATTGTTAAATTCTGCCTCTTATCTCAACTCTCCTAAAATTGCAGGGTCATCGTCAAATTCTGCCACTTATCTCAACTCTCCTCAATACGCAGTGTCGTCGTTAAATTCTGCCTCCTATCTCAACTCTCCTCAAATCGCAGAGTCATCGTTAAATTCTGCCTCATATCTCAACTCTCCTCAAATCGCAGTGTCATCGTTAAATTCTGCCTCCTCACTCAACACTCCTCAAATCGCAGAGTCATCGTTAAATTCTGCCTCCGATCTCAACTATCGTCAAATAGCAGAGTCATCCTTAAATTCTGCCTCCTGTCCAAACTATCCTCAAATCGGAGTCATCCTTAAATGCTGCCTCCTATCTCGACTCCCCTCAAATTGCAGAGTCATCGTTAAATTCTGCCTCCTATCTCAACACTCCTAAAATCGCAGGGTCATCATCAAAATCTGCCTCTTATCTCAACTCTCCTCAATACGGTGTCATCGATAAATTCTGCCTCCGATCTCCTCTCCTCAAATCGCAGAGTCATCGTTAAATTCTGCCTCTTATCTCAACTCTCCTCAAATTGCAGTGTCATCGTTAAATTCTGCCTCCTCACTCAACACTCCTCAAATCGCAGTCATCGTTAAATTCTCCCTCCGATCTCAACTATCCTCAAATCGCAGAGTCATCCTTAAATTCTGCCTCCTGTCCCAACTAGCCTCAAATCGCAGTCATCCTTAAATGCTGCCTCCTTTCTCAACTATCCTGAAATCGCAGTGTCAGCGTTAAATCTGCCTCCTCTCTCAACTCTCCTCAAATCGCAGAGTCATCCTTAAATTCTGCCTCCGATCTCAACTCTCCTCAAATCGCAGTGTCATCGTTAAATCTGCCTCCTATCTCAACTCTCCTCAAATCGCGGGGACATCGTTAAATTCTGCCTCCTAACTCAACTCCCCACAAATCGCAGAATCATCGTCAAATTCTGCCTCTTCACTCAACTATCCTCAAACCGCCAAGTCATCATGAAATTCTGCCTCCTATCTCAACTATCCTCAAATCGCACAGTCATCATTAAATTCTGCCTCTTCACTCAACTATCCTCAAATCGCACAGTCATCATGAAATTCTGCCTCTTCACTCAACTATCCTCAAATCGCACAGTCATCATTAAATTCTGCCTCCTATCTCAACTCTCCTCAAATCGCAAAGTCATCCTTAAATTCTGCCTCCTATCTCAACTCCCCTCAAATCGCAGTCAACGTTAAATCTGCCTCCTATCTCAACTCTCCTCAAATCGCGGGGGCATCGTTAAATTCTGCCTCCTACCTCAACTCCCCACAAATCGCAGAATCGTCAAATTCTGCCTCTTCACTCAACTATCCTCAAATCGCACAGTCATCATTAAATTCTGCCTCTTCACTCAACTATCCTCAAACCGCCAAGTTATCGTTAAATTCTGCCTCTTTTCTCAACTCTCCTCAAATCGCATCGTCATCATTAAATTCTGCGTCCTATCTCAACTATCCTAAAATCACATCGTCATCGTTAAATTCTGCGTCCTATCTCAACTATCCTGAAATCACATCGTCATCGTTGAATTCTCCCTCCTGTCTCAACACTCCTAAAATCGCAGGGTCATTGTTAAATTCTGCCTCCTATCTCAACACTCCTAAAATCGCAGGGTCATTGTTAAATTCTGCCTCTTATCTCAACTCTCCTAAAATCGCAGGGTCATCGTCAAATTCTGCCACTTATCTCAACTCTCCTCAAATCGCAGAGTCATCGTTAAATTCTGCCTCATATCTCAACTCTCCTCAAATCGCAGTCATCGTTAAATTCTGCCTCCGATCTCAACTATCCTCAAATCGCAGAGTCATCCTTAAATTCTGCCTCCTGTCCCAACTATCCTCAAATCGCAGTGTCATCGTTAAATCTACCTCCTATCTCAACTCTCCTCAAATCGCAGTCATCCTTAAATTCTGCCTCCGAACTCAACTCTCCTCAAATCGCAGTGTCATCGTTAAATCTGCCTCCTATCTCAACTCTCCTCAAATCGCAGGGGCATCGTTAAATTCTGCCTCCTACCTCAACTCCCCACAAATCGCAGAATCGTCAAATTCTGCCTCTTCACTCAACTATCCTCAAACCGCCAAGTTATCGTTAAATTCTGCCTCTTATCTCAACTCTCCTCAAATCGCAGTGTCATCGTTAAATTCTGTCTCCTCACTCACAACTCCTCAAATCGCAGAGTCATCGTAAAATTCTACCTCTGATCTCAACTATCCTCAAATCGCATCGTCATCGTTAAATTCTGCGTCCTATCTCAACTATCCTAAAATCACATCGTCATCGTTAAATTCTGCCTCCTATCTCAACTCCCCTCAAATTGCAGAGTCATCGTTAAATTCTGCCTCCTATCTCAACACTCCTAAAATCGCAGGGTCATTGTTAAATTCTGCCTCTTATCTCAACTCTCCTCAAATCGCAGAGTCATCGTTAAATTCTGCCTCATATCTCAACTCTCCTCAAATCGCAGTGTCATCGTTAAATTCTGCCTCCTCACTCAACACTCCTCAAATCGCAGTCATCGTTAAATTCTGCCTCCTGTCCCAACTATCCTAAAGTCGCAGTCATCCTTAAATGCTGCCTCCTATCTCAACTCCCCTCAAATTGCAGAGTCATCGTTAAATTCTGCCTCCTATCTCAACTATCCTCAAATCGCAGTGTCATCGTTAAATTCTGCCTCTTATCTCAACTCTCCTCAAATCGGTCATCATTAAATTCTGCCTCCTCACTCACCAGTCCTCAAATCGCAGAGTCATCGTTAAATTCTGCCTCCAATCTCAACTATCCGAAAAATCACATCGTCATCGTTAAATTCTGCCTCCTATCTCAACTACCCTCAAATCGCACAGTCATCGTTAAATTCTGCCTCCTATCTCAACACTCCTAAAATCGCAGAGTCATCGTTAAATTCTGCCTCCTATCTCAACTCCCCTCAAATTGCAGAGTCATCATTAAATTCTGCCTCTTATCTCAACTCTCCTCAATACGCAGTGTCGTCGTTAAATTCTGCCTCCTATCTCAACTACCCTCAAATCGCACAGTCATCGTTAAATTCTGCCTCCTATCTCAACACTCCTAAAATCGCAGAGTCATCGTTAAATTCTGCCTCCTATCTCAACTCTCCTCAAATTGCAGAGTCATCGTTAAATTCTGCCTCTTATCTCAACTCTCCTCAAATCGCAGTGTCATCGTTTAATTCTGCCTCCTCACTCAACACTCCTCAAATCGCAGAGTCATCGTTAAATTCTGCCTCTTATCTCAACACTCCTCAAATCGCAGTGTCATCATTAAATTCTGCCTCCTCACTCACCACTCCTCAAATCGCAGAGTCATCGTTAAATTCTGCCTCCTCACTCAACTGTCCTCATAATCGCAGAGTCATCGTTAAATTCTGCCTCCTCACTCAACACTCCTCAAATCGCAGTGTCATCATTAAATTCTGCCTCCTCACTCACCACTCCTCAAATCGCAGAGTCATCGTTAAATTCTGCCTCCTCACTCAACTGTCCTCATAATCGCAGAGTCATCGTTAAATTCTGCCTCCTCACTCAACTATCCTCAAATCGCATAGTCATCGTTAAATTCTGCCTCCACACTCAACTACCCTCATAATCGCATAGTCATCGTTAAATTCTGCCTCCGATCTCAACTATCTTCAATCCACACAGTCATCGTTAAAATTTGCCTCCAATCTCAACTCTCCTCAAATCGCAGAGTCATCCTTAAATTCTGCCACCTATCTCAACTATCCTCAAACCGCAGAGTCATTGTTAAATTCTGCCTCTTCACTCAACCATCCTCAAATCGGATGGTCATCGTTAAATTCTGCCTCCTATCTCAACGATCCTCAAACTGCAGAGTCATTCTTAAATTCTGCCTCCTCACTCAACTATCCTCAAATCGCAGTCATCGTTACATTCTGCCTCCTATCTCAACTCTCCTCAAATAGCAGAGTCATCGTTAAATTCTGCCTCCTCACTCAACACTCCTCAAATCGCAGTCATCGTTAAATTCTGCATTTTATCTCAACTATCCTCAAACCGCAGAGTCATGCTCAAATTCTGCCTCCTCACTCAACTATCCTCAAATCGCATAGTCATCGTTGAAATCTGCCTCTTCACTCAACTATCCTCAAATCGCATAGTCATCCTTAAATTCTGCCTCCTGTCCCAACAAGCCTCAAATCGCAGTCATCCTTAAATGCTGCCTCCTATCTCAACTATCCTCAAATCGGTGTCATCGTTAAATCTGCCTCCTATCTCAACTCTCCTCAAATCGCAGAGTCATCCTTAAATTCTGCCTCCTATCTCAACTCTCCTCAAATCGCAGAGTCATCCTTAAATTCTGCCTCCTATCTCAACTCTCCTCAAATCGCGGGGGCATCGTTAAATTCTGCCTCCTACCTCAACTCCCCACAAATCGCAGAATCGTCAAATTCTGCCTCTTATCTCAACTCTCCTCAAATCGCAGTGTCATCGTTAAATTCTGCCCTCCTCACTCACCACTCCTCAAATCGCAGTCATCGTTAAATTCTACCTCCGATCTCAACTATCCTCAAATCGCATCGTCATCGTTAAATTCTGCGTCCTATCTCAACTATCCTAAAATCACATCGTCATCGTTAAATTCTGCCTCCTATCTCAACTCCCCTCAAATTGCAGAGTCATCGTTAAATTCTGCCTCCTATCTCAACACTCCTAAAATCGCAGGGTCATTGTTAAATTCTGCCTCTTATCTCAACTCTCCTAAAATTGCAGGGTCATCGTCAAATTCTGCCACTTATCTCAACTCTCCTCAATACGCAGTGTCGTCGTTAAATTCTGCCTCCTATCTCAACTCTCCTCAAATCGCAGAGTCATCATTAAATTCTGCCTCATATCTCAACTCTCCTCAAATCGCAGTGTCATCGTTAAATTCTGCCTCCTCACCCAACACTCCTCAAATCGCAGAGTCATCGTTAAATTCTGCCTCCGATCTCAACTATCCTCAAATAGCAGAGTCATCCTTAAATTCTGCCTCCTGTCCAAACTATCCTCAAATCGGAGTCATCCTTAAATGCTGCCTCCTATCTCAACTCCCCTCAAATTGCAGAGTCATCGTTAAATTCTGCCTCCTATCTCAACACTCCTAAAATCGCAGGGTCATCATCAAAATCTGCCTCTTATCTCAACTCTCCTCAATACGGTGTCATCGATAAATTCTGCCTCCGATCTCCTCTCCTCAAATCGCAGAGTCATCGTTAAATTCTGCCTCTTATCTCAACTCTCCTCAAATTGCAGTGTCATCGTTAAATTCTGCCTCCTCACTCAACACTCCTCAAATCGCAGTCATCGTTAAATTCTGCCTCCGATCTCAACTATCCTCAAATCGCAGAGTCATCCTTAAATTCTGCCTCCTGTCCCAACTAGCCTCAAATCGCAGTCATCCTTAAATGCTGCCTCCTTTCTCAACTATCCTGAAATCGCAGTGTCATCGTTAAATCTGCCTCCTCTCTCAACTCTCCTCAAATCGCAGAGTCATCCTTAAATTCTGCCTCCGATCTCAACTCTCCTCAAATCGCAGTGTCATCGTTAAATCTGCCTCCTAACTCAACTCCCCACAAATCGCAGAATCATCGTCAAATTCTGCCTCTTCACTCAACTATCCTCAAACCGCCAAGTCATCATGAAATTCTGCCTCTTCACTCAACTATCCTCAAATCGCACAGTCATCATGAAATTCTGCCTCTTCACTCAACTATCCTCAAATCGCACAGTCATCATTAAATTCTGCCTCCTATCTCAACTCTCCTCAAATCGCAAAGTCATCCTTAAATTCTGCCTCCTATCTCAACTCCCCTCAAATCGCAGTCAACGTTAAATCTGCCTCCTATCTCAACTCTCCTCAAATCGCGGGGGCATCGTTAAATTCTGCCTCCTACCTCAAGTCCCCACAAATCGCAGAATCGTCAAATTCTGCCTCTTCACTCAACTATCCTCAAATCGCACAGTCATCATTAAATTCTGCCTCTTCACTCAACTATCCTCAAACCGCCAAGTTATCGTTAAATTCTGCCTCTTTTCTCAACTCTCCTCAAATCGCAGTGTCATCGTTAAATTCTGCCTCCTCACTCACCACTCCTCAAATCGCAGAGTCATCGTTAAATTCTACCTCCGATCTCAACTATCCTCAAATCGCATCGTCATCATTAAATTCTGCGTCCTCTCTCAACTATTTTAAAATCACATCGTCATCGTTAAATTCTGCGTCCTATCTCAACTATCCTGAAATCACATCGTCATCGTTGAATTCTCCCTCCTGTCTCAACACTCCTAAAATCGCAGGGTCATTGTTAAATTCTGCCTCCTATCTCAACACTCCTAAAATCGCAGGGTCATTGTTAAATTCTGCCTCTTATCTCAACTCTCCTAAAATCGCAGGGTCATCGTCAAATTCTGCCACTTATCTCAACTCTCCTCAAATCGCAGAGTCATCGTTAAATTCTGCCTCATATCTCAACTCTCCTCAAATCGCAGTCATCGTTAAATTTTGCCTCCGATCTCAACTATCCTCAAATCGCAGAGTCATCCTTAAATTCTGCCTCCTGTCCCAACTATCCTCAAATCGCAGTGTCATCGTTAAATCTACCTCCTATCTCAACTCTCCTCAAATCGCAGTCATCCTTAAATTCTGCCTCCGAACTCAACTCTCATCAAATCGCAGTGTCATCGTTAAATCTGCCTCCTATCTCAACTCTCCTCAAATCGCAGGGGCATCGTTAAATTGTGCCTCCTACCTCAACTCCCCACAAATCGCAGAATCGTCAAATTCTGCCTCTTCACTCAACTATCCTCAAACCGCCAAGTTATCGTTAAATTCTGCCTCTTATCTCAACTCTCCTCAAATCGCAGTGTCATCGTTAAATTCTGTCTCCTCACTCACAACTCCTCAAATCGCAGAGTCATCGTTAAATTCTACCTCTGATCTCAACTATCCTCAAATCGCATCGTCATCGTTAAATTCTGCCTCATATCTCAACTCTCCTCAAATCGCAGTGTCATCGTTAAATTCTGCCTCCTCACTCAACACTCCTCAAATCGCAGTCATCGTTAAATTCTGCCTCCGATCTCAACTATCCTCAAATCGCAGAGTCATCCTTAAATTCTGCCTCCTGTCCCAACTATCCTAAAGTCGTAGTCATCCTTAAATGCTGCCTCCTATCTCAACTCCCCTCAAATTGCAGAGTCATCGTTAAATTCTGCCTCCTTTCTCAACTATCCTCAAATCGCAGTGTCATCGTTAAATTCTGCCTCTTATCTCAACTCTCCTCAAATCGGTCATCATTAAATTCTGCCTCCTCACTCACCAGTCCTCAAATCGCAGAGTCATCGTTAAATTCTGCCTCCAATCTCAACTATCCTCAAATCGCATCGTCATCATTAAATTCTGCATCCGATCTCAACTATCCTCAAATCGCAGAGTCATCCTTAAATTCTGCCTCCTGTCCCAACTAGCCTCAAATCGCAGTCATCCTTAAATGCTGCCTCCTTTCTCAACTATCCTGAAATCGCAGTGTCATCGTTAAATCTGCCTCCTCTCTCAACTCTCCTCAAATCGCAGAGTCATCCTTAAATTCTGCCTCCGATCTCAACTCTCCTCAAATCGCAGTGTCATCGTTAAATCTGCCTCCTAACTCAACTCCCCACAAATCGCAGAATCATCGTCAAATTCTGCCTCTTCACTCAACTATCCTCAAACCGCCAAGTCATCATGAAATTCTGCCTCTTCACTCAACTATCCTCAAATCGCACAGTCATCATGAAATTCTGCCTCTTCACTCAACTATCCTCAAATCGCACAGTCATCATTAAATTCTGCCTCCTATCTCAACTCTCCTCAAATCGCAAAGTCATCCTTAAATTCTGCCTCCTATCTCAACTCCCCTCAAATCGCAGTCAACGTTAAATCTGCCTCCTATCTCAACTCTCCTCAAATCGCGGGGGCATCGTTAAATTCTGCCTCCTACCTCAAGTCCCCACAAATCGCAGAATCGTCAAATTCTGCCTCTTCACTCAACTATCCTCAAATCGCACAGTCATCATTAAATTCTGCCTCTTCACTCAACTATCCTCAAACCGCCAAGTTATCGTTAAATTCTGCCTCTTTTCTCAACTCTCCTCAAATCGCAGTGTCATCGTTAAATTCTGCCTCCTCACTCACCACTCCTCAAATCGCAGAGTCATCGTTAAATTCTACCTCCGATCTCAACTATCCTCAAATCGCATCGTCATCATTAAATTCTGCGTCCTCTCTCAACTATTTTAAAATCACATCGTCATCGTTAAATTCTGCGTCCTATCTCAACTATCCTGAAATCACATCGTCATCGTTGAATTCTCCCTCCTGTCTCAACACTCCTAAAATCGCAGGGTCATTGTTAAATTCTGCCTCCTATCTCAACACTCCTAAAATCGCAGGGTCATTGTTAAATTCTGCCTCTTATCTCAACTCTCCTAAAATCGCAGGGTCATCGTCAAATTCTGCCACTTATCTCAACTCTCCTCAAATCGCAGAGTCATCGTTAAATTCTGCCTCATATCTCAACTCTCCTCAAATCGCAGTCATCGTTAAATTTTGCCTCCGATCTCAACTATCCTCAAATCGCAGAGTCATCCTTAAATTCTGCCTCCTGTCCCAACTATCCTCAAATCGCAGTGTCATCGTTAAATCTACCTCCTATCTCAACTCTCCTCAAATCGCAGTCATCCTTAAATTCTGCCTCCGAACTCAACTCTCATCAAATCGCAGTGTCATCGTTAAATCTGCCTCCTATCTCAACTCTCCTCAAATCGCAGGGGCATCGTTAAATTGTGCCTCCTACCTCAACTCCCCACAAATCGCAGAATCGTCAAATTCTGCCTCTTCACTCAACTATCCTCAAACCGCCAAGTTATCGTTAAATTCTGCCTCTTATCTCAACTCTCCTCAAATCGCAGTGTCATCGTTAAATTCTGTCTCCTCACTCACAACTCCTCAAATCGCAGAGTCATCGTTAAATTCTACCTCTGATCTCAACTATCCTCAAATCGCATCGTCATCGTTAAATTCTGCCTCATATCTCAACTCTCCTCAAATCGCAGTGTCATCGTTAAATTCTGCCTCCTCACTCAACACTCCTCAAATCGCAGTCATCGTTAAATTCTGCCTCCGATCTCAACTATCCTCAAATCGCAGAGTCATCCTTAAATTCTGCCTCCTGTCCCAACTATCCTAAAGTCGTAGTCATCCTTAAATGCTGCCTCCTATCTCAACTCCCCTCAAATTGCAGAGTCATCGTTAAATTCTGCCTCCTTTCTCAACTATCCTCAAATCGCAGTGTCATCGTTAAATTCTGCCTCTTATCTCAACTCTCCTCAAATCGGTCATCATTAAATTCTGCCTCCTCACTCACCAGTCCTCAAATCGCAGAGTCATCGTTAAATTCTGCCTCCAATCTCAACTATCCGAAAAATCACATCGTCATCGTTAAATTCTGCCTCCTATCTCAACTACCCTCAAATCGCACAGTCATCGTTAAATTCTGCTTCCTATCTCAACACTCCTAAAATCGCAGAGTCATCGTTAAATTCTGCCTCCTATCTCAACTCCCCTCAAATTGCAGAGTCATCATTAAATTCTGCCTCTTATCTCAACTCTCCTCAATACGCAGTGTCGTCGTTAAATTCTTCCTCCTATCTCAACTACCCTCAAATCGCACAGTCATCGTTAAATTCTGCCTCCTATCGCAACACTCCTAAAATCGCAGGGTCATTGTAAAATTCTGCTTCTTATCCTTACTCTCCTCAATACGCAGTGTCGTTGTTAAATTCTGCCTCCTATCTCAACTCCCCTCAAATTGCAGAGTCCTCGTTAAATTCTGCCTCCTGTCTCAACACTCCTAAAATCGCAGGGTCATTGTGAAATTCTGCCTCTTATCTCAACTTTCCTAAAATCGCAGGGTCATCGTGAAATTCTGCCTCTTATCTCAACTCCCCTCAATACGCAGTGTCGTCGTTAAATTCTGCCTCCTATCTCAACTACCCTCAAATCGCACAGTCATCGTTAAATTCTGCCTCCTATCTCAACACTCCTAAAATCGCAGAGTCATCGTTAAATTCTGCCTCCTATCTCAACTCTCCTCAAATTGCAGAGTCATCGTTATATTCTGCCTCTTATCTCAACACTCCTCAAATCGCAGTGTCATCATTAAATTCTGCCTCCTCACTCACCACTCCTCAAATCGCAGAGTCATCGTTAAGCCTCCTCACTCAACTGTCCTCATAATCGCAGAGTCATCGTTAAATTCTGCCTCCTCACTCAACTATCCTCAAATCGCATAGTCATCGTTAAATTCTGCCTCCACACTCAACTACCCTCATAATCGCATAGTCATCGTTAAATTCTGCCTCCGATCTCAACTATCCTCAATCCACACAGTCATCGTTAAAATTTGCCTCCAATCTCAACTCTCCTCAAATCGCAGAGTCATCCTTAAATTCTGCCTCCTATCTCAACTCTCCTCAAATCGCAGGGTCATCGTTAAATTCTGCCTCCAACCTCAACTCCCCACAAATCGCAGTCATCGTCAAATTCTGCCACCTATCTCAACTATCCTCAAACCGCAGAGTCATTGTTAAATTCTGCCTCTTCACTCAACCATCCTCAAATCGGATGGTCATCGTTAAATTCTGCCTCCTATCTCAACGATCCTCAAACTGCAGAGTCATTCTTAAATTCTGCCTCCTCACTCAACTATCCTCAAATCGCAGTCATCGTTACATTCTGCCTCCTATCTCAACTCTCCTCAAATCGCAGAGTCATCGTTAAATTCTGCCTCCTCACTCAACACTCCTCAAATCGCAGTCATCGTTTAATTCTGCATTTTATCTCAACTATCCTCAAACCGCAGAGTCATGCTCAAATTCTGCCTCCTCACTCAACTATCCTCAAATCGCATAGTCATCGTTGAAATCTGCCTCTTCACTCAACTATCCTCAAATCGCATAGTCATCGTTAAATTCTGCCCTCCTCACTCAACTATCCTCAAATCGTATAGTCATCGTTAAATTCTGCCTCCTATCTCAACTATCCTCAAACTGCAGAGTCGTCCTTAAATTCTGCCTCCCATCTCAACTCTCCTCAAATCGCAGTGTCATCGTTAAATACTGCCTCCTATCTCAACTATCCTCAAACTGCAGTCATCCTTAAATTCTGCCTCCTATCTCAACTATCCTCAAATCGCAGGGTCATCGTTAAATTCTGCCTCTTATCTCAACTCCCCTCAAATTGCAGAGTCATCCTTAAATTCTGCCTCCTATCGCAACACTCCTAAAATCGCAGGGTCATTGTAAAATTCTGCCTCTTATCCTTACTCTCCTCAATACGCAGTGTCGTTGTTAAATTCTGCCTCCTTTCTCAACTCCCCTCAAATTGCAGAGTCCTCGTTAAATTCTGCCTCCTGTCTCAACACTCCTAAAATCGCAGGGTCATTGTGAAATTCTGCCTCTTATCTCAACTTTCCTAAAATCGCAGGGTCATCGTGAAATTCTGCCTCTTATCTCAACTCCCCTCAATACGCAGTGTCGTCGTTAAATTCTGCCTCCTATCTCAACTCTCCTCAAATCGCAGTCATCCTTAAATGCTGCCTCCTTTCTCAACTATCCTCAAATCGCAGTCATCGTTAAATCTGCCTCCTATCTCAACTCTCCTCAAATCGCAGAGTCATCCTTAAATTCTGCCTCCTATCTCAACTCTCCTCAAATCGCAGTGTCATCATTAAATCTGCCTCCTCACTCAAGTATCCTCAAACCGCAGTCATCCTTGAATTCTGCCTCCTATCTCAACTACCCACAAATCGCAGAATCATCGTCAAATTCTGCCTCTTCACTCAACTATCCTCAAACCGCCAAGTCATCATTAAATTCTGCCTCCTATCTCAACTGTCCTCAAATCGCACAGTCATCGTTAAATTCTGCCTCTTCACTCAACTATCCTCAAATCGCACAGTCATCGTTAAATTCTGCCTCTTCACTCAACTATCCTCAAATCGCACAGTCATCGTTAAATTCTGCCTCCTCACTCAAGTATCCTCAAACCGCAGAGTCATCCTTGTATTCTGCCTCCTATCTCAACTCTCCTCAAATCGCAGTGTCATCCTTAAATTCTGCCTCCCATCTCAACTATCGTCAAATCGCAGAGTCATCATTAAATTCTGCCTCCTATCTCAACTCCCCTCAAATTGGAGAGTCATCATTAAATTCTGCCTCCTATCTCAACTCTCCTCAAATTGCAGTGTCATCTTTAAATTCTGCCTCCTCACTCACCACTCCTCAAATCGCAGAGTCATCGTTAAATTCTGCCTCCCATCTCAACTATCCTCAAATTGCATACTCATCGTTAAATTCTGCGTCCTATCTCAACTATCCTAAAATCACACCGTCATCGTTAAATTCTGCCTCCTATCTCAACTCCCCTCAAATTGCAGAGTCATCGTTAAATTCTGCCTCCTATCTCAACACTCCTAAAATCGCAGTGTCATCGTTAAATTCTGCCTCCTCACTCAACACTCCTCAAATCGCAGTGTCATCGTTAAATCTGCCTCCGATCTCAACTCTCCTCAAATCGGTGTCATCGTTAAATCTGCCTCCTATCTCAACTCTCCTCAAATCGCGGGGGCATCGTTAAATTCTGCCTCCTACCTAAACTACCCACAAATCGCAGAATCATCGTTAAATTCTGCCTCCAATCTCAACACTCCTCAAATCGCAGTGTCATCATTAAATTCTGCCTCCTATCTCAACTATCCTCAAATCGCAGGGTCATCGTTAAATTCTGCCTCCTATCTCAACTCTCCTCAAATTGCAGTGTCATCGTTAAATTCTGCCTCCTATCTCAACTATCCTCAAATCGCAGGGTCATCGTTAAATTCTGCCTCCTATCTCAACTCTCCTCAAATTGCAGTGTCATCGTTAAATTCTGCCTCCTATCTCAACTCTCCTCAAATCGCAGAGTCATCATTAAATTCTGCCTCCTATCTCAACTCTCCTCAAATCGCAGTCGTCGTTAAAATCTGCCTCCTATCTCAACACTCCTCAAATCGCAGAGTCATCGTTAAATTCTGCCTCCTCACTCAACATTCCTCAAATCGCAGAGTCATCGTTAAATTCTGCCTCCTATCTCAACTATCCTCAAATCGCGTAGTCATCGTTAAATTCTGCCGCCTATCTCAACTGTCCTCAAATTGCAAAATCATCGTTAAA
Organism: Myxine glutinosa; assembly: GCF_964187855.1. Classification (NCBI taxonomy): domain Eukaryota; kingdom Metazoa; phylum Chordata; class Myxini; order Myxiniformes; family Myxinidae; genus Myxine; species Myxine glutinosa. Next base: position 32,266,260 of record NC_136271.1, read on the forward strand.
TTCTGCATCCTATCTCAACTATCCTCAAATCACATAGTCATCGTTAAATTCTGCTTCCTCTCTCAACTATCCTCAAATCGCACAGTCATCGTTAAATTCTGCCTCCTATCTCAACTATCCTCAAATCGCATAGTCATCGTTAAATTCTTCCTCCTACCTCAACTATCCTCAAATCGGATGGTCATCACTAAATTCTGCCTCCTATCGCAACTATCCCCAAACCGCAGAGTCATTCTTAAATTCTGCCTCCTATCTCAACTATCCTCAAATCGCACAGTCATCATTAAATTCTGCCTCCTATCTCAACTATCCTCAAATCGGATGGTCATCGTTAAATTCTGCCTCCTATCTCAACTATCCTCAAACCGCAGAGTCATTCTTAAATTCTGCCTCCTCACTCAACTATCCTCAAATCGCAGTCATCGTTACATTCTGCCTCCTATCTCAACTCTCCTCAAATTGCAGTCGTCATTCAATTCTGCCTCCTATCTCAACTCTCCTCAAATCGCAGTGTCATCGTTAAATTCTGACTCCTCACTCACCACTCCTCAAATCGCAGAGTCATCGTTAAATTCTGCCTCCCATCTCAACTATCCTCAAATTGCATACTCATCGTTAAATTCTGTGTCCTATCTCAACTATCCTAAAATCACACCGTCATCGTTAAATTCTGCCTCCTATCTCAACTCCCCTCAAATTGCAGAGTCATCGTTAAATTCTGCCTCCTATCTCAACACTCCTAAAATCGCAGTGTCATCGTTAAATTCTGCCTCCTCACTCAACACTCCTCAAATCGCAGTGTCATCGTTAAATCTGCCTCCGATCTCAACTCTCCTCAAATCGGTGTCATCGTTAAATCTGCCTCCTATCTCAACTCTCCTCAAATCGCGGGGGGCATCGTTAAATTCTGCCTCCTACCTAAACTACCCACAAATCGCAGAATCATCATCAAATTCTGCCTCTTCACTCAACTATCCTCAAACCGCCAAGTCATCATTAAATTCTGCCTCCTATCTCAACTGTCCTCAAATCGCACAGTCATCGTTAAATTCTGCCTCTTCACTCAACTATCCTCAAATCACACAGTCATCATTAAATTCTGCCTCCTCATTCAACTATCCTCAAACCACGGTCATCATTAAATTCTGCTTCCTCACAACTATCTTCAAACCGCAGAGTCATCCTTGAATTCTGCCTCCTATCTCAACTATCCTGAAATCGCAGAGTCATCGTTAAATTCTGCCTCCAATCTCAACACTCCTCAAATCGCAGTGTCATCCTTAAATTCTGCCTCCCATCTCAACTATCGTCAAATCACAGAGTCATCGTTAAATTCTGCCTCCTATCTTAACTCCCCTCAAATTGCAGAGTCATCATTAAATTCTGACTCTTATCTCAACTCCCCTCAAATTGCAGTGTCATCATTAAATTCTGCCTTTTCTCAACTATCCTCAAATCGCAGTGTCATCGTTAAATTCTGCCTCTTATCTCAACTCTCCTCAAATCGGTCATCATTAAATTCTGCCTCCTCACTCACCAGTCCTCAAATCGCAGAGTCATCGTTAAATTCTGCCTCCAATCTCAACTATCCGAAAAATCACATCGTCATCGTTAAATTCTGCCTCCTATCTCAACTACCCTCAAATCGCACAGTCATCGTTAAATTCTGCCTCCTATCTCAACACTCCTAAAATCGCAGAGTCATCGTTAAATTCTGCCTCCTATCTCAACTCCCCTCAAATTGCAGAGTCATCATTAAATTCTGCCTCTTATCTCAACTCTCCTCAATACGCAGTGTCGTCGTTAAATTCTGCCTCCTATCTCAACTACCCTCAAATCGCACAGTCATCGTTAAATTCTGCCTCCTATCTCAACACTCCTAAAATCGCAGAGTCATCGTTAAATTCTGCCTCCTATCTCAACTTTCCTCAAATTGCAGAGTCATCGTTAAATTCTGCCTCTTATCTCAACTCTCCTCAAATCGCAGTGTCATCGTTTAATGCTGCCTCCTCACTCAACACTCCTCAAATCGCAGAGTCATCGTTAAATTCTGCCTCTTATCTCAACACTCCTCAAATCGCAGTGTCATCATTAAATTCTGCCTCCTCACTCACCACTCCTCAAATCGCAGAGTCATCGTTAAATTCTGCCTCCTCACTCAACTGTCCTCATAATCGCAGAGTCATCGTTAAATTCTGCCTCCTCACTCAACTATCCTCAAATCGCATAGTCATCGTTAAATTCTGCCTCCAGACTCAACTACCCTCATAATCGCATAGTCATCGTTAAATTCTGCCTCCGATCTCAACTATCCTCAATCCACACAGTCATCGTTAAAATTTGCCTCCAATCTCAACTCTCCTCAAATCGCAGAGTCATCCTTAAATTCTGCCTCCTATCTCAACTCTCCTCAAATCGCAGGGTCATCGTTAAATTCTGCCTCCAACCTCAACTCCCCACAAATCGCAGTCATCGTCAAATTCTGCCTCCTATCTCAACTATCCTCAAACCGCAGAGTCATTGTTAAATTCTGCCTCTTCACTCAACCATCCTCAAATCGGATGGTCATCGTTAAATTCTGCCTCCTATCTCAACGATCCTCAAACTGCAGAGTCATTCTTAAATTCTGCCTCCTCACTCAACTATCCTCAAATCGCCGTCATCGTTACATTCTGCCTCCTATCTCAACTCTCCTCAAATCGCAGGGACATCGTTAAATTCTGCCTCCTCACTCAACACTCCTCAAATCGCAGTCATCGTTAAATTCTGCATTTTATCTCAACTATCCTCAAACCACAGAGTCATGCTCAAATTCTGCCTCCTCACTCAACTATCCTCAAATCGCATAGTCATCGTTGAAATCTGCCTCTTCACTCAACTATCCTCAAATCGCATAGTCATCGTTAAATTCTGCCTCCTATCTCAACTATCCTCAAACTGCAGAGTCATCGTTAAATACTGCCTCCTATCTCAACTCTCCTCAAATCGCAGTGTCATCGTTAAATACTGCCTCCTATCTCAACTATCCTCAAACTGCAGTCATCCTTAAATTCTGCCTCCTATCTCAACTATCCTCAAATCGCAGGGTCATCGTTAAATTCTGCCTCTTATCTCAACTCCCCTCAAATTGCAGAGTCATCCTTAAATTCTGCCTCCTATCGCAACACTCCTAAAATCGCAGGGTCATTGTAAAATTCTGCCTCTTATCCTTACTCTCCTCAATATGCAGTGTCGTTGTTAAATTCTGCCTCCTATCTCAACTCCCCTCAAATTGCAGATTCCTCGTTAAATTCTGCCTCCTGTCTCAACTCTCCTCAAATCGCAGTCATCCTTAAATGCTGCCTCCTTTCTCAACTATCCTCAAATCGCAGTCATCGTTAAATCTGCCTCCTATCTCAACTCTCCTCAAATCGCAGTGTCATCATTAAATCTGCCTCCTCACTCAACTATCCTCAAACCGCAGTCATCCTTGAATTCTGCCTCCTATCTCAACTACCCACAAATCGCAGAATCATCGTCAAATTCTGCCTCTTCACTCAACTATCCTCAAACCGCCAAGTCATCATTAAATTCTGCCTCCTATCTCAACTGTCCTCAAATCGCACAGTCATCGTTAAATTCTGCCTCTTCACTTAGCTATCCTCAAATCGCACAGTCATCGTTAAATTCTGCCTCTTCACTCAACTATCCTCAAATCGCACAGTCATCATTAAATTCTGCCTCCTCACTCAAGTATCCTCAAACCGCAGAGTCATCCTTGTATTCTGCCTCCTATCTCAACTCTCCTCAAATCGCAGTGTCATCCTTAAATTCTGCCTCCCATCTCAACTATCGTCAAATCGCAGAGTCATCATTAAATTCTGCCTCCTATCTCAACTCTCCTCAAATTGCAGAGTCATCATTAAATTCTGCCTCCTATCTCAACTCTCCTCAAATTGCAGTGTCATCGTTAAATTCTGCCTCTTATCTCAACTATCCTCAAATCGCAGTGTCATCATTAAATTCTGCCTCTTATCTCAACTCTCCTCAAATCGCAGTGTCATCGTTAAATTTTGCCTCCTCACTCACCACTCCTCAAATCGCAGAGTCATCATTAAATTCTGCCTCCCATCTCAACTATCCTCAAATTGCATACTCATCGTTAAATTCTGCATCCTATCTCAACTATCCTAAAATCACACCGTCATCGTTAAATTCTGCCTCCTATCTCAACTCCCCTCAAATTGCAGAGTCATCGTTAAATTCTGCCTCCTATCTCAACACTCCTAAAATCGCAGTGTCATCGTTAAATTCTGCCTCCTCACTCAACACTCCTCAAATCGCAGTGTCATCGTTAAATCTGCCTCCGATCTCAACTCTCCTCAAATCGGTGTCATCGTTAAATCTGCCTCCTATCTCAACTCTCCTCAAATCGCGGGGGCATCGTTAAATTCTGCCTCCTACCTAAACTACCCACAAATCGCAGAATCATCGTTAAATTCTGCCTCCAATCTCAACACTCCTCAAATCGCAGTCATCATTAAATTCTGCCTCCTCACTCACCACTCCTCAAATCGCAGAGTCATCTTTAAATTCTGCATCCGATCTCAACTATCCTCAAATTGCAGTCATCGTTAAATTCTGCGTCCTATCTCAACAATCCTAAAATCACATCGTCATCGTTAAATTCTGCCTCCTATCTCAACTATCCTGAAATCGCACAGTCATCGTTAAATTCTGCCTCCTATCTCAACACTCCTAAAATTGCAGAGTCATCATTAAATTCTGCCTCTTATCTCAACTCTCCTCAATACGCAGTGTCGTCGTTAAATTCTGCCTCCTATCTCAACTGTCCTCAAATCGCAGTCATCGTTAAATTCTGCCTCTTATCTCAACTCTCCTCAAATCGCAGTGTCATCGTTTAATTCTGCCTCCTCACTCAACACTCCTCAAATCGCAGAGTCATCGTTAAATTCTGCCTCTTATCTCAACTCTCCTCAAATCGCAGTGTCATCGTTTAATTCTGCCTCCTCACTCAACACTCCTCAAATCGCAGAGTCATCGTTAAATTCTCCCTCTTATCTCAACTCTCCTCAAATCGCAGAGTCATCGTTAAATTCTGCCTCCGATCTCAACTATCCTCAAATCGCAGAGTCATCCTTAAATTCTGCCTCCTGTCCCAACAAGCCTCAAATCGCAGTCATCCTTAAATGCTGCCTCCTATCTCAACTATCCTCAAATCGGTGTCATCGTTAAATCTGCCTCCTATCTCAACTCTCCTCAAATCGCAGAGTCATCCTTAAATTCTGCCTCCTATCTCAACTCTCCTCAAATCGCAGAGTCATCCTTAAATTCTGCCTCCTATCTCAACTCTCCTCAAATCGCGGGGGCATCGTTAAATTCTGCCTCCTACCTCAACTCCCCACAAATCGCAGAATCGTCAAATTCTGCCTCTTCACTCAACTATCCTCAAATCGCACAGTCATCATTAAATTCTGCCTCTTCACTCAACTATCCTCAAACCGCCAAGTTATCGTTAAATTCTGCCTCTTATCTCAACTCTCCTCAAATCGCAGTGTCATCGTTAAATTCTGCCCTCCTCACTCACCACTCCTCAAATCGCAGTCATCGTTAAATTCTACCTCCGATCTCAACTATCCTCAAATCGCATCGTCATCGTTAAATTCTGCGTCCTATCTCAACTATCCTAAAATCACATCGTCATCGTTAAATTCTGCCTCCTATCTCAACTCCCCTCAAATTGCAGAGTCATCGTTAAATTCTGCCTCCTATCTCAACACTCCTAAAATCGCAGGGTCAATGTTAAATTCTGACTCTTATCTCAACTCTCCTAAAATTGCAGGGTCATCGTCAAATTCTGCCACTTATCTCAACTCTCCTCAATACGCAGTGTCGTCGTTAAATTCTGCCTCCTATCTCAACTCTCCGCAAATCACAGAGTCATCGTTAAATTCTGCCTCATATCTCAACTCTCCTCAAATCGCAGTGTCATCGTTAAATTCTGCCTCCTCACTCAACACTCCTCAAATCGCAGAGTCATCGTTAAATTCTGCCTCCGATCTCAACTATCCTCAAATAGCAGAGTCATCCTTAAATTCTGCCTCCTGTCCAAACTATCCTCAAATCGCAGTCATCCTTAAATGCTGCCTCCTATCTCAACTCCCCTCAAATTGCAGAGTCATCGTTAAATTCTGCCTCCTATCTCAACACTCCTAAAATCGCAGGGTCATCATCAAAATCTGCCTCTTATCTCAACTCTCCTCAATACGGTGTCATCGATAAATTCTGCCTCCGATCTCCTCTCCTCAAATTGCAGAGTCATCGTTAAATTCTGCCTCCAATCTCAACTATCCGAAAAATCACATCGTCATCGTTAAATTCTGCCTCCTATCTCAACTACCCTCAAATCACACAGTCATCGTTAAATTCTGCCTCCTATCTCAACACTCCTAAAATCGCAGAGTCATCGTTAAATTCTGCCTCCTATCTCAACTCCCCTCAAATTGCAGAGTCATCATTAAATTCTGCCTCTTATCTCAACTCTCCTCAATACGCAGTGTCGTCGTTAAATTCTGCCTCCTATCTCAACTACCCTCAAATCGCACAGTCATCGTTAAATTCTGCCTCCTATCTCAACACTCCTAAAATCGCAGAGTCATCGTTAAATTCTGCCTCCTATCTCAACTCTCCTCAAATTGCAGAGTCATCGTTAAATTCTGCCTCTTATCTCAACTCTCCTCAAATCGCAGTGTCATCGTTTAATTCTGCCTCCTCACTCAACACTCCTCAAATCGCAGAGTCATCGTTAAATTCTGCCTCTTATCTCAACACTCCTCAAATCGCAGTGTCATCATTAAATTCTGCCTCCTCACTCACCACTCCTCAAATCGCAGAGTCATCGTTAAATTCTGCCTCCGATCTCAACTATCCTCAAATCGCAGAGTCATCCTTAAATTCTGCCTCCTGTCTCAACTAGCCTCAAATCGCAGTCATCCTTAAATTCTGCCTCCTATGTCAACTCTCCTCAAATTGCAGAGTCATCGTTAAATTCTGCCTCTTATCTCAACTATCCTCAAATCGCACAGTCATCATTAAATTCTGCCTCTTCACTCGACTATCCTCAAACCGCCAAGTCATCGTTAAATTCTGCCTCTTATCTCAACTCTCCTCAAATCGCAGTGTCATCGTTAAATTCTGCCTCCTCACTCACCACTCCTCAAATCGCAGTGTCATCCTTAAATTCTGCCTCCCATCTCAACTATCGTCAAATCGCAGTCATCGTTAAATTCTGCCTCCTATCTTAACTCCCCTCAAATTGCAGAGTCATCATTAAATTCTGCCTCCTATCTCAACTCTCCTCAAATTGCAGTGTCATTGTTAAATTCTGCCTCTTGTCTCAACTATGCTCAAATCGCAGTGTCATCGTTAAATTCTGCCTCTTATCTCAACTCTCCTCAAATCGCAGTGTCATCATTAAATTCTGCCTCCTTACTCACCACTCCTCAAATCGCAGAGTCATCGTTAAATTCTGCCTCCGATCTTTGCATAGTCATCGTTAAATTCTGCGTCCAATCTCAACTTTCTGAAAATCACATCGTCATCGTTAAATTCTGCCTCCTATCCCAACTATCCTCAAATCGCAGGGTCATCGTTAAATTCTGCCTCCTATCTTAACTCCCCTCAAATTGCAGAGTCATCGTTAAATTCTGCCTCCTATCTCAACACTCCTAAAATCGCAGGGTCATTGTTAAATTCTGCCTCTTATCTCAACTCTCCTAAAATCGCAGGGTCATCGTTAAATTCTTCCTCTTATCTCAACTCTCCTCAAATCGCAGTGTCATCGTTAAATTCTGCCTCCTCACTCACCACTCCTCAAATCGCAGAGTCATTGTTAAATTCTGCCTCCCATCTCAACTATCCTAAAATTGCATCGTCATCATTAAATTCTGCGTCCTATCTCAACTGTCCTCAAATCGCACAGTCATTGTTAAATTCTGCCTCTTCACTGAACTATCCTCAAATCGCACAGTCATCATGAAATTCTGCTTCCTCACAACTATCCTCAAACCGCAGAGTCATCCTTGAATTCTGCCTCCTATCTCAACTATCCTGAAATCGCAGAGTCATCGTTAAATTCTGCCTCCAATCTCAACTATCCTCAAATCGCAGTGTCATCGTTAAATTCTGCCTCTTATCTCAACTCTCCTCAAATCGCAGTCATCATTAAATTCTGCCTCCTCACTCACCACTCTTCAAATCGCAGAGTCATCGTTAAATTCTGCATCCGATCTCAACTATCCTCAAATTGCAGTCATCGTTAAATTCTGCGTCCTATCTCAACAATCCTAAAATCACATCGTCATCGTTAAATTCTGCCTCCTATCTCAACTATCCTGAAATCGCACAGTCATCGTTAAATTCTGCCTCCCATCTCAACACTCCTAAAATTGCAGAGTCATCATTAAATTCTGCCTCTTATCTCAACTCTCCTCAATACGCAGTGTCGTCGTTAAATTCTGCCTCCTATCTCAACTGTCCTCAAATCGCAGTCATCGTTAAATTCTGCCTCTTATCTCAACTCTCCTCAAATCGCAGTGTCATCGTTTAATTCTGCCTCCTCACTCAACACTCCTCAAATCGCAGAGTCATCGTTAAATTCTGCCTCTTATCTCAACTCTCCTCAAATCGCAGTGTCATCATTTAATTCTGCCTCCTCACACAACACTCCTCAAATCGCAGAGTCATCGTTAAATTCTCCCTCTTATCTCAACTCTCCTCAAATCGCAGAGTCATCATTAAATTCTGCCTCCGATCTCAACTATCCTCAAATCGCAGAGTCATCCTTAAATTCTGCCTCCTGTCCCAACAAGCCTCAAATCGCAGTCATCCTTAAATGCTGCCTCCTATCTCAACTATCCTCAAATCGGTGTCATCGTTAAATCTGCCTCCTATCTCAACTCTCCTCAAATCGCAGAGTCATCCTTAAATTCTGCCTCCTATCTCAACTCTCCTCAAATCGCAGAGTCATCCTTAAATTCTGCCTCCTATCTCAACTCTCCTCAAATCGCGGGGGCATCGTTAAATTCTGCCTCCTACCTCAACTCCCCACAAATCGCAGAATCGTCAAATTCTGCCTCTTATCTCAACTCTCCTCAAATCGCAGTGTCATCGTTAAATTCTGCCCTCCTCACTCACCACTCCTCAAATCGCAGTCATCGTTAAATTCTACCTCCGATCTCAACTATCCTCAAATCGCATCGTCATCGTTAAATTCTGCGTCCTATCTCAACTATCCTAAAATCACATCGTCATCGTTAAATTCTGCCTCCTATCTCAACTCCCCTCAAATTGCAGAGTCATCGTTCAATTCTGCCTCCTATCTCAACACTCCTAAAATCGCAGGGTCATTGTTAAATTCTGCCTCTTATCTCAACTCTCCTAAAATTGCAGGGTCATCGTCAAATTCTGCCACTTATCTCAACTCTCCTCAATACGCAGTGTCGTCGTTAAATTATGCCTCCTATCTCAACTCTCCTCAAATCGCAGAGTCATCGTTAAATTCTGCCTCATATCTCAACTCTCCTCAAATCGCAGTGTCATCGTTAAATTCTGCCTCCTCACTCAACACTCCTCAAATCGCAGAGTCATCGTTAAATTCTGCCTCCGATTTCAACTATCCTCAAATAGCAGAGTCATCCTTAAATTCTGCCTCCTGTCCAAACTATCCTCAAATCGGAGTCATCCTTAAATGCTGCCTCCTATCTCAACTCCCCTCAAATTGCAGAGTCATCGTTAAATTCTGCCTCCTATCTCAACACTCCTAAAATCGCAGGGTCATCATCAAAATCTGCCTCTTATCTCAACTCTCCTCAATACGGTGTCATCGATAAATTCTGCCTCCGATCTCCTCTCCTCAAATCGCAGAGTCATCGTTAAATTCTGCCTCTTATCTCAACTCTCCTCAAATTGCAGTGTCATAGTTAAATTCTGCCTCCTCACTCAACACTCCTCAAATCGCAGTCATCGTTAAATTCTGCTTCCGATCTCAACTATCCTCAAATCGCAGAGTCATCCTTAAATTCTGCCTCCTGTCCCAACTAGCCTCAAATCGCAGTCATCCTTAAATGCTGCCTCCTTTCTCAACTATCCTGAAATCGCAGTGTCATCGTTAAATCTGCCTCCTCTCTCAACTCTCCTCAAATCGCAGAGTCATCCTTAAATTCTGCCTCCTGTCCCAACAAGCCTCAAATCGCAGTCATCCTTAAATGCTGCCTCCTATCTCAACTATCCTCAAATCGGTGTCATCGTTAAATCTGCCTCCTATCTCAACTCTCCTCAAATCGCAGAGTCATCCTTAAATTCTGCCTCCTATCTCAACTCTCCTCAAATCGCAGAGTCATCCTTAAATTCTGCCTCCTCACTCAACACTCCTCAAATCGCAGAGTCATCGTTAAATTCTGCCTCTTATCTCAACTCTCCTCAAATCGCAGTGTCATCGTTTAATTCTGCCTCCTCACTCAACACTCCTCAAATCGCAGAGTCATCGTTAAATTCTCCCTCTTATCTCAACTCTCCTCAAATCGCAGAGTCATCGTTAAATTCTGCCTCCGATCTCAACTATCCTCAAATCGCAGAGTCATCCTTAAATTCTGCCTCCTGTCCCAACAAGCCTCAAATCGCAGTCATCCTTAAATGCTGCCTCCTATCTCAACTATCCTCAAATCGGTGTCATCGTTAAATCTGCCTCCTATCTCAACTCTCCTCAAATCGCAGAGTCATCCTTAAATTCTGCCTCCTATCTCAACTCTCCTCAAATCGCAGAGTCATCCTTAAATTCTGCCTCCTATCTCAACTCTCCTCAAATCGCGGGGGCATCGTTAAATTCTGCCTCCTACCTCAACTCCCCACAAATCGCAGAATCGTCAAATTCTGCCTCTTCACTCAACTATCCTCAAATCGCACAGTCATCATTAAATTCTGCCTCTTCACTCAACTATCCTCAAACCGCCAAGTTATCGTTAAATTCTGCCTCTTATCTCAACTCTCCTCAAATCGCAGTGTCATCGTTAAATTCTGCCCTCCTCACTCACCACTCCTCAAATCGCAGTCATCGTTAAATTCTACCTCCGATCTCAACTATCCTCAAATCGCATCGTCATCGTTAAATTCTGCGTCCTATCTCAACTATCCTAAAATCACATCGTCATCGTTAAATTCTGCCTCCTATCTCAACTCCCCTCAAATTGCAGAGTCATCGTTAAATTCTGCCTCCTATCTCAACACTCCTAAAATCGCAGGGTCAATGTTAAATTCTGCCTCTTATCTCAACTCTCCTAAAATTGCAGGGTCATCGTCAAATTCTGCCACTTATCTCAACTCTCCTCAATACGCAGTGTCGTCGTTAAATTCTGCCTCCTATCTCAACTCTCCGCAAATCACAGAGTCATCGTTAAATTCTGCCTCATATCTCAACTCTCCTCAAATCGCAGTGTCATCGTTAAATTCTGCCTCCTCACTCAACACTCCTCAAATCGCAGAGTCATCGTTAAATTCTGCCTCCGATCTCAACTATCCTCAAATAGCAGAGTCATCCTTAAATTCTGCCTCCTGTCCAAACTATCCTCAAATCGCAGTCATCCTTAAATGCTGCCTCCTATCTCAACTCCCCTCAAATTGCAGAGTCATCGTTAAATTCTGCCTCCTATCTCAACACTCCTAAAATCGCAGGGTCATCATCAAAATCTGCCTCTTATCTCAACTCTCCTCAATACGGTGTCATCGATAAATTCTGCCTCCGATCTCCTCTCCTCAAATTGCAGAGTCATCGTTAAATTCTGCCTCCAATCTCAACTATCCGAAAAATCACATCGTCATCGTTAAATTCTGCCTCCTATCTCAACTACCCTCAAATCACACAGTCATCGTTAAATTCTGCCTCCTATCTCAACACTCCTAAAATCGCAGAGTCATCGTTAAATTCTGCCTCCTATCTCAACTCCCCTCAAATTGCAGAGTCATCATTAAATTCTGCCTCTTATCTCAACTCTCCTCAATACGCAGTGTCGTCGTTAAATTCTGCCTCCTATCTCAACTACCCTCAAATCGCACAGTCATCGTTAAATTCTGCCTCCTATCTCAACACTCCTAAAATCGCAGAGTCATCGTTAAATTCTGCCTCCTATCTCAACTCTCCTCAAATTGCAGAGTCATCGTTAAATTCTGCCTCTTATCTCAACTCTCCTCAAATCGCAGTGTCATCGTTTAATTCTGCCTCCTCACTCAACACTCCTCAAATCGCAGAGTCATCGTTAAATTCTGCCTCTTATCTCAACACTCCTCAAATCGCAGTGTCATCATTAAATTCTGCCTCCTCACTCACCACTCCTCAAATCGCAGAGTCATCGTTAAATTCTGCCTCCGATCTCAACTATCCTCAAATCGCAGAGTCATCCTTAAATTCTGCCTCCTGTCTCAACTAGCCTCAAATCGCAGTCATCCTTAAATTCTGCCTCCTATGTCAGCTCTCCTCAAATTGCAGAGTCATCGTTAAATTCTGCCTCTTATCTCAACTATCCTCAAATCGCACAGTCATCATTAAATTCTGCCTCTTCACTCGACTATCCTCAAACCGCCAAGTCATCGATAAATTCTGCCTCTTATCTCAACTCTCCTCAAATCGCAGTGTCATCGTTAAATTCTGCCTCCTCACTCACCACTCCTCAAATCGCAGTGTCATCCTTAAATTCTGCCTCCCATCTCAACTATCGTCAAATCGCAGTCATCGTTAAATTCTGCCTCCTATCTTAACTCCCCTCAAATTGCAGAGTCATCATTAAATTCTGCCTCCTATCTCAACTCTCCTCAAATTGCAGTGTCATTGTTAAATTCTGCCTCTTGTCTCAACTATCCTCAAATCGCAGTGTCATCGTTAAATTCTGCCTCTTATCTCACCACTCCTCAAATCGCAGAGTCATCGTTATATTCTGCCTCCGATCTTTGCATAGTCATCGTTAAATTCTGCGTCCAATCTCAACTTTCTGAAAATCACATCGTCATCGTTAAATTCTGCCTCCTATCCCAACTATCCTCAAATCGCAGGGTCATCGTTAAATTCTGCCTCCTATCTTAACTCCCCTCAAATTGCAGAGTCATCGTTAAATTCTGCCTCCTATCTCAACACTCCTAAAATCGCAGGGTCATTGTTAAATTCTGCCTCTTATCTCAACTCTCCTAAAATCGCAGGGTCATCGTTAAATTCTTCCTCTTATCTCAACTCTCCTCAAATCGCAGTGTCATCGTTAAATTCTGCCTCCTCACTCACCACTCCTCAAATCGCAGAGTCATTGTTAAATTCTGCCTCCCATCTCAACTATCCTAAAATTGCATCGTCATCATTAAATTCTGCGTCCTATCTCAACTGTCCTCAAATCGCACAGTCATTGTTAAATTCTGCCTCTTCACTGAACTATCCTCAAATCGCACAGTCATCATGAAATTCTGCTTCCTCACAACTATCCTCAAACCGCAGAGTCATCCTTGAATTCTGCCTCCTATCTCAACTATCCTGAAATCGCAGAGTCATCGTTAAATTCTGCCTCCAATCTCAACTATCCTCAAATCGCAGTGTCATCGTTAAATTCTGCCTCTTATCTCAACTCTCCTCAAATCGCAGTCATCATTAAATTCTGCCTCCTCACTCACCACTCTTCAAATCGCAGAGTCATCGTTAAATTCTGCATCCGATCTCAACTATCCTCAAATTGCAGTCATCGTTAAATTCTGCGTCCTATCTCAACAATCCTAAAATCACATCGTCATCGTTAAATTCTGCCTCCTATCTCAACTATCCTGAAATCGCACAGTCATCGTTAAATTCTGCCTCCCATCTCAACACTCCTAAAATTGCAGAGTCATCATTAAATTCTGCCTCTTATCTCAACTCTCCTCAATACGCAGTGTCGTCGTTAAATTCTGCCTCCTATCTCAACTGTCCTCAAATCGCAGTCATCGTTAAATTCTGCCTCTTATCTCAACTCTCCTCAAATCGCAGTGTCATCGTTTAATTCTGCCTCCTCACTCAACACTCCTCAAATCGCAGAGTCATCGTTAAATTCTGCCTCTTATCTCAACTCTCCTCAAATCGCAGTGTCATCATTTAATTCTGCCTCCTCACTCAACACTCCTCAAATCGCAGAGTCATCGTTAAATTCTCCCTCTTATCTCAACTCTCCTCAAATCGCAGAGTCATCATTAAATTCTGCCTCCGATCTCAACTATCCTCAAATCGCAGAGTCATCCTTAAATTCTGCCTCCTGTCCCAACAAGCCTCAAATCGCAGTCATCCTTAAATGCTGCCTCCTATCTCAACTATCCTCAAATCGGTGTCATCGTTAAATCTGCCTCCTATCTCAACTCTCCTCAAATCGCAGAGTCATCCTTAAATTCTGCCTCCTATCTCAACTCTCCTCAAATCGCAGAGTCATCCTTAAATTCTGCCTCCTATCTCAACTCTCCTCAAATCGCGGGGGCATCGTTAAATTCTGCCTCCTACCTCAACTCCCCACAAATCGCAGAATCGTCAAATTCTGCCTCTTATCTCAACTCTCCTCAAATCGCAGTGTCATCGTTAAATTCTGCCTCCTCACTCACCACTCCTCAAATCGCAGAGTCATTGTTAAATTCTGCCTCCCATCTCAACTATCCTAAAATTGCATCGTCATCATTAAATTCTGCGTCCTATCTCAACTGTCCTCAAATCGCACAGTCATTGTTAAATTCTGCCTCTTCACTGAACTATCCTCAAATCGCACAGTCATCATGAAATTCTGCTTCCTCACAACTATCCTCAAACCGCAGAGTCATCCTTGAATTCTGCCTCCTATCTCAACTATCCTGAAATCGCAGAGTCATCGTTAAATTCTGCCTCCAATCTCAACTATCCTCAAATCGCAGTGTCATCGTTAAATTCTGCCTCTTATCTCAACTCTCCTCAAATCGCAGTCATCATTAAATTCTGCCTCCTCACTCACCACTCTTCAAATCGCAGAGTCATCGTTAAATTCTGCATCCGATCTCAACTATCCTCAAATTGCAGTCATCGTTAAATTCTGCGTCCTATCTCAACAATCCTAAAATCACATCGTCATCGTTAAATTCTGCCTCCTATCTCAACTATCCTGAAATCGCACAGTCATCGTTAAATTCTGCCTCCCATCTCAACACTCCTAAAATTGCAGAGTCATCATTAAATTCTGCCTCTTATCTCAACTCTCCTCAATACGCAGTGTCGTCGTTAAATTCTGCCTCCTATCTCAACTGTCCTCAAATCGCAGTCATCGTTAAATTCTGCCTCTTATCTCAACTCTCCTCAAATCGCAGTGTCATCGTTTAATTCTGCCTCCTCACTCAACACTCCTCAAATCGCAGAGTCATCGTTAAATTCTGCCTCTTATCTCAACTCTCCTCAAATCGCAGTGTCATCATTTAATTCTGCCTCCTCACACAACACTCCTCAAATCGCAGAGTCATCGTTAAATTCTCCCTCTTATCTCAACTCTCCTCAAATCGCAGAGTCATCATTAAATTCTGCCTCCGATCTCAACTATCCTCAAATCGCAGAGTCATCCTTAAATTCTGCCTCCTGTCCCAACAAGCCTCAAATCGCAGTCATCCTTAAATGCTGCCTCCTATCTCAACTATCCTCAAATCGGTGTCATCGTTAAATCTGCCTCCTATCTCAACTCTCCTCAAATCGCAGAGTCATCCTTAAATTCTGCCTCCTATCTCAACTCTCCTCAAATCGCAGAGTCATCCTTAAATTCTGCCTCCTATCTCAACTCTCCTCAAATCGCGGGGGCATCGTTAAATTCTGCCTCCTACCTCAACTCCCCACAAATCGCAGAATCGTCAAATTCTGCCTCTTATCTCAACTCTCCTCAAATCGCAGTGTCATCGTTAAATTCTGCCCTCCTCACTCACCACTCCTCAAATCGCAGTCATCGTTAAATTCTACCTCCGATCTCAACTATCCTCAAATCGCATCGTCATCGTTAAATTCTGCGTCCTATCTCAACTATCCTAAAATCACATCGTCATCGTTAAATTCTGCCTCCTATCTCAACTCCCCTCAAATTGCAGAGTCATCGTTCAATTCTGCCTCCTATCTCAACACTCCTAAAATCGCAGGGTCATTGTTAAATTCTGCCTCTTATCTCAACTCTCCTAAAATTGCAGGGTCATCGTCAAATTCTGCCACTTATCTCAACTCTCCTCAATACGCAGTGTCGTCGTTAAATTATGCCTCCTATCTCAACTCTCCTCAAATCGCAGAGTCATCGTTAAATTCTGCCTCATATCTCAACTCTCCTCAAATCGCAGTGTCATCGTTAAATTCTGCCTCCTCACTCAACACTCCTCAAATCGCAGAGTCATCGTTAAATTCTGCCTCCGATTTCAACTATCCTCAAATAGCAGAGTCATCCTTAAATTCTGCCTCCTGTCCAAACTATCCTCAAATCGGAGTCATCCTTAAATGCTGCCTCCTATCTCAACTCCCCTCAAATTGCAGAGTCATCGTTAAATTCTGCCTCCTATCTCAACACTCCTAAAATCGCAGGGTCATCATCAAAATCTGCCTCTTATCTCAACTCTCCTCAATACGGTGTCATCGATAAATTCTGCCTCCGATCTCCTCTCCTCAAATCGCAGAGTCATCGTTAAATTCTGCCTCTTATCTCAACTCTCCTCAAATTGCAGTGTCATAGTTAAATTCTGCCTCCTCACTCAACACTCCTCAAATCGCAGTCATCGTTAAATTCTGCTTCCGATCTCAACTATCCTCAAATCGCAGAGTCATCCTTAAATTCTGCCTCCTGTCCCAACTAGCCTCAAATCGCAGTCATCCTTAAATGCTGCCTCCTTTCTCAACTATCCTGAAATCGCAGTGTCATCGTTAAATCTGCCTCCTCTCTCAACTCTCCTCAAATCGCAGAGTCATCCTTAAATTCTGCCTCTTATCTCAACTCTCCTCAAATTGCAGTGTCATAGTTAAATTCTGCCTCCTCACTCAACACTCCTCAAATCGCAGTCATCGTTAAATTCTGCTTCCGATCTCAACTATCCTCAAATCGCAGAGTCATCCTTAAATTCTGCCTCCTGTCCCAACTAGCCTCAAATCGCAGTCATCCTTAAATGCTGCCTCCTTTCTCAACTATCCTGAAATCGCAGTGTCATCGTTAAATCTGCCTCCTCTCTCAACTCTCCTCAAATCGCAGAGTCATCCTTAAATTCTGCCTCCTGTCCCAACAAGCCTCAAATCGCAGTCATCCTTAAATGCTGCCTCCTATCTCAACTATCCTCAAATCGGTGTCATCGTTAAATCTGCCTCCTATCTCAACTCTCCTCAAATCGCAGAGTCATCCTTAAATTCTGCCTCCTCACTCAACACTCCTCAAATCGCAGAGTCATCGTTAAATTCTGCCTCTTATCTCAACTCTCCTCAAATCGCAGTGTCATCGTTTAATTCTGCCTCCTCACTCAACACTCCTCAAATCGCAGAGTCATCGTTAAATTCTCCCTCTTATCTCAACTCTCCTCAAATCGCAGAGTCATCGTTAAATTCTGCCTCCGATCTCAACTATCCTCAAATCGCAGAGTCATCCTTAAATTCTGCCTCCTGTCCCAACAAGCCTCAAATCGCAGTCATCCTTAAATGCTGCCTCCTATCTCAACTATCCTCAAATCGGTGTCATCGTTAAATCTGCCTCCTATCTCAACTCTCCTCAAATCGCAGAGTCATCCTTAAATTCTGCCTCCTATCTCAACTCTCCTCAAATCGCAGAGTCATCCTTAAATTCTGCCTCCTATCTCAACTCTCCTCAAATCGCGGGGGCATCGTTAAATTCTGCCTCCTACCTCAACTCCCCACAAATCGCAGAATCGTCAAATTCTGCCTCTTCACTCAACTATCCTCAAATCGCACAGTCATCATTAAATTCTGCCTCTTCACTCAACTATCCTCAAACCGCCAAGTTATCGTTAAATTCTGCCTCTTATCTCAACTCTCCTCAAATCGCAGTGTCATCGTTAAATTCTGCCCTCCTCACTCACCACTCCTCAAATCGCAGTCATCGTTAAATTCTACCTCCGATCTCAACTATCCTCAAATCGCATCGTCATCGTTAAATTCTGCGTCCTATCTCAACTATCCTAAAATCACATCGTCATCGTTAAATTCTGCCTCCTATCTCAACTCCCCTCAAATTGCAGAGTCATCGTTAAATTCTGCCTCCTATCTCAACACTCCTAAAATCGCAGGGTCAATGTTAAATTCTGCCTCTTATCTCAACTCTCCTAAAATTGCAGGGTCATCGTCAAATTCTGCCACTTATCTCAACTCTCCTCAATACGCAGTGTCGTCGTTAAATTCTGCCTCCTATCTCAACTCTCCGCAAATCACAGAGTCATCGTTAAATTCTGCCTCATATCTCAACTCTCCTCAAATCGCAGTGTCATCGTTAAATTCTGCCTCCTCACTCAACACTCCTCAAATCGCAGAGTCATCGTTAAATTCTGCCTCCGATCTCAACTATCCTCAAATAGCAGAGTCATCCTTAAATTCTGCCTCCTGTCCAAACTATCCTCAAATCGCAGTCATCCTTAAATGCTGCCTCCTATCTCAACTCCCCTCAAATTGCAGAGTCATCGTTAAATTCTGCCTCCTATCTCAACACTCCTAAAATCGCAGGGTCATCATCAAAATCTGCCTCTTATCTCAACTCTCCTCAATACGGTGTCATCGATAAATTCTGCCTCCGATCTCCTCTCCTCAAATTGCAGAGTCATCGTTAAATTCTGCCTCCAATCTCAACTATCCGAAAAATCACATCGTCATCGTTAAATTCTGCCTCCTATCTCAACTACCCTCAAATCACACAGTCATCGTTAAATTCTGCCTCCTATCTCAACACTCCTAAAATCGCAGAGTCATCGTTAAATTCTGCCTCCTATCTCAACTCCCCTCAAATTGCAGAGTCATCATTAAATTCTGCCTCTTATCTCAACTCTCCTCAATACGCAGTGTCGTCGTTAAATTCTGCCTCCTATCTCAACTACCCTCAAATCGCACAGTCATCGTTAAATTCTGCCTCCTATCTCAACACTCCTAAAATCGCAGAGTCATCGTTAAATTCTGCCTCCTATCTCAACTCTCCTCAAATTGCAGAGTCATCGTTAAATTCTGCCTCTTATCTCAACTCTCCTCAAATCGCAGTGTCATCGTTTAATTCTGCCTCCTCACTCAACACTCCTCAAATCGCAGAGTCATCGTTAAATTCTGCCTCTTATCTCAACACTCCTCAAATCGCAGTGTCATCATTAAATTCTGCCTCCTCACTCACCACTCCTCAAATCGCAGAGTCATCGTTAAATTCTGCCTCCGATCTCAACTATCCTCAAATCGCAGAGTCATCCTTAAATTCTGCCTCCTGTCTCAACTAGCCTCAAATCGCAGTCATCCTTAAATTCTGCCTCCTATGTCAGCTCTCCTCAAATTGCAGAGTCATCGTTAAATTCTGCCTCTTATCTCAACTATCCTCAAATCGCACAGTCATCATTAAATTCTGCCTCTTCACTCGACTATCCTCAAACCGCCAAGTCATCGTTAAATTCTGCCTCTTATCTCAACTCTCCTCAAATCGCAGTGTCATCGTTAAATTCTGCCTCCTCACTCACCACTCCTCAAATCGCAGTGTCATCCTTAAATTCTGCCTCCCATCTCAACTATCGTCAAATCGCAGTCATCGTTAAATTCTGCCTCCTATCTTAACTCCCCTCAAATTGCAGAGTCATCATTAAATTCTGCCTCCTATCTCAACTCTCCTCAAATTGCAGTGTCATTGTTAAATTCTGCCTCTTGTCTCAACTATCCTCAAATCGCAGTGTCATCGTTAAATTCTGCCTCTTATCTCACCACTCCTCAAATCGCAGAGTCATCGTTATATTCTGCCTCCGATCTTTGCATAGTCATCGTTAAATTCTGCGTCCAATCTCAACTTTCTGAAAATCACATCGTCATCGTTAAATTCTGCCTCCTATCCCAACTATCCTCAAATCGCAGGGTCATCGTTAAATTCTGCCTCCTATCTTAACTCCCCTCAAATTGCAGAGTCATCGTTAAATTCTGCCTCCTATCTCAACACTCCTAAAATCGCAGGGTCATTGTTAAATTCTGCCTCTTATCTCAACTCTCCTAAAATCGCAGGGTCATCGTTAAATTCTTCCTCTTATCTCAACTCTCCTCAAATCGCAGTGTCATCGTTAAATTCTGCCTCCTCACTCACCACTCCTCAAATCGCAGAGTCATTGTTAAATTCTGCCTCCCATCTCAACTATCCTAAAATTGCATCGTCATCATTAAATTCTGCGTCCTATCTCAACTGTCCTCAAATCGCACAGTCATTGTTAAATTCTGCCTCTTCACTGAACTATCCTCAAATCGCACAGTCATCATGAAATTCTGCTTCCTCACAACTATCCTCAAACCGCAGAGTCATCCTTGAATTCTGCCTCCTATCTCAACTATC
Source organism: Myxine glutinosa (assembly GCF_964187855.1). Taxonomy (NCBI): domain Eukaryota; kingdom Metazoa; phylum Chordata; class Myxini; order Myxiniformes; family Myxinidae; genus Myxine; species Myxine glutinosa. The sequence continues at coordinate 32,286,842 of NC_136271.1, forward strand.
CTGAAATCGCAGAGTCATCGTTAAATTCTGCCTCCAATCTCAACTATCCTCAAATCGCAGTGTCATCGTTAAATTCTGCCTCTTATCTCAACTCTCCTCAAATCGCAGTCATCATTAAATTCTGCCTCCTCACTCACCACTCTTCAAATCGCAGAGTCATCGTTAAATTCTGCATCCGATCTCAACTATCCTCAAATTGCAGTCATCGTTAAATTCTGCGTCCTATCTCAACAATCCTAAAATCACATCGTCATCGTTAAATTCTGCCTCCTATCTCAACTATCCTGAAATCGCACAGTCATCGTTAAATTCTGCCTCCCATCTCAACACTCCTAAAATTGCAGAGTCATCATTAAATTCTGCCTCTTATCTCAACTCTCCTCAATACGCAGTGTCGTCGTTAAATTCTGCCTCCTATCTCAACTGTCCTCAAATCGCAGTCATCGTTAAATTCTGCCTCTTATCTCAACTCTCCTCAAATCGCAGTGTCATCGTTTAATTCTGCCTCCTCACTCAACACTCCTCAAATCGCAGAGTCATCGTTAAATTCTGCCTCTTATCTCAACTCTCCTCAAATCGCAGTGTCATCATTTAATTCTGCCTCCTCACTCAACACTCCTCAAATCGCAGAGTCATCGTTAAATTCTCCCTCTTATCTCAACTCTCCTCAAATCGCAGAGTCATCATTAAATTCTGCCTCCGATCTCAACTATCCTCAAATCGCAGAGTCATCCTTAAATTCTGCCTCCTGTCCCAACAAGCCTCAAATCGCAGTCATCTTTAAATGCTGCCTCCTATCTCAACTATCCTCAAATCGGTGTCATCGTTAAATCTGCCTCCTATCTCAACTCTCCTCAAATCGCAGAGTCATCCTTAAATTCTGCCTCCTATCTCAACTCTCCTCAAATCGCAGAGTCATCCTTAAATTCTGCCTCCTATCTCAACTCTCCTCAAATCGCGGGGGCATCGTTAAATTCTGCCTCCTACCTCAACTCCCCACAAATCGCAGAATCGTCAAATTCTGCCTCTTATCTCAACTCTCCTCAAATCGCAGTGTCATCGTTAAATTCTGCCCTCCTCACTCACCACTCCTCAAATCGCAGTCATCGTTAAATTCTACCTCCGATCTCAACTATCCTCAAATCGCATCGTCATCGTTAAATTCTGCGTCCTATCTCAACTATCCTAAAATCACATCGTCATCGTTAAATTCTGCCTCCTATCTCAACTCCCCTCAAATTGCAGAGTCATCGTTCAATTCTGCCTCCTATCTCAACACTCCTAAAATCGCAGGGTCATTGTTAAATTCTGCCTCTTATCTCAACTCTCCTAAAATTGCAGGGTCATCGTCAAATTCTGCCACTTATCTCAACTCTCCTCAATACGCAGTGTCGTCGTTAAATTATGCCTCCTATCTCAACTCTCCTCAAATCGCAGAGTCATCGTTAAATTCTGCCTCATATCTCAACTCTCCTCAAATCGCAGTGTCATCGTTAAATTCTGCCTCCTCACTCAACACTCCTCAAATCGCAGAGTCATCGTTAAATTCTGCCTCCGATCTCAACTATCCTCAAATAGCAGAGTCATCCTTAAATTCTGCCTCCTGTCCAAACTATCCTCAAATCGGAGTCATCCTTAAATGCTGCCTCCTATCTCAACTCCCCTCAAATTGCAGAGTCATCGTTAAATTCTGCCTCCTATCTCAACACTCCTAAAATCGCAGGGTCATCATCAAAATCTGCCTCTTATCTCAACTCTCCTCAATACGGTGTCATCGATAAATTCTGCCTCCGATCTCCTCTCCTCAAATCGCAGAGTCATCGTTAAATTCTGCCTCTTATCTCAACTCTCCTCAAATTGCAGTGTCATCGTTAAATTCTGCCTCCTCACTCAACACTCCTCAAATCGCAGTCATCATTAAATTCTGCTTCCGATCTCAACTATCCTCAAATCGCAGAGTCATCCTTAAATTCTGCCTCCTGTCCCAACTAGCCTCAAATCGCAGTCATCCTTAAATGCTGCCTCCTTTCTCAACTATCCTGAAATCGCAGTGTCATCGTTAAATCTGCCTCCTCTCTCAACTCTCCTCAAATCGCAGAGTCATCCTTAAATTCTGCCTCCGATCTCAACTCTCCTCAAATCGCAGTGTCATCGTTAAATCTGCCTCCTATCTCAACTCTCCTCAAATCGCGGGGACATCGTTAAATTCTGCCTCCTAACTCAACTCCCCACAAATCGCAGAATCATCGTCAAATTCTGCCTCTTCACTCAACTATCCTCAAACCGCCAAGTCATCATGAAATTCTGCCTCCTATCTCAACTATCCTCAAATCGCACAGTCATCATTAAATTCTGCCTCTTCACTCAACTATCCTCAAATCGCACAGTCATCATGAAATTCTGCCTCTTCACTCAACTATCCTCAAATCGCACAGTCATCATTAAATTCTGCCTCCTATCTCAACTCTCCTCAAATCGCAGAGTCATCCTTAAATTCTGCCTCCTATCTCAACTCCCCTCAAATCGCAGTCAACGTTAAATCTGCCTCCTATCTCAACTCTCCTCAAATCGCGGGGGCATCGTTAAATTCTGCCTCCTACCTCAACTCCCCACAAATCGCAGAATCGTCAAATTCTGCCTCTTCACTCAACTATCCTCAAATCGCACAGTCATCATTAAATTCTGCCTCTTCACTCAACTATCCTCAAACCGCCAAGTTATCGTTAAATTCTGCCTCTTTTCTCAACTCTCCTCAAATCGCAGTGTCATCGTTAAATTCTGCCTCCTCACTCACCACTCCTCAAATCGCAGAGTCATCGTTAAATTCTACCTCCGATCTCAACTATCCTCAAATCGCATCGTCATCATTAAATTCTGCGTCCTATCTCAACTATCCTAAAATCACATCGTCATCGTTAAATTCTGCGTCCTATCTCAACTATCCTGAAATCACATCGTCATCGTTAAATTCTCCCTCCTGTCTCAACACTCCTAAAATCGCAGGGTCATTGTTAAATTCTGCCTCCTATCTCAACACTCCTAAAATCGCAGGGTCATTGTTAAATTCTGCCTCTTATCTCAACTCTCCTAAAATCGCAGGGTCATCGTCAAATTCTGCCACTTATCTCAACTCTCCTCAAATCGCAGAGTCATCGTTAAATTCTGCCTCATATCTCAACTCTCCTCAAATCGCAGTCATCGTTAAATTCTGCCTCCGATCTCAACTATCCTCAAATCGCAGAGTCATCCTTAAATTCTGCCTCCTGTCCCAACTATCCTCAAATCGCAGTGTCATCGTTAAATCTACCTCCTATCTCAACTCTCCTCAAATCGCAGTCATCCTTAAATTCTGCCTCCGAACTCAACTCTCCTCAAATCGCAGTGTCATCGTTAAATCTGCCTCCTATCTCAACTCTCCTCAAATCGCAGGGGCATCGTTAAATTCTGCCTCCTACCTCAACTCCCCACAAATCGCAGAATCGTCAAATTCTGCCTCTTCACTCAACTATCCTCAAACCGCCAAGTTATCGTTAAATTCTGCCTCTTATCTCAACTCTCCTCAAATCGCAGTGTCATCGTTAAATTCTGTCTCCTCACTCACAACTCCTCAAATCGCAGAGTCATCGTTAAATTCTACCTCCGATCTCAACTATCCTCAAATCGCATCGTCATCGTTAAATTCTGCGTCCTATCTCAACTATCCTAAAATCACATCGTCATCGTTAAATTCTGCCTCCTATCTCAACTCCCCTCAAATTGCAGAGTCATCGTTAAATTTTGCCTCCTATCTCAACACTCCTAAAATCGCAGGGTCATTGTTAAATTCTGCCTCTTATCTCAACTCTCCTCAAATCGCAGAGTCATCGTTAAATTCTGCCTCATATCTCAACTCTCCTCAAATCGCAGTGTCATCGTTAAATTCTGCCTCCTCACTCAACACTCCTCAAATCGCAGTCATCGTTAAATTCTGCCTCCGATCTCAACTATCCTCAAATCGCAGAGTCATCCTTAAATTCTGCCTCCTGTCCCAACTATCCTCAAGTCGCAGTCATCCTTAAATGCTGCCTCCTATCTCAACTCCCCTCAAATTGCAGAGTCATCGTTAAATTCTGCCTCCTATCTCAACACTCCTAAAATCGCAGGGTCATCATCAAATTCTGCCTCTTATCTCAACTCTCCTCAATACGGTGTCGTCGTTAAATTCTGGCTCCGATCTCAACTCTCCTCAAATCACAGAGTCATCGTTAAATTCTGCCTCTTATCTCAACTCTCCTCAAATTGCAGTGTCATCGTTAAATTCTGCCTCCTCACTCAACACTCCTCAAATCGCAGTCATCGTTAAATTCTGCCTCCGATCTCAACTATCCTCAAATCGCGGGGACATCGTTAAATTCTGCCTCCTACCTCAACTCCCCACAAATCGCAGAATCATCGTCAAATTCTGCCTCTTCACTCAACTATCCTCAAACCGCCAAGTCATCATTAAATTCTGCCTCCTATCTCAACTATCCTCAAATCGCACAGTCATCATGAAATTCTGCCTATTATCTCAACTCTCCTCAAATTGCAGTGTCATCGTTAAATTCTGCCTGCTCACTCAACACTCCTCAAAGCGCAGTCATCGTTAAATTCTGCCTCCGATCTCAACTATCCTCAAATCGCAGTGTCATCCTTAAATTCTGCCTCCTGTCCCAACTCGCCCCAAATCGCAGTCATCCTTAAATGCTGCCTCCTATCTCAACTATCCTCAAATCGCAGTGTCATCGTTAAATCTGCCTCCTATCTCAACTATCCTCAAATCGCAGTGTCATCGTTAAATCTGCCTCCTATCTCAACTCTCCTCAAATCGCAGTGTCATCCTTAAATTCTGCCTCCTATCTCAACTCTCCTCAAATCGCAGTGTCATCGTTAAATCTGCCTCCTATCTCAACTCTCCTCAAATCGCGAGGGCATCGTTAAATTCTGCCTCCTACCTCAACTCCCCACAAATAGCAGAATCATCGTTAAATTCTGCCTCTTCACTCAACTATCCTCAAATCGCACAGTCATCATTAAATTCTGCCTCCAATCTCAACTATCCTCAAATCGCACTGTCATCGTTAAATTCTGCCTCTTCACTCAACTATCCTCAAATCGCACAGTCATCATTAAATTCTGCCTCCTATCTCAACTGTCCTCAAATCGCACAGTCATCGTTAAATTCTGCCTCTTCACTCAACTATCCTCAAATCGCACAGTCATCGTTAAATTCTGCCTCTTCACTCAACTATCCTCAAATCGCACAGTCATCGTTAAATTCTGCCTCCTCACTCAAGTATCCTCAAACCGCAGAGTCATCCTTGTATTCTGCCTCCTATCTCAACTCTCCTCAAATCGCAGTGTCATCCTTAAATTCTGCCTCCCATCTCAACTATCGTCAAATCGCAGAGTCATCATTAAATTCTGCCTCCTATCTCAACTCCCCTCAAATTGGAGAGTCATCATTAAATTCTGCCTCCTATCTCAACTCTCCTCAAATTGCAGTGTCATCTTTAAATTCTGCCTCCTCACTCACCACTCCTCAAATCGCAGAGTCATCGTTAAATTCTGCCTCCCATCTCAACTATCCTCAAATTGCATACTCATCGTTAAATTCTGCGTCCTATCTCAACTATCCTAAAATCACACCGTCATCGTTAAATTCTGCCTCCTATCTCAACTCCCCTCAAATTGCAGAGTCATCGTTAAATTCTGCCTCCTATCTCAACACTCCTAAAATCGCAGTGTCATCGTTAAATTCTGCCTCCTCACTCAACACTCCTCAAATCGCAGTGTCATCGTTAAATCTGCCTCCGATCTCAACTCTCCTCAAATCGGTGTCATCGTTAAATCTGCCTCCTATCTCAACTCTCCTCAAATCGCGGGGGCATCGTTAAATTCTGCCTCCTACCTAAACTACCCACAAATCGCAGAATCATCGTTAAATTCTGCCTCCAATCTCAACACTCCTCAAATCGCAGTGTCATCATTAAATTCTGCCTCCTATCTCAACTATCCTCAAATCGCAGGGTCATCGTTAAATTCTGCCTCTTATCTCAACTCTCCTCAAATCGCAGTCATCATTAAATTCTGCCTCCTCACTCACCACTCCTCAAATCGCAGAGTCATCGTTAAATTCTGCATCCGATCTCAACTATCCTCAAATTGCAGTCATCGTTAAATTCTGCCTCTTCACTCAACTATCCTCAAATCGCACAGTCATCGTTAAATTCTGCCTCCTCACTCAAGTATCCTCAAACCGCAGAGTCATCCTTGTATTCTGCCTCCTATCTCAACTCTCCTCAAATCGCAGTGTCATCCTTAAATTCTGCCTCCCATCTCAACTATCGTCAAATCGCAGAGTCATCATTAAATTCTGCCTCCTATCTCAACTCCCCTCAAATTGCAGAGTCATCATTAAATTCTGCCTCCTATCTCAACTCTCCTCAAATTGCAGTGTCATCGTTAAATTCTGCCTCTTATCTCAACTATCCTCAAATCGCAGGGTCATCGTCAAATTCTGCCATTTATCTCAACTCTCCTCAATACGCAATGTCGTCGTTAAATTCTGCCTCCTATCTCAACTCTCCTCAAATCGCAGAGTCATCATTAAATTCTGCCTCCGATCTCAACTCTCCTCAAATCGCAGTCGTCGTTAAAATCTGCCTCCTATCTCAACACTCCTCAAATCGCAGAGTCATCGTTAAATTCTGCCTCCTCACTCAACATTCCTCAAATCGCAGAGTCATCGTTAAATTCTGCCTCCTATCTCAACTATCCTCAAATCGCGTAGTCATCGTTAAATTCTGCCGCCTATCTCAACTGTCCTCAAATTGCAAAATCATCGTTAAATTCTGCATCCTATCTCAACTATCCTCAAATCACATAGTCATCGTTAAATTCTGCTTCCTCTCTCAACTATCCTCAAATCGCACAGTCATCGTTAAATTCTGCCTCCTATCTCAACTATCCTCAAATCGCATAGTCATCGTTAAATTCTTCCTCCTACCTCAACTATCCTCAAATCGGATGGTCATCGCTAAATTCTGCCTCCTATCGCAACTATCCTCAAACCGCAGAGTCATTCTTAAATTCTGCCTCCTATCTCAACTATCCTCAAATCGCACAGTCATCATTAAATTCTGCCTCCTATCTCAACTATCCTGAAATCGGATGGTCATCGTTAAATTCTGCCTCCTATCTCAACTATCCTCAAACCGCAGAGTCATTCTTAAATTCTGCCTCCTCACTCAACTATCCTCAAATCGCAGTCATCGTTACATTCTGCCTCCTATCTCAACTCTCCTCAAATTGCAGTCGTCATTCAATTCTGCCTCCTATCTCAACTCTCCTCAAATCGCAGTGTCATCGTTAAATTCTGACTCCTCACTCACCACTCCTCAAATTCCAGGGTCATCGTTAAATTCTGCCTCCCATCTCAACTATCCTCAAATTGCATACTCATCGTTAAATTCTGTGTCCTATCTCAACTATCCTAAAATCACACCGTCATCGTTAAATTCTGCCTCCTATCTCAACTCCCCTCAAATTGCAGAGTCATCGTTAAATTCTGCCTCCTATCTCAACACTCCTAAAATCGCAGTGTCATCGTTAAATTCTGCCTCCTCACTCAACACTCCTCAAATCGCAGTGTCATCGTTAAATCTGCCTCCGATCTCAACTTTCCTCAAATCGGTGTCATCGTTAAATCTGCCTCCTATCTCAACTCTCCTCAAATCGCGGGGGCATCGATAAATTCTGCCTCCTACCTAAACTACCCACAAATCGCAGAATCATCATCAAATTCTGCCTCTTCACTCAACTATCCTCAAACCGCCAAGTCATCATTAAATTCTGCCTCCTATCTCAACTGTCCTCAAATCGCACAGTCATCGTTAAATTCTGCCTCTTCACTCAACTATCCTCAAATCACACAGTCATCATTAAATTCTGCCTCCTCATTCAACTATCCTCAAACCACGGTCATCATTAAATTCTGCTGCCTCACAACTATCTTCAAACCGCAGAGTCATCCTTGAATTCTGCCTCCTATCTCAACTATCCTGAAATCGCAGAGTCATCGTTAAATTCTGCCTCCAATCTCAACACTCCTCAAATCGCAGTGTCATCCTTAAATTCTGCCTCCCATCTCAACTATCGTCAAATCGCAGAGTCATCGTTAAATTCTGCCTCCTATCTTAACTCCCCTCAAATTGCAGAGTCATCATTAAATTCTGACTCTTATCTCAACTCCCCTCAAATTGCAGTGTCATCATTAAATTCTGCCTTTTCTCAACTATCCTCAAATCGCAGTGTCATCGTTAAATTCTGCCTCTTATCTCAACTCTCCTCAAATCGGTCATCATTAAATTCTGCCTCCTCACTCACCAGTCCTCAAATCGCAGAGTCATCGTTAAATTCTGCCTCCAATCTCAACTATCCGAAAAATCACATCGTCATCGTTAAATTCTGCCTCCTATCTCAACTACCCTCAAATCGCACAGTCATCGTTAAATTCTGCCTCCTATCTCAACACTCCTAAAATCGCAGAGTCATCGTTAAATTCTGCCTCCTATCTCAACTCTCCTCAAATTGCAGAGTCATCGTTAAATTCTGCCTCTTATCTCAACTCTCCTCAAATCGCAGTGTCATCGTTTAATGCTGCCTCCTCACTCAACACTCCTCAAATCGCAGAGTCATCGTTAAATGCTGCCTCTTATCTCAACACTCCTCAAATCGCAGTGTCATCATTAAATTCTGCCTCCTCACTCACCACTCCTCAAATCGCAGAGTCATCGTTAAATTCTGCCTCCTCACTCAACTGTCCTCATAATCGCAGAGTCATCGTTAAATTCTGCCTCCTCACTCAACTATCCTCAAATCGCATAGTCATCGTTAAATTCTGCCTCCAGACTCAACTACCCTCATAATCGCATAGTCATCCTTAAATTCTGCCTCCAACCTCAACTCCCCACAAATCGCAGTCATCGTCAAATTCTGCCTCCTATCTCAACTATCCTCAAACCGCAGAGTCATTGTTAAATTCTGCCTCTTCACTCAACCATCCTCAAATCGGATGGTCATCGTTAAATTCTGCCTCCTATCTCAACGATCCTCAAACTGCAGAGTCATTCTTAAATTCTGCCTCCTCACTCAACTATCCTCAAATCGCCGTCATCGTTACATTCTGCCTCCTATCTCAACTCTCCTCAAATCGCAGAGTCATCGTTAAATTCTGCCTCCTCACTCAACACTCCTCAAATCGCAGTCATCGTTAAATTCTGCATTTTATCTCAACTATCCTCAAACCACAGAGTCATGCTCAAATTCTGCCTCCTCACTCAACTATCCTCAAATCGCATAGTCATCGTTGAAATCTGGCTCTTCACTCAACTATCCTCAAATCGCATAGTCATCGTTAAATTCTGCCTCCTATCTCAACTATCCTCAAACTGCAGAGTCATCGTTAAATACTGCCTCCTATCTCAACTCTCCTCAAATCGCAGTGTCATCGTTAAATACTGCCTCCTATCTCAACTATCCTCAAACTGCAGTCATCCTTAAATTCTGCCTCCTATCTCAACTATCCTCAAATCGCAGGGTCATCGTTAAATTCTGCCTCTTATCTCAACTCCCCTCAAATTGCAGAGTCATCCTTAAATTCTGCCTCCTATCGCAACACTCCTAAAATCGCAGGGTCATTGTAAAATTCTGCCTCTTATCCTTACTCTCCTCAATATGCAGTGTCGTTGTTAAATTCTGCCTCCTATCTCAACTCCCCTCAAATTGCAGATTCCTCGTTAAATTCTGCCTCCTGTCTCAACTCTCCTCAAATCGCAGTCATCCTTAAATGCTGCCTCCTTTCTCAACTATCCTCAAATCGCAGTCATCGTTAAATCTGCCTCCTATCTCAACTCTCCTCAAATCGCAGTGTCATCATTAAATCTGCCTCCTCACTCAAGTATCCTCAAACCGCAGTCATCCTTGAATTCTGCCTCCTATCTCAACTACCCACAAATCGCAGAATCATCGTCAAATTCTGCCTCTTCACTCAACTATCCTCAAACCGCCAAGTCATCATTAAATTCTGCCTCCTATCTCAACTGTCCTCAAATCGCACAGTCATCGTTAAATTCTGCCTCTTCACTTAGCTATCCTCAAATCGCACAGTCATCGTTAAATTCTGCCTCTTCACTCAACTATCCTCAAATCGCACAGTCATCGTTAAATTCTGCCTCCTCACTCAAGTATCCTCAAACCGCAGAGTCATCCTTGTATTCTGCCTCCTATCTCAACTCTCCTCAAATCGCAGTGTCATCCTTAAATTCTGCCTCCCATCTCAACTATCTTCAAATCGCAGAGTCATCATTAAATTCTGCCTCCTATCTCAACTCTCCTCAAATTGCAGAGTCATCATTAAATTCTGCCTCCTATCTCAACTCTCCTCAAATTGCAGTGTCATCGTTAAATTCTGCCTCTTATCTCAACTATCCTCAAATCGCAGTGTCATCATTAAATTCTGCCTCTTATCTCAACTCTCCTCAAATCGCAGTGTCATCGTTAAATTCTGCCTCCTCACTCACCACTCCTCAAATCGCAGAGTCATCGTTAAATTCTGCCTCCCATCTCAACTATCCTCAAATTGCATACTCATCGTTAAATTCTGCGTCCTATCTCAACTATCCTAAAATCACACCGTCATCGTTAAATTCTGCCTCCTATCTCAACTCCCCTCAAATTGCAGAGTCATCGTTAAATTCTGCCTCCTATCTCAACACTCCTAAAATCGCAGTGTCATCGTTAAATTCTGCCTCCTCACTCAACACTCCTCAAATCGCAGTGTCATCGTTAAATCTGCCTCCGATCTCAACTCTCCTCAAATCGGTGTCATCGTTAAATCTGCCTCCTATCTCAACTCTCCTCAAATCGCGGGGGCATCGTTAAATTCTGCCTCCTACCTAAACTACCCACAAATCGCAGAATCATCGTTAAATTCTGCCTCCAATCTCAACACTCCTCAAATCGCAGTGTCATCATTAAATTCTGCCTCCTATCTCAACTATCCTCAAATCGCAGTGTCATCGTTAAATTCTGCCTCTTATCTCAACTCTCCTCAAATCGCAGTCATCATTAAATTCTGCCTCCTCACTCACCACTCCTCAAATCGCAGAGTCATCGTTAAATTCTGCATCCGATCTCAACTATCCTCAAATTGCAGTCATCGTTAAATTCTGCGTCCTATCTCAACAATCCTAAAATCACATCGTCATCGTTAAATTCTGCCTCCTATCTCAACTATCCTGAAATCGCACAGTCATCGTTAAATTCTGCCTCCTATCTCAACACTCCTAAAATTGCAGAGTCATCATTAAATTCTGCCTCTTATCTCAACTCTCCTCAATACGCAGTGTCGTCGTTAAATTCTGCCTCCTATCTCAACTGTCCTCAAATCGCAGTCATCGTTAAATTCTGCCTCTTATCTCAACTCTCCTCAAATCGCAGTGTCATCGTTTAATTCTGCCTCCTCACTCAACACTCCTCAAATCGCAGAGTCATCGTTAAATTCTGCCTCTTATCTCAACTCTCCTCAAATCGCAGTGTCATCGTTTAATTCTGCCTCCTCACTCAACACTCCTCAAATCGCAGAGTCATCGTTAAATTCTCCCTCTTATCTCAACTCTCCTCAAATCGCAGAGTCATCGTTAAATTCTGCCTCCGATCTCAACTATCCTCAAATCGCAGAGTCATCCTTAAATTCTGCCTCCTGTCCCAACAAGCCTCAAATCGCAGTCATCCTTAAATGCTGCCTCCTATCTCAACTATCCTCAAATCGGTGTCATCGTTAAATCTGCCTCCTATCTCAACTCTCCTCAAATCGCAGAGTCATCCTTAAATTCTGCCTCCTATCTCAACTCTCCTCAAATCGCAGAGTCATCCTTAAATTCTGCCTCCTATCTCAACTCTCCTCAAATCGCGGGGGCATCGTTAAATTCTGCCTCCTACCTCAACTCCCCACAAATCGCAGAATCGTCAAATTCTGCCTCTTCACTCAACTATCCTCAAATCGCACAGTCATCATTAAATTCTGCCTCTTCACTCAACTATCCTCAAACCGCCAAGTTATCGTTAAATTCTGCCTCTTATCTCAACTCTCCTCAAATCGCAGTGTCATCGTTAAATTCTGCCCTCCTCACTCACCACTCCTCAAATCGCAGTCATCGTTAAATTCTACCTCCGATCTCAACTATCCTCAAATCGCATCGTCATCGTTAAATTCTGCGTCCTATCTCAACTATCCTAAAATCACATCGTCATCGTTAAATTCTGCCTCCTATCTCAACTCCCCTCAAATTGCAGAGTCATCGTTAAATTCTGCCTCCTATCTCAACACTCCTAAAATCGCAGGGTCAATGTTAAATTCTGCCTCTTATCTCAACTCTCCTAAAATTGCAGGGTCATCGTCAAATTCTGCCACTTATCTCAACTCTCCTCAATACGCAGTGTCGTCGTTAAATTCTGCCTCCTATCTCAACTCTCCGCAAATCGCAGAGTCATCGTTAAATTCTGCCTCATATCTTAACTCTCCTCAAATCGCAGTGTCATCGTTAAATTCTGCCTCCTCACTCAACACTCCTCAAATCGCAGAGTCATCGTTAAATTCTGCCTCCGATCTCAACTATCCTCAAATAGCAGAGTCATCCTTAAATTCTGCCTCCTGTCCAAACTATCCTCAAATCGCAGTCATCCTTAAATGCTGCCTCCTATCTCAACTCCCCTCAAATTGCAGAGTCATCGTTAAATTCTGCCTCCTATCTCAACACTCCTAAAATCGCAGGGTCATCATCAAAATCTGCCTCTTATCTCAACTCTCCTCAATACGGTGTCATCGATAAATTCTGCCTCCGATCTCCTCTCCTCAAATTGCAGAGTCATCGTTAAATTCTGCCTCCAATCTCAACTATCCGAAAAATCACATCGTCATCGTTAAATTCTGCCTCCTATCTCAACTACCCTCAAATCACACAGTCATCGTTAAATTCTGCCTCCTATCTCAACACTCCTAAAATCGCAGAGTCATCGTTAAATTCTGCCTCCTATCTCAACTCCCCTCAAATTGCAGAGTCATCATTAAATTCTGCCTCTTATCTCAACTCTCCTCAATACGCAGTGTCGTCGTTAAATTCTGCCTCCTATCTCAACTACCCTCAAATCGCACAGTCATCGTTAAATTCTGCCTCCTATCTCAACACTCCTAAAATCGCAGAGTCATCGTTAAATTCTGCCTCCTATCTCAACTCTCCTCAAATTGCAGAGTCATCGTTAAATTCTGCCTCTTATCTCAACTCTCCTCAAATCGCAGTGTCATCGTTTAATTCTGCCTCCTCACTCAACACTCCTCAAATCGCAGAGTCATCGTTAAATTCTGCCTCTTATCTCAACACTCCTCAAATCGCAGTGTCATCATTAAATTCTGCCTCCTCACTCACCACTCCTCAAATCGCAGAGTCATCGTTAAATTCTGCCTCCGATCTCAACTATCCTCAAATCGCAGAGTCATCCTTAAATTCTGCCTCCTGTCTCAACGAGCCTCAAATCGCAGTCATCCTTAAATTCTGCCTCCTATGTCAACTCTCCTCAAATTGCAGAGTCATCGTTAAATTCTGCCTCTTATCTCAACTATCCTCAAATCGCACAGTCATCATTAAATTCTGCCTCTTCACTCGACTATCCTCAAACCGCCAAGTCATCGTTAAATTCTGCCTCTTATCTCAACTCTCCTCAAATCGCAGTGTCATCGTTAAATTCTGCCTCCTCACTCACCACTCCTCAAATCGCAGTGTCATCCTTAAATTCTGCCTCCCATCTCAACTATCGTCAAATCGCAGTCATCGTTAAATTCTGCCTCCTATCTTAACTCCCCTCAAATTGCAGAGTCATCATTAAATTCTGCCTCCTATCTCAACTCTCCTCAAATTGCAGTGTCATTGTTAAATTCTGCCTCTTGTCTCAACTATCCTCAAATCGCAGTGTCATCGTTAAATTCTGCCTCTTATCTCAACTCTCCTCAAATCGCAGTGTCATCATTAAATTCTGCCTCCTTACTCACCACTCCTCAAATCGCAGAGTCATCGTTAAATTCTGCCTCCGATCTTTGCATAGTCATCGTTAAATTCTGCGTCCAATCTCAACTATCTGAAAATCACATCGTCATCGTTAAATTCTGCCTCCTATCCCAACTATCCTCAAATCGCAGGGTCATCGTTAAATTCTGCCTCCTATCTTAACTCCCCTCAAATTGCAGAGTCATCGTTAAATTCTGCCTCCTATCTCAACACTCCTAAAATCGCAGGGTCATTGTTAAATTCTGCCTCTTATCTCAACTCTCCTAAAATCGCAGGGTCATCGTTAAATTCTTCCTCTTATCTCAACTCTCCTCAAATCGCAGTGTCATCGTTAAATTCTGCCTCCTCACTCACCACTCCTCAAATCGCAGAGTCATTGTTAAATTCTGCCTCCCATCTCAACTATCCTAAAATTGCATCGTCATCATTAAATTCTGCGTCCTATCTCAACTGTCCTCAAATCGCACAGTCATTGTTAAATTCTGCCTCTTCACTCAACTATCCTCAAATCGCACAGTCATCATGAAATTCTGCTTCCTCACAACTATCCTCAAACCGCAGAGTCATCCTTGAATTCTGCCTCCTATCTCAACTATCCTGAAATCGCAGAGTCATCGTTAAATTCTGCCTCCAATCTCAACTATCCTCAAATCGCAGTGTCATCGTTAAATTCTGCCTCTTATCTCAACTCTCCTCAAATCGCAGTCATCATTAAATTCTGCCTCCTCACTCACCACTCTTCAAATCGCAGAGTCATCGTTAAATTCTGCATCCGATCTCAACTATCCTCAAATTGCAGTCATCGTTAAATTCTGCGTCCTATCTCAACAATCCTAAAATCACATCGTCATCGTTAAATTCTGCCTCCTATCTCAACTATCCTGAAATCGCACAGTCATCGTTAAATTCTGCCTCCCATCTCAACACTCCTAAAATTGCAGAGTCATCATTAAATTCTGCCTCTTATCTCAACTCTCCTCAATACGCAGTGTCGTCGTTAAATTCTGCCTCCTATCTCAACTGTCCTCAAATCGCAGTCATCGTTAAATTCTGCCTCTTATCTCAACTCTCCTCAAATCGCAGTGTCATCGTTTAATTCTGCCTCCTCACTCAACACTCCTCAAATCGCAGAGTCATCGTTAAATTCTGCCTCTTATCTCAACTCTCCTCAAATCGCAGTGTCATCATTTAATTCTGCCTCCTCACTCAACACTCCTCAAATCGCAGAGTCATCGTTAAATTCTCCCTCTTATCTCAACTCTCCTCAAATCGCAGAGTCATCATTAAATTCTGCCTCCGATCTCAACTATCCTCAAATCGCAGAGTCATCCTTAAATTCTGCCTCCTGTCCCAACAAGCCTCAAATCGCAGTCATCCTTAAATGCTGCCTCCTATCTCAACTATCCTCAAATCGGTGTCATCGTTAAATCTGCCTCCTATCTCAACTCTCCTCAAATCGCAGAGTCATCCTTAAATTCTGCCTCCTATCTCAACTCTCCTCAAATCGCAGAGTCATCCTTAAATTCTGCCTCCTATCTCAACTCTCCTCAAATCGCGGGGGCATCGTTAAATTCTGCCTCCTACCTCAACTCCCCACAAATCGCAGAATCGTCAAATTCTGCCTCTTATCTCAACTCTCCTCAAATCGCAGTGTCATCGTTAAATTCTGCCCTCCTCACTCACCACTCCTCAAATCGCAGTCATCGTTAAATTCTACCTCCGATCTCAACTATCCTCAAATCGCATCGTCATCGTTAAATTCTGCGTCCTATCTCAACTATCCTAAAATCACATCGTCATCATTAAATTCTGCCTCCTATCTCAACTCCCCTCAAATTGCAGAGTCATCGTTAAATTCTGCCTCCTATCTCAACACTCCTAAAATCGCAGGGTCATTGTTAAATTCTGCCTCTTATCTCAACTCTCCTAAAATTGCAGGGTCATCGTCAAATTCTGCCACTTATCTCAACTCTCCTCAATACGCAGTGTCGTCGTTAAATTATGCCTCCTATCTCAACTCTCCTCAAATCGCAGAGTCATCGTTAAATTCTGCCTCATATCTCAACTCACCTCAAATCGCAGTGTCATCCTTAAATTCTGCCTCCGATCTCAACTATCCTCAAATAGCAGAGTCATCCTTAAATTCTGCCTCCTGTCCAAACTATCCTCAAATCGGAGTCATCCTTAAATGCTGCCTCCTATCTCAACACTCCTAAAATCGCAGGGTCATCATCAAAATCTGCCTCTTATCTCAACTCTCCTCAATACGGTGTCATCGATAAATTCTGCCTCCGATCTCCTCTCCTCAAATCGCAGAGTCATCGTTAAATTCTGCCTCTTATCTCAACTCTCCTCAAATTGCAGTGTCATCGTTAAATTCTGCCTCCTCACTCAACACTCCTCAAATCGCAGTCATCGTTAAATTCTGCCTCCGATCTCAACTATCCTCAAATCGCAGAGTCATCCTTAAATTCTGCCTCCTGTCCCAACTAGCCTCAAATCGCAGTCATCCTTAAATGCTGCCTCCTTTCTCAACTATCCTGAAATCGCAGTGTCATCGTTAAATCTGCCTCCTCTCTCAACTCTCCTCAAATCGCAGAGTCATCCTTAAATTCTGCCTCCGATCTCAACTCTCATCAAATCGCAGTGTCATCGTTAAATCTGCCTCCTATCTCAACTCTCCTCAAATCGCGGGGACATCGTTAAATTCTGCCTCCTAACTCAACTCCCCACAAATCGCAGAATCATCGTCAAATTCTGCCTCTTCACTCAACTATCCTCAAACCGCCAAGTCATCATGAAATTCTGCCTCCTATCTCAACTATCCTCAAATCGCACAGTCATCATTAAATTCTGCCTCTTCACTCAACTATCCTCAAATCGCACAGTCATCATGAAATTCTGCCTCTTCACTCAACTATCCTCAAATCGCACAGTCATCATTAAATTCTGCCTCCTATCTCAACTCTCCTCAAATCGCAGAGTCATCCTTAAATTCTGCCTCCTATCTCAACTCCCCTCAAATCGCAGTCAACGTTAAATCTGCCTCCTATCTCAACTCTCCTCAAATCGCGGGGGCATCGTTAAATTCTGCCTCCTACCCCAACTCCCCACAAATCGCAGAATCGTCAAATTCTGCCTCTTCACTCAACTATCCTCAAATCGCACAGTCATCATTAAATTCTGCCTCTTCACTCAACTATCCTCAAACCGCCAAGTTATCGTTAAATTCTGCCTCTTTTCTCAACTCTCCTCAAATCGCAGTGTCATCGTTAAATTCTGCCTCCTCACTCACCACTCCTCAAATCGCAGAGTCATCGTTAAATTCTACCTCCGATCTCAACTATCCTCAAATCGCATCGTCATCATTAAATTCTGCGTCCTATCTCAACTATCCTAAAATCACATCGTCATCGTTAAATTCTGCGTCCTATCTCAACTATCCTGAAATCACATCGTCATCGTTAAATTCTCCCTCCTGTCTCAACACTCCTAAAATCGCAGGGTCATTGTTAAATTCTGCCTCCTATCTCAACACTCCTAAAATCGCAGGGTCATTGTTAAATTCTGCCTCTTATCTCAACTCTCCTAAAATCGCAGGGTCATCGTCAAATTCTGCCACTTATCTCAACTCTCCTCAAATCGCAGAGTCATCGTTAAATTCTGCCTCATATCTCAACTCTCCTCAAATCGCAGTCATCGTTAAATTCTGCCTCCGATCTCAACTATCCTCAAATCGCAGAGTCATCCTTAAATTCTGCCTCCTGTCCCAACTATCCTCAAATCGCAGTGTCATCGTTAAATCTACCTCCTATCTCAACTCTCCTCAAATCGCAGTCATCCTTAAATTCTGCCTCCGAACTCAACTCTCCTCAAATCGCAGTGTCATCGTTAAATCTGCCTCCTATCTCAACTCTCCTCAAATCGCAGGGGCATCGTTAAATTCTGCCTCCTACCTCAACTCCCCACAAATCGCAGAATCGTCAAATTCTGCCTCTTCACTCAACTATCCTCAAACCGCCAAGTTATCGTTAAATTCTGCCTCTTATCTCAACTCTCCTCAAATCGCAGTGTCATCGTTAAATTCTGTCTCCTCACTCACAACTCCTCAAATCGCAGAGTCATCGTTAAATTCTACCTCCGATCTCAACTATCCTCAAATCGCATCGTCATCGTTAAATTCTGCGTCCTATCTCAACTATCCTAAAATCACATCGTCATCGTTAAATTCTGCCTCCTATCTCAACTCCCCTCAAATTGCAGAGTCATCGTTAAATTCTGCCTCCTATCTCAACACTCCTAAAATCGCAGGGTCATTGTTAAATTCTGCCTCTTATCTCAACTCTCCTCAAATCGCAGAGTCATCGTTAAATTCTGCCTCATATCTCAACTCTCCTCAAATCGCAGTGTCATCGTTAAATTCTGCCTCCTCACTCAACACTCCTCAAATCGCAGTCATCGTTAAATTCTGCCTCCGATCTCAACTATCCTCAAATCGCAGAGTCATCCTTAAATTCTGCCTCCTGTCCCAACTATCCTCAAGTCGCAGTCATCCTTAAATGCTGCCTCCTATCTCAACTCCCCTCAAATTGCAGAGTCATCGTTAAATTCTGCCTCCTATCTCAACACTCCTAAAATCGCAGGGTCATCATCAAATTCTGCCTCTTATCTCAACTCTCCTCAATACGGTGTCGTCGTTAAATTCTGGCTCCGATCTCAACTCTCCTCAAATCACAGAGTCATCGTTAAATTCTGCCTCTTATCTCAACTCTCCTCAAATTGCAGTGTCATCGTTAAATTCTGCCTCCTCACTCAACACTCCTCAAATCGCAGTCATCGTTAAATTCTGCCTCCGATCTCAACTATCCTCAAATCGCGGGGACATCGTTAAATTCTGCCTCCTACCTCAACTCCCCACAAATCGCAGAATCATCGTCAAATTCTGCCTCTTCACTCAACTATCCTCAAACCGCCAAGTCGTCATTAAATTCTGCCTCCTATCTCAACTATCCTCAAATCGCACAGTCATCATGAAATTCTGCCTATTATCTCAACTCTCCTCAAATTGCAGTGTCATCGTTAAATTCTGCCTGCTCACTCAACACTCCTCAAATCGCAGTCATCGTTAAATTCTGCCTCCGATCTCAACTATCCTCAAATCGCAGTGTCATCCTTAAATTCTGCCTCCTGTCCCAACTCGCCCCAAATCGCAGTCATCCTTAAATGCTGCCTCCTATCTCAACTATCCTCAAATCGCAGTGTCATCGTTAAATCTGCCTCCTATCTCAACTCTCCTCAAATCGCAGTGTCATCCTTAAATTCTGCCTCCTATCTCAACTCTCCTCAAATCGCAGTGTCATCGTTAAATCTGCCTCCTATCTCAACTCTCCTCAAATCGCGAGGGCATCGTTAAATTCTGCCTCCTACCTCAACTCCCCACAAATAGCAGAATCATCGTTAAATTCTGCCTCTTCACTCAACTATCCTCAAATCGCACAGTCATCATTAAATTCTGCCTCCAATCTCAACTATCCTCAAATCGCACTGTCATCGTTAAATTCTGCCTCTTCACTCAACTATCCTCAAATCGCACAGTCATCATTAAATTCTGCCTCTTCACTCAACTATCCTCATATCGCACAGTCATCATTAAATTCTGCCTCCTCATTCAACTATCCTCAAACCACGGTCATCATTAAATTCTGCCTCCTTTCTCAACTATCCTCAAATCGCAGAGACATCATTAAATTCTGCCTCCTATATCAACTATCTTCAAACCGCCGAGTCATCATTAAATTCTGCCTCCTATCTCAACTCTCCTCAAATCGCAGTGTCAACCTAAAATTCTGCCTCCTATCTCAACTATCATCAAATCGCAGAGTCATCGTTAAATTCTGCGTCCTATCTCAACTCTCCTCAAATTGCAGAGTCATCATTAAATTCTGCCTCCTATCTCAACTCTCCTCAAATCGCAGAGTCATCCTTAAATTCTGCCTCCTATCTCAACCCTCCTCAAATCGCGGGGGCATCGTTAAATTCTGCGTCCTATCTCAACTAACCTAAAATCACATCGTCATCGTTAAATTCTGCCTCCTATCTCAACTATCCTCAAATCGCACAGTCATCGTTAAATTCTGCCTCCTATCTCAACTATCCTCAAATTGCACAGTCATCGTTAAATTCTGCCTCTTCACTCAACTATCCTCAAATCGCATCGTCATCGTTAAATTCTGCGTCCTATCTCAACTATCCTAAAATCACATCGTCATCGTTAAATTCTGCCTCCTATCTCAACTCCCCTCAAATTGCAGAGTCATCGTTAAATTCTGCCTCCTATCTCACACTCCTAAAATCGCAGGGTCATTGTTAAATTCTGCCTCTTATCTCAACTCTCCTCAAATCGCAGAGTCATCGTTAAATTCTGCCTCATATCTCAACTCTCCTCAAATCGCAGTGTCATCGTTAAATTCTGCCTCCTCACTCAACACTCCTCAAATCGCAGTCATCGTTAAATTCTGCCTCCGATCTCAACTATCCTCAAATCGCAGAGTCATCCTTAAATTCTGCCTCCTGTCCCAACTATCCTCAAGTCGCAGTCATCCTTAAATGCTGCCTCCTATCTCAACTCCCCTCAAATTGCAGAGTCATCGTTAAATTCTGCCTCCTATCTCAACACTCCTAAAATCGCAGGGTCATCATCAAATTCTGCCTCTTATCTCAACTCTCCTCAATACGGTGTCGTCGTTAAATTCTGGCTCCGATCTCAACTCTCCTCAAATCACAGAGTCATCGTTAAATTCTGCCTCTTATCTCAACTCTCCTCAAATTGCAGTGTCATCGTTAAATTCTGCCTCCTCACTCAACACTCCTCAAATCGCAGTCATCGTTAAATTCTGCCTCCGATCTCAACTATCCTCAAATCGCGGGGACATCGTTAAATTCTGCCTCCTACCTCAACTCCCCACAAATCGCAGAATCATCGTCAAATTCTGCCTCTTCACTCAACTATCCTCAAACCGCCAAGTCATCATTAAATTCTGCCTCCTATCTCAACTATCCTCAAATCGCACAGTCATCATGAAATTCTGCCTATTATCTCAACTCTCCTCAAATTGCAGTGTCATCGTTAAATTCTGCCTGCTCACTCAACACTCCTCAAATCGCAGTCATCGTTAAATTCTGCCTCCGATCTCAACTATCCTCAAATCGCAGTGTCATCCTTAAATTCTGCCTCCTGTCCCAACTCGCCCCAAATCGCAGTCATCCTTAAATGCTGCCTCCTATCTCAACTATCCTCAAATCGCAGTGTCATCGTTAAATCTGCCTCCTATCTCAACTCTCCTCAAATCGCAGTGTCATCCTTAAATTCTGCCTCCTATCTCAACTCTCCTCAAATCGCAGTGTCATCGTTAAATCTGCCTCCTATCTCAACTCTCCTCAAATCGCGAGGGCATCGTTAAATTCTGCCTCCTACCTCAACTCCCCACAAATAGCAGAATCATCGTTAAATTCTGCCTCTTCACTCAACTATCCTCAAATCGCACAGTCATCATTAAATTCTGCCTCCAATCTCAACTATCCTCAAATCGCACTGTCATCGTTAAATTCTGCCTCTTCACTCAACTATCCTCAAATCACACAGTCATCATTAAATTCTGCCTCTTCACTCAACTATCCTCATATCGCACAGTCATCATTAAATTCTGCCTCCTCATTCAACTATCCTCAAACCACGGTCATCATTAAATTCTGCCTCCTTTCTCAACTATCCTCAAATCGCAGAGACATCATTAAATTCTGCCTCCTATATCAACTATCTTCAAACCGCCGAGTCATCATTAAATTCTGCCTCCTATCTCAACTCTCCTCAAATCGCAGTGTCAACCTAAAATTCTGCCTCCTATCTCAACTATCATCAAATCGCAGAGTCATCGTTAAATTCTGCGTCCTATCTCAACTCTCCTCAAATTGCAGAGTCATCATTAAATTCTGCCTCCTATCTCAACTCTCCTCAAATCGCAGAGTCATCCTTAAATTCTGCCTCCTATCTCAACCCTCCTCAAATCGCGGGGGCATCGTTAAATTCTGCGTCCTATCTCAACTAACCTAAAATCACATCGTCATCGTTAAATTCTGCCTCCTATCTCAACTATCCTCAAATCGCACAGTCATCGTTAAATTCTGCCTCCTATCTCAACTATCCTCAAATTGCACAGTCATCGTTAAATTCTGCCTCTTCACTCAACTATCCTCAAATCGCAGAGTCATCGTTAAATTCTGCCTCTTCACTCAACCAGCCACAAATCGCAGTCATCGTTAAATTCTGCCTCTTCACTCAACTATCCTCAAATCGCATAGTCATCGTTAAATTCTGCCTCTTCACTCAACTATCGTCAAATCGCATAGTCATTGTTAAATTCTGCCTCCTATCTCAACTATCCTCAAACCGCAGAGTCATTGTTCAATTCTGCCTCCTCACTCAACTATCCTCAAATCGCAGTCATCGTTAAATTCTGCCTCCTCACTCAACACTCCTCAAATCGCAGAGTCATCGTTAAATTCTGCATCTTATCTGAACTGTCCTCAAACCGCAGAGTCATCCTCAAATTCTGCCTCCTCACTCAACTATCCTCAAATCGCAAAGTCATCGTTAAATTCTGCCTCCTCACTCAACTATCCTCAAATCGCAAAATCATCGTTAAATTCTGCTTCTTCACTCAACTATCCTCAAATTGCATAGTCATCGTTAAATTCTGCCTCCTCACTCAACTATCCTCAAATTGCAGAGTCATCCTTAAATTCTGCCTCCCATCTCAACTCTCTTCAAATCGCAGTGTCATCGTTAAATTCTGCCTCCTCACTCAACACTCCTCAAATCGCAGAGTTATCGTTAAATTCTTCCTCCTATCTCAACTATCCTCAAATCGCAGGGTCATCGTTAAATTCTGCCTCTTATCTCAACTCCCCTCAAATTGCAGAGTCATCGTTAAATTCTGCCTCCTATCTCAACACTCCTAAAATCGCAGGGTCATTGTTAAATTCTGCCTCCTATCTCAACTCTCCTAAAATCGCAGGGTCATCGTCAAATTCTGTCTCTTATCTCAACTCTCCTCAATAGGCAGTGTCGTCGTTAAATTCTGCCTCCGATCTCAACTATCCTCAAATCGCAGTCATCCTTAAATTCTGCCTCCTGTCTCAACTATCTTCAAATCGCAGAGTCATCCTTAAATTCTGCCTCCGATCTCAACTATCCTCCAATCGCAGAGTCATCGTTAAATTCTGCCTCCAATCTCAACTCTCCTCAAATTGCAGAGACATCATTAAATTCTGGCTATCTCAACTATCCTCAAACCGCAGGGTGATGATTCAATTCTGCCTCCTATCTCAACTCTCCTCAAATCGAAGTGTCATCATTAAATTGTGCCTCCTCACTCAACTCTCCTCAAATCGCAGTCATCCTTAAATGCTGCCTCCTATCTCAACTCCCCTCAAATTGCAGAGTCATCGTTAAATTCTGCCTCCTATCTCAACACTCCTAAAATCGCAGGGTCATCATCAAAATCTGCCTCTTATCTCAACTCTCCTCAATACGGTGTCATCGATAAATTCTGCCTCCGATCTCCTCTCCTCAAATTGCAGAGTCATCGTTAAATTCTGCCCTCAATCTCAACTACCCTCAAATCACACAGTCATCGTTAAATTCTGCCTCCTATCTCAACACTCCTAAAATCGCAGAGTCATCGTTAAATTCTGCCTCCTATCTCAACTCCCCTCAAATTGCAGAGTCATCATTAAATTCTGCCTCTTAGCTCAACTCTCCTCAATACGCAGTGTCGTCGTTAAATTCTGCCTCCTATCTCAACTACCCTCAAATCGCACAGTCATCGTTAAATTCTGCCTCCTATCTCAACACTCCTAAAATCGCAGTCATCGTTAAATTCTGCCTCCTATCTCAACTCTCCTCAAATTGCAGAGTCATCGTTAAATTCTGCCTCTTATCTCAACTCTCCTCAAATCGCAGTGTCATCGTTTAATTCTGCCTCCTCACTCAACACTCCTCAAATCGCAGAGTCATCGTTAAATTCTGCCTCTTATCTCAACACTCCTCAAATCGCAGTGTCATCATTAAATTCTGCCTCCTCACTCACCACTCCTCAAATCGCAGAGTCATCGTTAAATTCTGCCTCCGATCTCAACTATCCTCAAATCGCAGAGTCATCCTTAAATTCTGCCTCCTGTCTCAACTAGCCTCAAATCGCAGTCATCCTTAAATTCTGCCTCCTATGTCAACTCTCCTCAAATTGCAGAGTCATCGTTAAATTCTGCCTCTTATCTCAACTATCCTCAAATCGCATAGTCATCATTAAATTCTGCCTCTTCACTCGACTATCCTCAAACCGCCAAGTCATCGTTAAATTCTGCCTCTTATCTCAACTCTCCTCAAATCGCAGTGTCATCGTTAAATTCTGCCTCCTCACTCACCACTCCTCAAATCGCAGTGTCATCCTTAAATTCTGCCTCCCATCTCAACTATCGTCAAATCGCAGTCATCGTTAAATTCTGCCTCCTATCTTAACTCCCCTCAAATTGCAGAGTCATCATTAAATTCTGCCTCCTATCTCAACTCTCCTCAAATTGCAGTGTCATTGTTAAATTCTGCCTCTTGTCTCAACTATCCTCAAATCGCAGTGTCATCGTTAAATTCTGCCTCTTATCTCAACTCTCCTCAAATCGCAGTGTCATCATTAAATTCTGCCTCCTTACTCACCACTCCTCAAATCGCAGAGTCATCGTTAAATTCTGCCTCCGATCTTTGCATAGTCATCGTTAAATTCTGCGTCCAATCTCAACTATCTGAAAATCACATCGTCATCGTTAAATTCTGCCTCCTATCCCAACTATCCTCAAATCGCAGGGTCATCGTTAAATTCTGCCTCCTATCTTAACTCCCCTCAAATTGCAGAGTCATCGTTAAATTCTGCCTCCTATCTCAACACTCCTAAAATCGCAGGGTCATTGTTAAATTCCGACTCTTATCTCAACTCTCCTAAAATCGCAGGGTCATCGTTAAATTCTTCTTCTTATCTCAACTCTCCTCAAATCGCAGTGTCATCGTTAAATTCTGCCTCCTCACTCACCACTCCTCAAATCGCAGAGTCATTGTTAAATTCTGCCTCCCATCTCAACTATCCTAAAATTGCATCGTCATCATTAAATTCTGCGTCCTATCTCAACTGTCCTCAAATCGCACAGTCATTGTTAAATTCTGCCTCTTCACTCAGCTATCCTCAAATCGCACAGTCATCATGAAATTCTGCTTCCTCACAACTATCCTCAAACCGCAGAGTCATCCTTGAATTCTGCCTCCTATCTCAACTATCCTGAAATCGCAGAGTCATCATTAAATTCTGCCTCCTATCTCAACTATCCTCAAATCGCAGTGTCATCGTTAAATTCTGCCTCTTATCTCAACTCTCCTCAAATCGCAGTCATCATTAAATTCTGCCTCCTCACTCACCAGTCTTCAAATCGCAGAGTCATCGTTAAATTCTGCATCCGATCTCAACTATCCTCAAATTGCAGTCATCGTTAAATTCTGCGTCCTATCTCAACAATCCTAAAATCACATCGTCATCGTTAAATTCTGCCTCCTATCTCAACTATCCTGAAATCGCACAGTCATCGTTAAATTCTGCCTCCCATCTCAACACTCCTAAAATTGCAGAGTCATCATTAAATTCTGCCTCTTATCTCAACTCTCCTCAATACGCAGTGTCGTCGTTAAATTCTGCCTCCTATCTCAACTGTCCTCAAATCGCAGTCATCGTTAAATTCTGCCTCTTATCTCAACTCTCCTCAAATCGCAGTGTCATCGTTTAATTCTGCCTCCTCACTCAACACTCCTCAAATCGCAGAGTCATCATTAAATTCTGCCTCTTATCTCAACTCTCCTCAAATCGCAGTGTCATCATTTAATTCTGCCTCCTCACTCAACACTCCTCAAATCGCAGAGTCATCGTTAAATTCTCCCTCTTATCTCAACTCTCCTCAAATCGCAGAGTCATCATTAAATTCTGCCTCCGATCTCAACTATCCTCAAATCGCAGAGTCATCCTTAAATTCTGCCTCCTGTCCCAACAAGCCTCAAATCGCAGTCATCCTTAAATGCTGCCTCCTATCTCAACTATCCTCAAATCGGTGTCATCGTTAAATCTGCCTCCTATCTCAACTCTTCTCAAATCGCAGAGTCATCCTTAAATTCTGCCTCCTATCTCAACTCTCCTCAAATCGCAGAGTCATCCTTAAATTCTGCCTCCTATCTCAACTCTCCTCAAATCGCGGGGGCATCGTTAAATTCTGCCTCCTACCTCAACTCCCCACAAATCGCAGAATCGTCAAATTCTGCCTCTTATCTCAACTCTCCTCAAATCGCAGTGTCATCGTTAAATTCTGCCCTCCTCACTCACCACTCCTCAAATCGCAGTCATCGTTAAATTCTACCTCCGATCTCAACTATCCTCAAATCGCATCGTCATCGTTAAATTCTGCGTCCTATCTCAACTATCCTAAAATCACATCGTCATCGTTAAATTCTGCCTCCTATCTCAACTCCCCTCAAATTGCAGAGTCATCGTTAAATTCTGCCTCCTATCTCAACACTCCTAAAATCGCAGGGTCATTGTTAAATTCTGCCTCTTATCTCAACTCTCCTAAAATTGCAGGGTCATCGTCAAATTCTGCCACTTATCTCAACTCTCCTCAATACGCAGTGTCGTCGTTAAATTCTGCCTCCTATCTCAACTCTCCTCAAATCGCAGAGTCATCGTTAAATTCTGCCTCATATCTCAACTCTCCTCAAATCGCAGTGTCATCGTTAAATTCTGCCTCCTCACTCAACACTCCTCAAATCGCAGAGTCATCGTTAAATTCTGCCTCCGATCTCAACTATCCTCAAATAGCAGAGTCATCTTTAAATTCTGCCTCCTGTCCAAACTATCCTCAAATCGGAGTCATCCTTAAATGCTGCCTCCTATCTCAACTCCCCTCAAATTGCAGAGTCATCGTTAAATTCTGCCTCCTATCTCAACACTCCTAAAATCGCAGGGTCATCATCAAAATCTGCCTCTTATCTCAACTCTCCTCAATACGGTGTCATCGATAAATTCTGCCTCCGATCTCCTCTCCTCAAATCGCAGAGTCATCGTTAAATTCTGCCTCTTATCTCAACTCTCCTCAAATTGCAGTGTCATCGTTAAATTCTGCCTCCTCACTCAACACTCCTCAAATCGCAGTCATCGTTAAATTCTGCCTCCGATCTCAACTATCCTCAAATCGCAGAGTCATCCTTAAATTCTGCCTCCTGTCCCAACTAGCCTCAAATCGCAGTCATCCTTAAATGCTGCCTCCTTTCTCAACTATCCTGAAATCGCAGTGTCATCGTTAAATCTGCCTCCTCTCTCAACTCTCCTCAAATCGCAGAGTCATCCTTAAATTCTGCCTCCGATCTCAACTCTCCTCAAATCGCAGTGTCATCGTTAAATCTGCCTCCTATCTCAACTCTCCTCAAATCGCGGGGACATCGTTAAATTCTGCCTCCTAACTCAACTCCCCACAAATCGCAGAATCATCGTCAAATTCTGCCTCTTCACTCAACTATCCTCAAACCGCCAAGTCATCATGAAATTCTGCCTCCTATCTCAACTATCCTCAAATCGCACAGTCATCATTAAATTCTGCCTCTTCACTCAACTATCCTCAAATCGCACAGTCATCATGAAATTCTGCCTCTTCACTCAACTATCCTCAAATCGCACAGTCATCATTAAATTCTGCCTCCTATCTCAACTCTCCTCAAATCGCAGAGTCATCCTTAAATTCTGCCTCCTATCTCAACTCCCCTCAAATCGCAGTCATCGTTAAATCTGCCTCCTATCTCAACTCTCCTCAAATCGCGGGGGCATCTTTAAATTCTGCCTCCTACCTCAACTCCCCACAAATCGCAGAATCGTCAAATTCTGCCTCTTCACTCAACTATCCTCAAATCGCACAGTCATCATTAAATTCTGCCTCTTCACTCAACTATCCTCAAACCGCCAAGTTATCGTTAAATTCTGCCTCTTTTCTCAACTCTCCTCAAATCGCAGTGTCATCGTTAAATTCTGCCTCCTCACTCACCACTCCTCAAATCGCAGAGTCATCGTTAAATTCTACCTCCGATCTCAACTATCCTCAAATCGCATCGTCATCATTAAATTCTGCGTCCTATCTCAACTATCCTAAAATCACATCGTCATCGTTAAATTCTGCGTCCTATCTCAACTATCCTGAAATCACATCGTCATCGTTAAATTCTCCCTCCTGTCTCAACACTCCTAAAATCGCAGGGTCATTGTTAAATTCTGCCTCCTATCTCAACACTCCTAAAATCGCAGGGTCATTGTTAAATTCTGCCTCTTATCTCAACTCTCCTAAAATCGCAGGGTCATCGTCAAATTCTGCCACTTATCTCAACTCTCCTCAAATCGCAGAGTCATCGTTAAATTCTGCCTCATATCTCAACTCTCCTCAAATCGCAGTCATCGTTAAATTCTGCCTCCGATCTCAACTATCCTCAAATCGCAGAGTCATCCTTAAATTCTGCCTCCTGTCCCAACTATCCTCAAATCGCAGTGTCATCGTTAAATCTACCTCCTATCTCAACTCTCCTCAAATCGCAGTCATCCTTAAATTCTGCCTCCGAACTCAACTCTCCTCAAATCGCAGGGGCATCGTTAAATTCTGCCTCCTACCTCAACTCCCCACAAATCGCAGAATCGTCAAATTCTGCCTCTTCACTCAACTATCCTCAAACCGCCAAGTTATCGTTAAATTCTGCCTCTTATCTCAACTCTCCTCAAATCGCAGTGTCATCGTTAAATTCTGTCTCCTCACTCACAACTCCTCAAATCGCAGAGTCATCGTTAAATTCTACCTCCGATCTCAACTATCCTCAAATCGCATCGTCATCGTTAAATTCTGCGTCCTATCTCAACTATCCTAAAATCACATCTTCATCGTTAAATTCTGCCTCCTATCTCAACTCCCCTCAAATTGCAGAGTCATCGTTAAATTCTGCCTCCTATCTCAACACTCCTAAAATCGCAGGGTCATTGTTAAATTCTGCCTCTTATCTCAACTCTCCTCAAATCGCAGAGTCATCGTTAAATTCTGCCTCATATCTCAACTCTCCTCAAATCGCAGTGTCATCGTTAAATTCTGCCTCCTCACTCAACACTCCTCAAATCGCAGTCATCGTTAAATTCTGCCTCCGATCTCAACTATCCTCAAATCGCAGAGTCATCCTTAAATTCTGCCTCCTGTCCCAACTATCCTCAAGTCGCAGTCATCCTTAAATGCTGCCTCCTATCTCAACTCCCCTCAAATTGCAGAGTCATCATTAAATTCTGCCTCCTATCTCAACACTCCTAAAATCGCAGGGTCATCATCAAATTCTGCCTCTTATCTCAACTCTCCTCAATACGGTGTCGTCGTTAAATTCTGGCTCCGATCTCAACTCTCCTCAAATCACAGAGTCATCGTTAAATTCTGCCTCTTATCTCAACTCTCCTCAAATTGCAGTGTCATCGTTAAATTCTGCCTCCTCACTCAACACT
This sequence comes from Myxine glutinosa, assembly GCF_964187855.1. Lineage (NCBI taxonomy): Eukaryota > Metazoa > Chordata > Myxini > Myxiniformes > Myxinidae > Myxine > Myxine glutinosa. Next base: position 32,316,636 of record NC_136271.1, read on the forward strand.
CCTCAAATCGCAGTCATCGTTAAATTCTGCCTCCGATCTCAACTATCCTCAAATCGCGGGGACATCGTTAAATTCTGCCTCCTACCTCAACTCCCCACAAATCGCAGAATCATCGTCAAATTCTGCCTCTTCACTCAACTATCCTCAAACCGCCAAGTCATCATTAAATTCTGCCTCCTATCTCAACTATCCTCAAATCGCACAGTCATCATGAAATTCTGCCTATTATCTCAACTCTCCTCAAATTGCAGTGTCATCGTTAAATTCTGCCTGCTCACTCAACACTCCTCAAATCGCAGTCATCGTTAAATTCTGCCTCCGATCTCAACTATCCTCAAATCGCAGTGTCATCCTTAAATTCTGCCTCCTGTCCCAACTCGCCCCAAATCGCAGTCATCCTTAAATGCTGCCTCCTATCTCAACTATCCTCAAATCGCAGTGTCATCGTTAAATCTGCCTCCTATCTCAACTCTCCTCAAATCGCAGTGTCATCCTTAAATTCTGCCTCCTATCTCAACTCTCCTCAAATCGCAGTGTCATCTTTAAATCTGCCTCCTATCTCAACTCTCCTCAAATCGCGAGGGCATCGTTAAATTCTGCCTCCTACCTCAACTCCCCACAAATAGCAGAATCATCGTTAAATTCTGCCTCTTCACTCAACTATCCTCAAATCGCACAGTCATCATTAAATTCTGCCTCCAATCTCAACTATCCTCAAATCGCACTGTCATCGTTAAATTCTGCCTCTTCACTCAACTATCCTCAAATCACACAGTCATCATTAAATTCTGCCTCTTCACTCAACTATCCTCATATCGCACAGTCATCATTAAATTCTGCCTCCTCATTCAACTATCCTCAAACCACGGTCATCATTAAATTCTGCCTCCTTTCTCAACTATCCTCAAATCGCAGAGACATCATTAAATTCTGCCTCCTATATCAACTATCTTCAAACCGCCGAGTCATCATTAAATTCTGCCTCCTATCTCAACTCTCCTCAAATCGCAGTGTCAACCTAAAATTCTGCCTCCTATCTCAACTATCATCAAATCGCAGAGTCATCGTTAAATTCTGCGTCCTATCTCAACTCTCCTCAAATTGCAGAGTCATCATTAAATTCTGCCTCCTATCTCAACTCTCCTCAAATCGCAGAGTCATCCTTAAATTCTGCCTCCTATCTCAACCCTCCTCAAATCGCGGGGGCATCGTTAAATTCTGCGTCCTATCTCAACTAACCTAAAATCACATCGTCATCGTTAAATTCTGCCTCCTATCTCAACTATCCTCAAATCGCACAGTCATCGTTAAATTCTGCCTCCTATCTCAACTATCCTCAAATTGCACAGTCATCGTTAAATTCTGCCTCTTCACTCAACTATCCTCAAATCGCATCGTCATCGTTAAATTCTGCGTCCTATCTCAACTCCCCTCAAATTGCAGAGTCATCGTTAAATTCTGCCTCCTATCTCAACTATCCTCAAATTGCACAGTCATCGTTAAATTCTGCCTCTTCACTCAACGATCCTAAAATCACATCGTCATCGTTAAATTCTGCCTCCTATCTCAACTCCCCTCAAATTGCAGAGTCATCGTTAAATTCTGCCTCCTATCTCAACACTCCTAAAATCGCAGGGTCATTGTTAAATTCTGCCTCTTATCTCAACTCTCCTCAAATCGCAGAGTCATCGTTAAATTCTGCCTCATATCTCAACTCTCCTCAAATCGCAGTGTCATCGTTAAATTCTGCCTCCTCACTCAACACTCCTCAAATCGCAGTCATCGTTAAATTCTGCCTCCGATCTCAACTATCCTCAAATCGCAGAGTCATCCTTAAATTCTGCCTCCTGTCCCAACTATCCTCAAGTCGCAGTCATCCTTAAATGCTGCCTCCTATCTCAACTCCCCTCAAATTGCAGAGTCATCGTTAAATTCTGCCTCCTATCTCAACACTCCTAAAATCGCAGGGTCATCATCAAATTCTGCCTCTTATCTCAACTCTCCTCAATACGGTGTCGTCGTTAAATTCTGGCTCCGATCTCAACTCTCCTCAAATCACAGAGTCATCGTTAAATTCTGCCTCTTATCTCAACTCTCCTCAAATTGCAGTGTCATCGTTAAATTCTGCCTCCTCACTCAACACTCCTCAAATCGCAGTCATCGTTAAATTCTGCCTCCGATCTCAACTATCCTCAAATCGCGGGGACATCGTTAAATTCTGCCTCCTACCTCAACTCCCCACAAATCGCAGAATCATCGTCAAATTCTGCCTCTTCACTCAACTATCCTCAAACCGCCAAGTCATCATTAAATTCTGCCTCCTATCTCAACTATCCTCAAATCGCACAGTCATCATGAAATTCTGCCTATTATCTCAACTCTCCTCAAATTGCAGTGTCATCGTTAAATTCTGCCTGCTCACTCAACACTCCTCAAATCGCAGTCATCGTTAAATTCTGCCTCCGATCTCAACTATCCTCAAATCGCAGTGTCATCCTTAAATTCTGCCTCCTGTCCCAACTCGCCCCAAATCGCAGTCATCCTTAAATGCTGCCTCCTATCTCAACTATCCTCAAATCGCAGTGTCATCGTTAAATCTGCCTCCTATTTCAACTCTCCTCAAATCGCAGTGTCATCCTTAAATTCTGCCTCCTATCTCAACTCTCCTCAAATCGCAGTGTCATCGTTAAATCTGCCTCCTATCTCAACTCTCCTCAAATCGCGAGGGCATCGTTAAATTCTGCCTCCTACCTCAACTCCCCACAAATAGCAGAATCATCGTTAAATTCTGCCTCTTCACTCAACTATCCTCAAATCGCACAGTCATCATTAAATTCTGCCTCCAATCTCAACTATCCTCAAATCGCACTGTCATCGTTAAATTCTGCCTCTTCACTCAACTATCCTCAAATCGCACAGTCATCATTAAATTCTGCCTCTTCACTCAACTATCCTCATATCGCACAGTCATCATTAAATTCTGCCTCCTCATTCAACTATCCTCAAACCACGGTCATCATTAAATTCTGCCTCCTTTCTCAACTATCCTCAAATCGCAGAGACATCATTAAATTCTGCCTCCTATATCAACTATCTTCAAACCGCCGAGTCATCATTAAATTCTGCCTCCTATCTCAACTCTCCTCAAATCGCAGTGTCAACCTAAAATTCTGCCTCCTATCTCAACTATCATCAAATCGCAGAGTCATCGTTAAATTCTGCGTCCTATCTCAACTCTCCTCAAATTGCAGAGTCATCATTAAATTCTGCCTCCTATCTCAACTCTCCTCAAATCGCAGAGTCATCCTTAAATTCTGCCTCCTATCTCAACCCTCCTCAAATCGCGGGGGCATCGTTAAATTCTGCGTCCTATCTCAACTAACCTAAAATCACATCGTCATCGTTAAATTCTGCCTCCTATCTCAACTATCCTCAAATCGCACAGTCATCGTTAAATTCTGCCTCCTATCTCAACTATCCTCAAATTGCACAGTCATCGTTAAATTCTGCCTCTTCACTCAACTATCCTCAAATCGCAGAGTCATCGTTAAATTCTGCCTCTTCACTCAACCAGCCACAAATCGCAGTCATCGTTAAATTCTGCCTCTTCACTCAACTATCCTCAAATCGCATAGTCATCGTTAAATTCTGCCTCTTCACTCAACTATCGTCAAATCGCATAGTCATTGTTAAATTCTGCCTCCTATCTCAACTATCCTCAAACCGCAGAGTCATTGTTCAATTCTGCCTCCTCACTCAACTATCCTCAAATCGCAGTCATCGTTAAATTCTGCCTCCTCACTCAACACTCCTCAAATCGCAGAGTCATCGTTAAATTCTGCCTCCTACCTCAACTCCCCACAAATCGCAGAATCATCGTCAAATTCTGCCTCTTCACTCAACTATCCTCAAACCGCCAAGTCATCATTAAATTCTGCCTCCTATCTCAACTATCCTCAAATCGCACAGTCATCATGAAATTCTGCCTATTATCTCAACTCTCCTCAAATTGCAGTGTCATCGTTAAATTCTGCCTGCTCACTCAACACTCCTCAAATCGCAGTCATCGTTAAATTCTGCCTCCGATCTCAACTATCCTCAAATCGCAGTGTCATCCTTAAATTCTGCCTCCTGTCCCAACTCGCCCCAAATCGCAGTCATCCTTAAATGCTGCCTCCTATCTCAACTATCCTCAAATCGCAGTGTCATCGTTAAATCTGCCTCCTATCTCAACTCTCCTCAAATCGCAGTGTCATCCTTAAATTCTGCCTCCTATCTCAACTCTCCTCAAATCGCAGTGTCATCGTTAAATCTGCCTCCTATCTCAACTCTCCTCAAATCGCGAGGGCATCGTTAAATTCTGCCTCCTACCTCAACTCCCCACAAATAGCAGAATCATCGTTAAATTCTGCCTCTTCACTCAACTATCCTCAAATCGCACAGTCATCATTAAATTCTGCCTCCAATCTCAACTATCCTCAAATCGCACTGTCATCGTTAAATTCTGCCTCTTCACTCAACTATCCTCAAATCGCACAGTCATCATTAAATTCTGCCTCTTCACTCAACTATCCTCATATCGCACAGTCATCATTAAATTCTGCCTCCTCATTCAACTATCCTCAAACCACGGTCATCATTAAATTCTGCCTCCTTTCTCAACTATCCTCAAATCGCAGAGACATCATTAAATTCTGCCTCCGATATCAACTATCTTCAAACCGCCGAGTCATCATTAAATTCTGCCTCCTATCTCAACTCTCCTCAAATCGCAGTGTCAACCTAAAATTCTGCCTCCTATCTCAACTATCATCAAATCGCAGAGTCATCGTTAAATTCTGCGTCCTATCTCAACTCTCCTCAAATTGCAGAGTCATCATTAAATTCTGCCTCCTATCTCAACTCTCCTCAAATCGCAGAGTCATCCTTAAATTCTGCCTCCTATCTCAACCCTCCTCAAATCGCGGGGGCATCGTTAAATTCTGCGTCCTATCTCAACTAACCTAAAATCACATCGTCATCGTTAAATTCTGCCTCCTATCTCAACTATCCTCAAATCGCACAGTCATCGTTAAATTCTGCCTCCTATCTCAACTATCCTCAAATTGCACAGTCATCGTTAAATTCTGCCTCTTCACTCAACTATCCTCAAATCGCAGAGTCATCGTTAAATTCTGCCTCTTCACTCAACCAGCCACAAATCGCAGTCATCGTTAAATTCTGCCTCTTCACTCAACTATCCTCAAATCGCATAGTCATCGTTAAATTCTGCCTCTTCACTCAACTATCGTCAAATCGCATAGTCATTGTTAAATTCTGCCTCCTATCTCAACTATCCTCAAACCGCAGAGTCATTGTTCAATTCTGCCTCCTCACTCAACTATCCTCAAATCGCAGTCATCGTTAAATTCTGCCTCCTCACTCAACACTCCTCAAATCGCAGAGTCATCATTAAATTCTGCATCTTATCTGAACTGTCCTCAAACCGCAGAGTCATCCTCAAATTCTGCCTCCTCACTCAACTATCCTCAAATCGCAAAGTCATCGTTAAATTCTGCCTCCTCACTCAACTATCCTCAAATTGCAGAGTCATCCTTAAATTCTGCCTCCCATCTCAACTCTCTTCAAATCGCAGTGTCATCGTTAAATTCTGCCTCCTCACTCAACACTCCTCAAATCGCAGAGTTATCGTTAAATTCTTCCTCCTATCTCAACTATCCTCAAATCGCAGGGTCATCGTTAAATTCTGCCTCTTATCTCAACTCCCCTCAAATTGCAGAGTCATCGTTAAATTCTGCCTCCTATCTCAACACTCCTAAAATCGCAGGGTCATTGTTAAATTCTGCCTCCTATCTCAACTCTCCTAAAATCGCAGGGTCATCGTCAAATTCTGTCTCTTATCTCAACTCTCCTCAATAGGCAGTGTCGTCGTTAAATTCTGCCTCCGATCTCAACTATCCTCAAATCGCAGTCATCCTTAAATTCTGCCTCCTGTCTCAACTATCTTCAAATCGCAGAGTCATCCTTAAATTCTGCCTCCGATCTCAACTATCCTCCAATCGCAGAGTCATCGTTAAATTCTGCCTCCAATCTCAACTCTCCTCAAATTGCAGAGACATCATTAAATTCTGGCTATCTCAACTATCCTCAAACCGCAGGGTGATGATTCAATTCTGCCTCCTATCTCAACTCTCCTCAAATCGAAGTGTCATCATTAAATTGTGCCTCCTCACTCAACTCTCCTCAAATCGCAGTCATCCTTAAATGCTGCCTCCTATCTCAACTCCCCTCAAATTGCAGAGTCATCGTTAAATTCTGCCTCTTATCTCAACACTCCTCAAATCGCAGTGTCATCATTAAATTCTGCCTCCTCACTCACCACTCCTCAAATCACAGAGTCATCGTTAAATTCTGCCTCCGATCTCAACTATCCTCAAATCGCAGAGTCATCCTTAAATTCTGCCTCCTGTCTCAACTAGCCTCAAATCGCAGTCATCCTTAAATTCTGCCTCCTATGTCAACTCTCCTCAAATTGCAGAGTCATCGTTAAATTCTGCCTCTTATCTCAACTATCCTCAAATCGCATAGTCATCATTAAATTCTGCCTCTTCACTCGACTATCCTCAAACTGCCAAGTCATCGTTAAATTCTGCCTCTTATCTCAACTCTCCTCAAATCGCAGTGTCATCGTTAAATTCTGCCTCCTCACTCACCACTCCTCAAATCGCAGTGTCATCCTTAAATTCTGCCTCCCATCTCAACTATCGTCAAATCGCAGTCATCGTTAAATTCTGCCTCCTATCTTAACTCCCCTCAAATTGCAGAGTCATCATTAAATTCTGCCTCCTATCTCAACTCTCCTCAAATTGCAGTGTCATTGTTAAATTCTGCCTCTTGTCTCAACTATCCTCAAATCGCAGTGTCATCGTTAAATTCTGCCTCTTATCTCAACTCTCCTCAAATCGCAGTGTCATCATTAAATTCTGCCTCCTTACTCACCACTCCTCAAATCGCAGAGTCATCGTTAAATTCTGCCTCCGATCTTTGCATAGTCATCGTTAAATTCTGCGTCCAATCTCAACTATCTGAAAATCACATCGTCATCGTTAAATTCTGCCTCCTATCCCAACTATCCTCAAATCGCAGGGTCATCGTTAAATTCTGCCTCCTATCTTAACTCCCCTCAAATTGCAGAGTCATCGTTAAATTCTGCCTCCTATCTCAACACTCCTAAAATCGCAGGGTCATTGTTAAATTCTGCCTCTTATCTCAACTCTCCTAAAATCGCAGGGTCATCGTTAAATTCTTCTTCTTATCTCAACTCTCCTCAAATCGCAGTGTCATCGTTAAATTCTGCCTCCTCACTCACCACTCCTCAAATCGCAGAGTCATTGTTAAATTCTGCCTCCCATCTCAACTATCCTAAAATTGCATCGTCATCATTAAATTCTGCGTCCTATCTCAACTGTCCTCAAATCGCACAGTCATTGTTAAATTCTGCCTCTTCACTCAACTATCCTCAAATCGCACAGTCATCATGAAATTCTGCTTCCTCACAACTATCCTCAAACCGCAGAGTCATCCTTGAATTCTGCCTCCTATCTCAACTATCCTGAAATCGCAGAGTCATCATTAAATTCTGCCTCCTATCTCAACTATCCTCAAATCGCAGTGTCATCGTTAAATTCTGCCTCTTATCTCAACTCTCCTCAAATCGCAGTCATCATTAAATTCTGCCTCCTCACTCACCACTCTTCAAATCGCAGAGTCATCGTTAAATTCTGCATCCGATCTCAACTATCCTCAAATTGCAGTCATCGTTAAATTCTGCGTCCTATCTCAACAATCCTAAAATCACATCGTCATCGTTAAATTCTGCCTCCTATCTCAACTATCCTGAAATCGCACAGTCATCGTTAAATTCTGCCTCCCATCTCAACACTCCTAAAATTGCAGAGTCATCATTAAATTCTGCCTCTTATCTCAACTCTCCTCAATACGCAGTGTCGTCGTTAAATTCTGCCTCCTATCTCAACTGTCCTCAAATCGCAGTCATCGTTAAATTCTGCCTCTTATCTCAACTCTCCTCAAATCGCAGTGTCATCGTTTAATTCTGCCTCCTCACTCAACACTCCTCAAATCGCAGAGTCATCATTAAATTCTGCCTCTTATCTCAACTCTCCTCAAATCGCAGTGTCATCATTTAATTCTGCCTCCTCACTCAACACTCCTCAAATCGCAGAGTCATCGTTAAATTCTCCCTCTTATCTCAACTCTCCTCAAATCGCAGAGTCATCATTAAATTCTGCCTCCGATCTCAACTATCCTCAAATCGCAGAGTCATCCTTAAATTCTGCCTCCTGTCCCAACAAGCCTCAAATCGCAGTCATCCTTAAATGCTGCCTCCTATCTCAACTATCCTCAAATCGGTGTCATCGTTAAATCTGCCTCCTATCTCAACTCTCCTCAAATCGCAGAGTCATCCTTAAATTCTGCCTCCTATCTCAACTCTCCTCAAATCGCAGAGTCATCCTTAAATTCTGCCTCCTATCTCAACTCTCCTCAAATCGCGGGGGCATCGTTAAATTCTGCCTCCTACCTCAACTCCCCACAAATCGCAGAATCGTCAAATTCTGCCTCTTATCTCAACTCTCCTCAAATCGCAGTGTCATCGTTAAATTCTGCCCTCCTCACTCACCACTCCTCAAATCGCAGTCATCGTTAAATTCTACCTCCGATCTCAACTATCCTCAAATCGCATCGTCATCGTTAAATTCTGCGTCCTATCTCAACTATCCTAAAATCACATCGTCATCGTTAAATTCTGCCTCCTATCTCAACTCCCCTCAAATTGCAGAGTCATCATTAAATTCTGCCTCCTATCTCAACACTCCTAAAATCGCAGGGTCATTGTTAAATTCTGCCTCTTATCTCAACTCTCCTAAAATTGCAGGGTCATCGTCAAATTCTGCCACTTATCTCAACTCTCCTCAATACGCAGTGTCGTCGTTAAATTCTGCCTCCTATCTCAACTCTCCTCAAATCGCAGAGTCATCGTTAAATTCTGCCTCATATCTCAACTCTCCTCAAATCGCAGTGTCATCGTTAAATTCTGCCTCCTCACTCAACACTCCTCAAATCGCAGAGTCATCGTTAAATTCTGCCTCCGATCTCAACTATCCTCAAATAGCAGAGTCATCCTTAAATTCTGCCTCCTGTCCAAACTATCCTCAAATCGGAGTCATCCTTAAATGCTGCCTCCTATCTCAACTCCCCTCAAATTGCAGAGTCATCGTTAAATTCTGCCTCCTATCTCAACACTCCTAAAATCGCAGGGTCATCATCAAAATCTGCCTCTTATCTCAACTCTCCTCAATACGGTGTCATCGATAAATTCTGCCTCCGATCTCCTCTCCTCAAATCGCAGAGTCATCGTTAAATTCTGCCTCTTATCTCAACTCTGCTCAAATTGCAGTGTCATCGTTAAATTCTGCCTCCTCACTCAACACTCCTCAAATCGCAGTCATCGTTAAATTCTGCCTCCGATCTCAACTATCCTCAAATCGCAGAGTCATCCTTAAATTCTGCCTCCTGTCCCAACTAGCCTCAAATCGCAGTCATCCTTAAATGCTGCCTCCTTTCTCAACTATCCTGAAATCGCAGTGTCATCGTTAAATCTGCCTCCTCTCTCAACTCCCCTCAAATCGCAGAGTCATCCTTAAATTCTGCCTCCGATCTCAACTCTCCTCAAATCGCAGTGTCATCGTTAAATCTGCCTCCTATCTCAACTCTCCTCAAATCGCGGGGACATCGTTAAATTCTGCCTCCTAACTCAACTCCCCACAAATCGCAGAATCATCGTCAAATTCTGCCTCTTCACTCAACTATCCTCAAACCGCCAAGTCATCATGAAATTCTGCCTCCTATCTCAACTATCCTCAAATCGCACAGTCATCATTAAATTCTGCCTCTTCACTCAACTATCCTCAAATCGCACAGTCATCATGAAATTCTGCCTCTTCACTCAACTATCCTCAAATCGCACAGTCATCATTAAATTCTGCCTCCTATCTCAACTCTCCTCAAATCGCAGAGTCATCCTTAAATTCTGCCTCCTATCTCAACTCCCCTCAAATCGCAGTCAACGTTAAATCTGCCTCCTATCTCAACTCTCCTCAAATCGCGGGGGCATCGTTAAATTCTGCCTCCTACCTCAACTCCCCACAAATCGCAGAATCGTCAAATTCTGCCTCTTCACTCAACTATCCTCAAATCGCACAGTCATCATTAAATTCTGCCTCTTCACTCAACTATCCTCAAACCGCCAAGTTATCGTTAAATTCTGCCTCTTTTCTCAACTCTCCTCAAATCGCAGTGTCATCGTTAAATTCTGCCTCCTCACTCACCACTCCTCAAATCGCAGAGTCATCGTTAAATTCTACCTCCGATCTCAACTATCCTCAAATCGCATCGTCATCATTAAATTCTGCGTCCTATCTCAACTATCCTAAAATCACATCGTCATCGTTAAATTCTGCGTCCTATCTCAACTATCCTGAAATCACATCGTCATCGTTAAATTCTCCCTCCTGTCTCAACACTCCTAAAATCGCAGGGTCATTGTTAAATTCTGCCTCCTATCTCAACACTCCTAAAATCGCAGGGTCATTGTTAAAATCTGCCTCTTATCTCAACTCTCCTAAAATCGCAGGGTCATCGTCAAATTCTGCCACTTATCTCAACTCTCCTCAAATCGCAGAGTCATCGTTAAATTCTGCCTCATATCTCAACTCTCCTCAAATCGCAGTCATCGTTAAATTCTGCCTCCGATCTCAACTATCCTCAAATCGCAGAGTCATCCTTAAATTCTGCCTCCTGTCCCAACTATCCTCAAATCGCAGTGTCATCGTTAAATCTACCTCCTATCTCAACTCTCCTCAAATCGCAGTCATCCTTAAATTCTGCCTCCGAACTCAACTCTCCTCAAATCGCAGTGTCATCGTTAAATCTGCCTCCTATCTCAACTCTCCTCAAATCGCAGGGGCATCGTTAAATTCTGCCTCCTACCTCAACTCCCCACAAATCGCAGAATCGTCAAATTCTGCCTCTTCACTCAACTATCCTCAAACCGCCAAGTTATCGTTAAATTCTGCCTCTTATCTCAACTCTCCTCAAATCGCAGTGTCATCGTTAAATTCTGTCTCCTCACTCACAACTCCTCAAATCGCAGAGTCATCGTTAAATTCTACCTCCGATCTCAACTATCCTCAAATCGCATCGTCATCGTTAAATTCTGCGTCCTATCTCAACTATCCTAAAATCACATCGTCATCGTTAAATTCTGCCTCCTATCTCAACTCCCCTCAAATTGCAGAGTCATCGTTAAATTCTGCCTCCTATCTCAACACTCCTAAAATTGCAGGGTCATTGTTAAATTCTGCCTCTTATCTCAACTCTCCTCAAATCGCAGAGTCATCGTTAAATTCTGCCTCATATCTCAACTCTCCTCAAATCGCAGTGTCATCGTTAAATTCTGCCTCCTCACTCAACACTCCTCAAATCGCAGTCATCGTTAAATTCTGCCTCCGATCTCAACTATCCTCAAATCGCAGTCATCCTTAAATTCTGCCTCCTGTCCCAACTATCCTCAAGTCGCAGTCATCCTTAAATGCTGCCTCCTATCTCAACTCCCCTCAAATTGCAGAGTCATCGTTAAATTCTGCCTCCTATCTCAACACTCCTAAAATCGCAGGGTCATCATCAAATTCTGCCTCTTATCTCAACTCTCCTCAATACGGTGTCGTCGTTAAATTCTGCCTCCGATCTCAACTCTCCTCAAATCACAGAGTCATCGTTAAATTCTGCCTCTTATCTCAACTCTCCTCAAATTGCAGTGTCATCGTTAAATTCTGCCTCCTCACTCAACACTCCTCAAATCGCAGTCATCGTTAAATTCTGCCTCCGATCTCAACTATCCTCAAATCGCGGGGACATCGTTAAATTCTGCCTCCTACCTCAACTCCCCACAAATCGCAGAATCATCGTCAAATTCTGCCTCTTCACTCAACTATCCTCAAACCGCCAAGTCATCATTAAATTCTGCCTCCTATCTCAACTATCCTCAAATCGCACAGTCATCATGAAATTCTGCCTATTATCTCAACTCTCCTCAAATTGCAGTGTCATCGTTAAATTCTGCCTGCTCACTCAACACTCCTCAAATCGCAGTCATCGTTAAATTCTGCCTCCGATCTCAACTATCCTCAAATCGCAGTGTCATCCTTAAATTCTGCCTCCTGTCCCAACTCGCCCCAAATCACAGTCATCCTTAAATGCTGCCTCCTATCTCAACTATCCTCAAATCGCAGTGTCATCGTTAAATTCTGCATCTTATCTGAACTGTCCTCAAACCGCAGAGTCATCCTCAAATTCTGCCTCCTCACTCAACTATCCTCAAATCGCAAAGTCATCGTTAAATTCTGCCTCCTCACTCAACTATCCTCAAATCGCAAAATCATCGTTAAATTCTACTTCTTCACTCAACTATCCTCAAATAGCAGAATCATCGTTAAATTCTGCCTCTTCACTCAACTATCCTCAAATCGCACAGTCATCATTAAATTCTGCCTCCAATCTCAACTATCCTCAAATCGCACTGTCATCGTTAAATTCTGCCTCTTCACTCAACTATCCTCAAATCGCACAGTCATCATTAAATTCTGCCTCTTCACTCAACTATCCTCATATCGCACAGTCATCATTAAATTCTGCCTCCTCATTCAACTATCCTCAAACCACGGTCATCATTAAATTCTGCCTCCTTTCTCAACTATCCTCAAATCGCAGAGACATCGTTAAATTCTGCCTCCTATATCAACTATCTTCAAACCGCCGAGTCATCATTAAATTCTGCCTCCTATCTCAACTCTCCTCAAATCGCAGTGTCAACCTAAAATTCTGCCTCCTATCTCAACTATCATCAAATCGCAGAGTCATCATTAAATTCTGCGTCCTATCTCAACTCTCCTCAAATTGCAGAGTCATCATTAAATTCTGCCTCCTATCTCAACTCTCCTCAAATCGCAGAGTCATCCTTAAATTCTGCCTCCTATCTCAACCCTCCTCAAATCGCGGGGGCATCGTTAAATTCTGCGTCCTATCTCAACTAACCTAAAATCACATCGTCATCGTTAAATTCTGCCTCCTATCTCAACTATCCTCAAATCGCACAGTCATCGTTAAATTCTGCCTCCTATCTCAACTATCCTCAAATTGCACAGTCATCGTTAAATTCTGCCTCTTCACTCAACTATCCTCAAATCGCAGAGTCATCGTTAAATTCTGCCTCTTCACTCAACCAGCCACAAATCGCAGTCATCGTTAAATTCTGCCTCTTCACTCAACTATCCTCAAATCGCATAGTCATCGTTAAATTCTGCCTCTTCACTCAACTATCGTCAAATCGCATAGTCATTGTTAAATTCTGCCTCCTATCTCAACTATCCTCAAACCGCAGAGTCATTGTTCAATTCTGCCTCCTCACTCAACTATCCTCAAATCGCAGTCATCGTTAAATTCTGCCTCCTCACTCAACACTCCTCAAATCGCAGAGTCATCGTTAAATTCTGCATGTTATCTGAACTGTCCTCAAACCGCAGAGTCATCCTCAAATTCTGCCTCCTCACTCAACTATCCTCAAATCGCAAAGTCATCGTTAAATTCTGCCTCCTCACTCAACTATCCTCAAATCGCAAAATCATCGTTAAATTCTGCTTCTTCACTCAACTATCCTCAAATTGCATAGTCATCGTTAAATTCTGCCTCCTCACTCAACTATCCTCAAATTGCAGAGTCATCCTTAAATTCTGCCTCCCATCTCAACTCTCTTCAAATCGCAGTGTCATCGTTAAATTCTGCCTCCTCACTCAACACTCCTCAAATCGCAGAGTTATCGTTAAATTCTTCCTCCTATCTCAACTATCCTCAAATCGCAGGGTCATCGTTAAATTCTGCCTCTTATCTCAACTCCCCTCAAATTGCAGAGTCATCGTTAAATTCTGCCTCCTATCTCAACACTCCTAAAATCGCAGGGTCATTGTTAAATTCTGCCTCCTATCTCAACTCTCCTAAAATCGCAGGGTCATCGTTAAATTCTGCCTCTTCACTCAACTATCGTCAAATCGCATAGTCATTGTTAAATTCTGCCTCCTATCTCAACTATCCTCAAACCGCAGAGTCATTGTTCAATTCTGCCTCCTCACTCAACTATCCTCAAATCGCAGTCATCGTTAAATTCTGCCTCCTCACTCAACACTCCTCAAATCGCAGAGTCATCGTTAAATTCTGCCTCCTACCTCAACTCCCCACAAATCGCAGAATCATCGTCAAATTCTGCCTCTTCACTCAACTATCCTCAAACCGCCAAGTCATCATTAAATTCTGCCTCCTATCTCAACTATCCTCAAATCGCACAGTCATCATGAAATTCTGCCTATTATCTCAACTCTCCTCAAATTGCAGTGTCATCGTTAAATTCTGCCTGCTCACTCAACACTCCTCAAATCGCAGTCATCGTTAAATTCTGCCTCCGATCTCAACTATCCTCAAATCGCAGTGTCATCCTTAAATTCTGCCTCCTGTCCCAACTCGCCCCAAATCGCAGTCATCCTTAAATGCTGCCTCCTATCTCAACTATCCTCAAATCGCAGTGTCATCGTTAAATCTGCCTCCTATCTCAACTCTCCTCAAATCGCAGTGTCATCCTTAAATTCTGCCTCCTATCTCAACTCTCCTCAAATCGCAGTGTCATCGTTAAATCTGCCTCCTATCTCAACTCTCCTCAAATCGCGAGGGCATCGTTAAATTCTGCCTCCTACCTCAACTCCCCACAAATAGCAGAATCATCGTTAAATTCTGCCTCTTCACTCAACTATCCTCAAATCGCACAGTCATCATTAAATTCTGCCTCCAATCTCAACTATCCTCAAATCGCACTGTCATCGTTAAATTCTGCCTCTTCACTCAACTATCCTCAAATCGCACAGTCATCATTAAATTCTGCCTCTTCACTCAACTATCCTCATATCGCACAGTCATCATTAAATTCTGCCTCCTCATTCAACTATCCTCAAACCACGGTCATCATTAAATTCTGCCTCCTTTCTCAACTATCCTCAAATCGCAGAGACATCATTAAATTCTGCCTCCGATATCAACTATCTTCAAACCGCCGAGTCATCATTAAATTCTGCCTCCTATCTCAACTCTCCTCAAATCGCAGTGTCAACCTAAAATTCTGCCTCCTATCTCAACTATCATCAAATCGCAGAGTCATCGTTAAATTCTGCGTCCTATCTCAACTCTCCTCAAATTGCAGAGTCATCATTAAATTCTGCCTCCTATCTCAACTCTCCTCAAATCGCAGAGTCATCCTTAAATTCTGCCTCCTATCTCAACCCTCCTCAAATCGCGGGGGCATCGTTAAATTCTGCGTCCTATCTCAACTAACCTAAAATCACATCGTCATCATTAAATTCTGCCTCCTATCTCAACTATCCTCAAATCGCACAGTCATCGTTAAATTCTGCCTCCTATCTCAACTATCCTCAAATTGCACAGTCATCGTTAAATTCTGCCTCTTCACTCAACTATCCTCAAATCGCAGAGTCATCGTTAAATTCTGCCTCTTCACTCAACCAGCCACAAATCGCAGTCATCGTTAAATTCTGCCTCTTCACCCAACTATCCTCAAATCGCATAGTCATCGTTAAATTCTGCCTCTTCACTCAACTATCGTCAAATCGCATAGTCATTGTTAAATTCTGCCTCCTATCTCAACTATCCTCAAACCGCAGAGTCATTGTTCAATTCTGCCTCCTCACTCAACTATCCTCAAATCGCAGTCATCGTTAAATTCTGCCTCCTCACTCAACACTCCTCAAATCGCAGAGTCATCATTAAATTCTGCATCTTATCTGAACTGTCCTCAAACCGCAGAGTCATCCTCAAATTCTGCCTCCTCACTCAACTATCCTCAAATCGCAAAGTCATCGTTAAATTCTGCCTCCTCACTCAACTATCCTCAAATTGCAGAGTCATCCTTAAATTCTGCCTCCCATCTCAACTCTCTTCAAATCGCAGTGTCATCGTTAAATTCTGCCTCCTCACTCAACACTCCTCAAATCGCAGAGTTATCGTTAAATTCTTCCTCCTATCTCAACTATCCTCAAATCGCAGGGTCATCGTTAAATTCTGCCTCTTATCTCAACTCCCCTCAAATTGCAGAGTCATCGTTAAATTCTGCCTCCTATCTCAACACTCCTAAAATCGCAGGGTCATTGTTAAATTCTGCCTCCTATCTCAACTCTCCTAAAATCGCAGGGTCATCGTCAAATTCTGTCTCTTATCTCAACTCTCCTCAATAGGCAGTGTCGTCGTTAAATTCTGCCTCCGATCTCAACTATCCTCAAATCGCAGTCATCCTTAAATTCTGCCTCCTGTCTCAACTATCTTCAAATCGCAGAGTCATCCTTAAATTCTGCCTCCGATCTCAACTATCCTCAAACCGCAGGGTGATGATTCAATTCTGCCTCCTATCTCAACTCTCCTCAAATCGAAGTGTCATCATTAAATTGTGCCTCCTCACTCAACTCTCCTCAAATCGCAGTCATCCTTAAATGCTGCCTCCTATCTCAACTCCCCTCAAATTGCAGAGTCATCGTTAAATTCTGCCTCTTATCTCAACACTCCTCAAATCGCAGTGTCATCATTAAATTCTGCCTCCTCACTCACCACTCCTCAAATCACAGTCATCGTTAAATTCTGCCTCCGATCTCAACTATCCTCAAATCGCAGAGTCATCCTTAAATTCTGCCTCCTGTCTCAACTAGCCTCAAATCGCAGTCATCCTTAAATTCTGCCTCCTATGTCAACTCTCCTCAAATTGCAGAGTCATCGTTAAATTCTGCCTCTTATCTCAACTATCCTCAAATCGCATAGTCATCATTAAATTCTGCCTCTTCACTCGACTATCCTCAAACTGCCAAGTCATCGTTAAATTCTGCCTCTTATCTCAACTCTCCTCAAATCGCAGTGTCATCGTTAAATTCTGCCTCCTCACTCACCACTCCTCAAATCGCAGTGTCATCCTTAAATTCTGCCTCCCATCTCAACTATCGTCAAATCGCAGTCATCGTTAAATTCTGCCTCCTATCTTAACTCCCCTCAAATTGCAGAGTCATCATTAAATTCTGCCTCCTATCTCAACTCTCCTCAAATTGCAGTGTCATTGTTAAATTCTGCCTCTTGTCTCAACTATCCTCAAATCGCAGTGTCATCGTTAAATTCTGCCTCTTATCTCAACTCTCCTCAAATCGCAGTGTCATCATTAAATTCTGCCTCCTTACTCACGACTCCTCAAATCGCAGAGTCATCGTTAAATTCTGCCTCCGATCTTTGCATAGTCATCGTTAAATTCTGCGTCCAATCTCAACTATCTGAAAATCACATCGTCATCGTTAAATTCTGCCTCCTATCCCAACTATCCTCAAATCGCAGGGTCATCGTTAAATTCTGCCTCCTATCTTAACTCCCCTCAAATTGCAGAGTCATCGTTAAATTCTGCCTCCTATCTCAACACTCCTAAAATCGCAGGGTCATTGTTAAATTCTGCCTCTTATCTCAACTCTCCTAAAATCGCAGGGTCATCGTTAAATTCTTCTTCTTATCTCAACTCTCCTCAAATCGCAGTGTCATCGTTAAATTCTGCCTCCTCACTCACCACTCCTCAAATCGCAGAGTCATTGTTAAATTCTGCCTCCCATCTCAACTATCCTAAAATTGCATCGTCATCATTAAATTCTGCGTCCTATCTCAACTGTCCTCAAATCGCACAGTCATTGTTAAATTCTGCCTCTTCACTCAACTATCCTCAAATCGCACAGTCATCATGAAATTCTGCTTCCTCACAACTATCCTCAAACCGCAGAGTCATCCTTGAATTCTGCCTCCTATCTCAACTATCCTGAAATCGCAGAGTCATCATTAAATTCTGCCTCCTATCTCAACTATCCTCAAATCGCAGTGTCATCGTTAAATTCTGCCTCTTATCTCAACTCTCCTCAAATCGCAGTCATCATTAAATTCTGCCTCCTCACTCACCACTCTTCAAATCGCAGAGTCATCGTTAAATTCTGCATCCGATCTCAACTATCCTCAAATTGCAGTCATCGTTAAATTCTGCGTCCTATCTCAACAATCCTAAAATCACATCGTCATCGTTAAATTCTGCCTCCTATCTCAACTATCCTGAAATCGCACAGTCATCGTTAAATTCTGCCTCCCATCTCAACACTCCTAAAATTGCAGAGTCATCATTAAATTCTGCCTCTTATCTCAACTCTCCTCAATACGCAGTGTCGTCGTTAAATTCTGCCTCCTATCTCAACTGTCCTCAAATCGCAGTCATCGTTAAATTCTGCCTCTTATCTCAACTCTCCTCAAATCGCAGTGTCATCGTTTAATTCTGCCTCCTCACTCAACACTCCTCAAATCGCAGAGTCATCATTAAATTCTGCCTCTTATCTCAACTCTCCTCAAATCGCAGTGTCATCATTTAATTCTGCCTCCTCACTCAACACTCCTCAAATCGCAGAGTCATCGTTAAATTCTCCCTCTTATCTCAACTCTCCTCAAATCGCAGAGTCATCATTAAATTCTGCCTCCGATCTCAACTATCCTCAAATCGCAGAGTCATCCTTAAATTCTGCCTCCTGTCCCAACAAGCCTCAAATCGCAGTCATCCTTAAATGCTGCCTCCTATCTCAACTATCCTCAAATCGGTGTCATCGTTAAATCTGCCTCCTATCTCAACTCTCCTCAAATCGCAGAGTCATCCTTAAATTCTGCCTCCTATCTCAACTCTCCTCAAATCGCAGAGTCATCCTTAAATTCTGCCTCCTATCTCAACTCTCCTCAAATCGCGGGGGCATCGTTAAATTCTGCCTCCTACCTCAACTCCCCACAAATCGCAGAATCGTCAAATTCTGCCTCTTATCTCAACTCTCCTCAAATCGCAGTGTCATCGTTAAATTCTGCCCTCCTCACTCACCACTCCTCAAATCGCAGTCATCGTTAAATTCTACCTCCGATCTCAACTATCCTCAAATCGCATCGTCATCGTTAAATTCTGCGTCCTATCTCAACTATCCTAAAATCACATCGTCATCGTTAAATTCTGCCTCCTATCTCAACTCCCCTCAAATTGCAGAGTCATCATTAAATTCTGCCTCCTATCTCAACACTCCTAAAATCGCAGGGTCATTGTTAAATTCTGCCTCTTATCTCAACTCTCCTAAAATTGCAGGGTCATCGTCAAATTCTGCCACTTATCTCAACTCTCCTCAATACGCAGTGTCGTCGTTAAATTCTGCCTCCTATCTCAACTCTCCTCAAATCGCAGAGTCATCGTTAAATTCTGCCTCATATCTCAACTCTCCTCAAATCGCAGTGTCATCGTTAAATTCTGCCTCCTCACTCAACACTCCTCAAATCGCAGAGTCATCGTTAAATTCTGCCTCCGATCTCAACTATCCTCAAATAGCAGAGTCATCCTTAAATTCTGCCTCCTGTCCAAACTATCCTCAAATCGGAGTCATCCTTAAATGCTGCCTCCTATCTCAACTCCCCTCAAATTGCAGAGTCATCGTTAAATTCTGCCTCCTATCTCAACACTCCTAAAATCGCAGGGTCATCATCAAAATCTGCCTCTTATCTCAACTCTCCTCAATACGGTGTCATCGATAAATTCTGCCTCCGATCTCCTCTCCTCAAATCGCAGAGTCATCGTTAAATTCTGCCTCTTATCTCAACTCTGCTCAAATTGCAGTGTCATCGTTAAATTCTGCCTCCTCACTCAACACTCCTCAAATCGCAGTCATCGTTAAATTCTGCCTCCGATCTCAACTATCCTCAAATCGCAGAGTCATCCTTAAATTCTGCCTCCTGTCCCAACTAGCCTCAAATCGCAGTCATCCTTAAATGCTGCCTCCTTTCTCAACTATCCTGAAATCGCAGTGTCATCGTTAAATCTGCCTCCTCTCTCAACTCCCCTCAAATCGCAGAGTCATCCTTAAATTCTGCCTCCGATCTCAACTCTCCTCAAATCGCAGTGTCATCGTTAAATCTGCCTCCTATCTCAACTCTCCTCAAATCGCGGGGACATCGTTAAATTCTGCCTCCTAACTCAACTCCCCACAAATCGCAGAATCATCGTCAAATTCTGCCTCTTCACTCAACTATCCTCAAACCGCCAAGTCATCATGAAATTCTGCCTCCTATCTCAACTATCCTCAAATCGCACAGTCATCATTAAATTCTGCCTCTTCACTCAACTATCCTCAAATCGCACAGTCATCATGAAATTCTGCCTCTTCACTCAACTATCCTCAAATCGCACAGTCATCATTAAATTCTGCCTCCTATCTCAACTCTCCTCAAATCGCAGAGTCATCCTTAAATTCTGCCTCCTATCTCAACTCCCCTCAAATCGCAGTCAACGTTAAATCTGCCTCCTATCTCAACTCTCCTCAAATCGCGGGGGCATCGTTAAATTCTGCCTCCTACCTCAACTCCCCACAAATCGCAGAATCGTCAAATTCTGCCTCTTCACTCAACTATCCTCAAATCGCACAGTCATCATTAAATTCTGCCTCTTCACTCAACTATCCTCAAACCGCCAAGTTATCGTTAAATTCTGCCTCTTTTCTCAACTCTCCTCAAATCGCAGTGTCATCGTTAAATTCTGCCTCCTCACTCACCACTCCTCAAATCGCAGAGTCATCGTTAAATTCTACCTCCGATCTCAACTATCCTCAAATCGCATCGTCATCATTAAATTCTGCGTCCTATCTCAACTATCCTAAAATCACATCGTCATCGTTAAATTCTGCGTCCTATCTCAACTATCCTGAAATCACATCGTCATCGTTAAATTCTCCCTCCTGTCTCAACACTCCTAAAATCGCAGGGTCATTGTTAAATTCTGCCTCCTATCTCAACACTCCTAAAATCGCAGGGTCATTGTTAAAATCTGCCTCTTATCTCAACTCTCCTAAAATCGCAGGGTCATCGTCAAATTCTGCCACTTATCTCAACTCTCCTCAAATCGCAGAGTCATCGTTAAATTCTGCCTCATATCTCAACTCTCCTCAAATCGCAGTCATCGTTAAATTCTGCCTCCGATCTCAACTATCCTCAAATCGCAGAGTCATCCTTAAATTCTGCCTCCTGTCCCAACTATCCTCAAATCGCAGTGTCATCGTTAAATCTACCTCCTATCTCAACTCTCCTCAAATCGCAGTCATCCTTAAATTCTGCCTCCGAACTCAACTCTCCTCAAATCGCAGTGTCATCGTTAAATCTGCCTCCTATCTCAACTCTCCTCAAATCGCAGGGGCATCGTTAAATTCTGCCTCCTACCTCAACTCCCCACAAATCGCAGAATCGTCAAATTCTGCCTCTTCACTCAACTATCCTCAAACCGCCAAGTTATCGTTAAATTCTGCCTCTTATCTCAACTCTCCTCAAATCGCAGTGTCATCGTTAAATTCTGTCTCCTCACTCACAACTCCTCAAATCGCAGAGTCATCGTTAAATTCTACCTCCGATCTCAACTATCCTCAAATCGCATCGTCATCGTTAAATTCTGCGTCCTATCTCAACTATCCTAAAATCACATCGTCATCGTTAAATTCTGCCTCCTATCTCAACTCCCCTCAAATTGCAGAGTCATCGTTAAATTCTGCCTCCTATCTCAACACTCCTAAAATTGCAGGGTCATTGTTAAATTCTGCCTCTTATCTCAACTCTCCTCAAATCGCAGAGTCATCGTTAAATTCTGCCTCATATCTCAACTCTCCTCAAATCGCAGTGTCATCGTTAAATTCTGCCTCCTCACTCAACACTCCTCAAATCGCAGTCATCGTTAAATTCTGCCTCCGATCTCAACTATCCTCAAATCGCAGTCATCCTTAAATTCTGCCTCCTGTCCCAACTATCCTCAAGTCGCAGTCATCCTTAAATGCTGCCTCCTATCTCAACTCCCCTCAAATTGCAGAGTCATCGTTAAATTCTGCCTCCTATCTCAACACTCCTAAAATCGCAGGGTCATCATCAAATTCTGCCTCTTATCTCAACTCTCCTCAATACGGTGTCGTCGTTAAATTCTGCCTCCGATCTCAACTCTCCTCAAATCACAGAGTCATCGTTAAATTCTGCCTCTTATCTCAACTCTCCTCAAATTGCAGTGTCATCGTTAAATTCTGCCTCCTCACTCAACACTCCTCAAATCGCAGTCATCGTTAAATTCTGCCTCCGATCTCAACTATCCTCAAATCGCGGGGACATCGTTAAATTCTGCCTCCTACCTCAACTCCCCACAAATCGCAGAATCATCGTCAAATTCTGCCTCTTCACTCAACTATCCTCAAACCGCCAAGTCATCATTAAATTCTGCCTCCTATCTCAACTATCCTCAAATCGCACAGTCATCATGAAATTCTGCCTATTATCTCAACTCTCCTCAAATTGCAGTGTCATCGTTAAATTCTGCCTGCTCACTCAACACTCCTCAAATCGCAGTCATCGTTAAATTCTGCCTCCGATCTCAACTATCCTCAAATCGCAGTGTCATCCTTAAATTCTGCCTCCTGTCCCAACTCGCCCCAAATCACAGTCATCCTTAAATGCTGCCTCCTATCTCAACTATCCTCAAATCGCAGTGTCATCGTTAAATTCTGCATCTTATCTGAACTGTCCTCAAACCGCAGAGTCATCCTCAAATTCTGCCTCCTCACTCAACTATCCTCAAATCGCAAAGTCATCGTTAAATTCTGCCTCCTCACTCAACTATCCTCAAATCGCAAAATCATCGTTAAATTCTACTTCTTCACTCAACTATCCTCAAATAGCAGAATCATCGTTAAATTCTGCCTCTTCACTCAACTATCCTCAAATCGCACAGTCATCATTAAATTCTGCCTCCAATCTCAACTATCCTCAAATCGCACTGTCATCGTTAAATTCTGCCTCTTCACTCAACTATCCTCAAATCGCACAGTCATCATTAAATTCTGCCTCTTCACTCAACTATCCTCATATCGCACAGTCATCATTAAATTCTGCCTCCTCATTCAACTATCCTCAAACCACGGTCATCATTAAATTCTGCCTCCTTTCTCAACTATCCTCAAATCGCAGAGACATCGTTAAATTCTGCCTCCTATATCAACTATCTTCAAACCGCCGAGTCATCATTAAATTCTGCCTCCTATCTCAACTCTCCTCAAATCGCAGTGTCAACCTAAAATTCTGCCTCCTATCTCAACTATCATCAAATCGCAGAGTCATCGTTAAATTCTGCGTCCTATCTCAACTCTCCTCAAATTGCAGAGTCATCATTAAATTCTGCCTCCTATCTCAACTCTCCTCAAATCGCAGAGTCATCCTTAAATTCTGCCTCCTATCTCAACCCTCCTCAAATCGCGGGGGCATCGTTAAATTCTGCGTCCTATCTCAACTAACCTAAAATCACATCGTCATCGTTAAATTCTGCCTCCTATCTCAACTATCCTCAAATCGCACAGTCATCGTTAAATTCTGCCTCCTATCTCAACTATCCTCAAATTGCACAGTCATCGTTAAATTCTGCCTCTTCACTCAACTATCCTCAAATCGCAGAGTCATCGTTAAATTCTGCCTCTTCACTCAACCAGCCACAAATCGCAGTCATCGTTAAATTCTGCCTCTTCACTCAACTATCCTCAAATCGCATAGTCATCGTTAAATTCTGCCTCTTCACTCAACTATCGTCAAATCGCATAGTCATTGTTAAATTCTGCCTCCTATCTCAACTATCCTCAAACCGCAGAGTCATTGTTCAATTCTGCCTCCTCACTCAACTATCCTCAAATCGCAGTCATCGTTAAATTCTGCCTCCTCACTCAACACTCCTCAAATCGCAGAGTCATCGTTAAATTCTGCATGTTATCTGAACTGTCCTCAAACCGCAGAGTCATCCTCAAATTCTGCCTCCTCACTCAACTATCCTCAAATCGCAAAGTCATCGTTAAATTCTGCCTCCTCACTCAACTATCCTCAAATCGCAAAATCATCGTTAAATTCTGCTTCTTCACTCAACTATCCTCAAATTGCATAGTCATCGTTAAATTCTGCCTCCTCACTCAACTATCCTCAAATTGCAGAGTCATCCTTAAATTCTGCCTCCCATCTCAACTCTCTTCAAATCGCAGTGTCATCGTTAAATTCTGCCTCCTCACTCAACACTCCTCAAATCGCAGAGTTATCGTTAAATTCTTCCTCCTATCTCAACTATCCTCAAATCGCAGGGTCATCGTTAAATTCTGCCTCTTATCTCAACTCCCCTCAAATTGCAGAGTCATCGTTAAATTCTGCCTCCTATCTCAACACTCCTAAAATCGCAGGGTCATTGTTAAATTCTGCCTCCTATCTCAACTCTCCTAAAATCGCAGGGTCATCGTCAAATTCTGTCTCTTATCTCAACTCTCCTCAATAGGCAGTGTCGTCGTTAAATTCTGCCTCCGATCTCAACTATCCTCAAATCGCAGTCATCCTTAAATTCTGCCTCCTGTCTCAACTATCTTCAAATCGCAGAGTCATCCTTAAATTCTGCCTCCGATCTCAACTATCCTCCAATCGCAGAGTCATCGTTAAATTCTGCCTCCAATCTCAACTCTCCTCAAATTGCAGAGACATCATTAAATTCTGGCTATCTCAACTATCCTCAAACCGCAGGGTGATGATTCAATTCTGCCTCCTATCTCAACTCTCCTCAAATCGAAGTGTCATCATTAAATTGTGCCTCCTCACTCAACTCTCCTCAAATCGCAGTCATCGTTAAATTCTGCCTCCCATCTCAACTCTCCACAAATTGCAGAGTCATCATTAAATTCTGCCTATTATCTCAACTATCCTCAAATCGCAGAGTCATCGTGAAATTCTGCCTCCTCACTCAACTCTCCTCAAATCACAGTCATCGTTAAATTCTGCTTCCTCTCTCAACTATCCTCAAATCGCAGTCATCATTAAATTCTGCCTCCTCACTCAACTCTCCTCAAATCGCAGAGTCATCATTAAATTCTGCATCCTCACTCAACTATCCTCAAATCGCAGTCATTGTTAAATTCTGCCTCATGTCTCAACATCTCAACTATCCTCAAATCGCAGTCACCGTTAAATTCTGCCTGCTGTCTCAACATCTCAACTATCCTCAAATCGCAGTCATCATTAAATTCTGCCTCCTGTCTCAACATCTCAACTATCCTCAAATCGCAGAGACATCGTTAAATTCTGCCTCCTATATCAACTATCTTCAAACCGCCGAGTCATCATTAAATTCTGCCTCCTATCTCAACTCTCCTCAAATCGCAGTGTCAACCTAAAATTCTGCCTCCTATCTCAACTATCATCAAATCGCAGAGTCATCGTTAAATTCTGCGTCCTATCTCAACTCTCCTCAAATTGCAGAGTCATCATTAAATTCTGCCTCCTATCTCAACTCTCCTCAAATCGCAGAGTCATCCTTAAATTCTGCCTCCTATCTCAACCCTCCTCAAATCGCGGGGGCATCGTTAAATTCTGCGTCCTATCTCAACTAAACTAAAATCACATCGTCATCGTTAAATTCTGCCTCCTATCTCAACTATCCTCAAATCGCACAGTCATCGTTAAATTCTGCCTCCTATCTCAACTATCCTCAAATTGCACAGTCATCGTTAAATTCTGCCTCTTCACTCAACTATCCTCAAATCGCAGAGTCATCGTTAAATTCTGCCTCTTCACTCAACCAGCCACAAATCGCAGTCATCGTTAAATTCTGCCTCTTCACTCAACTATCCTCAAATCGCATAGTCATCGTTAAATTCTGCCTCTTCACTCAACTATCGTCAAATCGCATAGTCATTGTTAAATTCTGCCTCCTATCTCAACTATCCTCAAACCGCAGAGTCATTGTTCAATTCTGCCTCCTCACTCAACTATCCTCAAATCGCAGTCATCGTTAAATTCTGCCTCCTCACTCAACACTCCTCAAATCGCAGAGTCATCGTTAAATTCTGCATCTTATCTGAACTGTCCTCAAACCGCAGAGTCATCCTCAAATTCTGCCTCCTCACTCAACTATCCTCAAATCGCAAAGTCATCGTTAAATTCTGCCTCCTCACTCAACTATCCTCAAATCACAAAATCATCGTTAAATTCTGCTTCTTCACTCAACTATCCTCAAATTGCATAGTCATCGTTAAATTCTGCCTCCTCACTCAACTATCCTCAAATTGCAGAGTCATCCTTAAATTCTGCCTCCCATCTCAACTCTCTTCAAATCGCAGTGTCATCGTTAAATTCTGCCTCCTCACTCAACACTCCTCAAATCGCAGAGTTATCGTTAAATTCTTCCTCCTATCTCAACTATCCTCAAATCGCAGGGTCATCGTTAAATTCTGCCTCTTATCTCAACTCCCCTCAAATTGCAGAGTCATCGTTAAATTCTGCCTCCTATCTCAACACTCCTAAAATCGCAGGGTCATTGTTAAATTCTGCCTCCTATCTCAACTCTCCTAAAATCGCAGGGTCATCGTCAAATTCTGTCTCTTATCTCAACTCTCCTCAATAGGCAGTGTCGTCGTTAAATTCTGCCTCCGATCTCAACTATCCTCAAATCGCAGTCATCCTTAAATTCTGCCTCCTGTCTCAACTATCTTCAAATCGCAGAGTCATCCTTAAATTCTGCCTCCGATCTCAACTATCCTCCAATCGCAGAGTCATCGTTAAATTCTGCCTCCAATCTCAACTCTCCTCAAATTGCAGAGACATCATTAAATTCTGGCTATCTCAACTATCCTCAAACCGCAGGGTGATGATTCAATTCTGCCTCCTATCTCAACTCTCCTCAAATCGAAGTGTCATCATTAAATTGTGCCTCCTCACTCAACTCTCCTCAAATCGCAGTCATCGTTAAATTCTGCCTCCCATCTCAACTCTCCACAAATTGCAGAGTCATCATTAAATTCTGCCTATTATCTCAACTATCCTCAAATCGCAGAGTCATCGTGAAATTCTGCCTCCTCACTCAACTCTCCTCAAATCACAGTCATCGTTAAATTCTGCTTCCTCTCTCAACTATCCTCAAATCGCAGTCATCATTAAATTCTGCCTCCTCACTCAACTCCCCTCAAATCGCAGAGTCATCATTAAATTCTGCATCCTCACTCAACTATCCTCAAATCGCAGTCATTGTTAAATTCTGCCTCATGTCTCAACATCTCAACTATCCTCAAATCGCAGTCACCGTTAAATTCTGCCTGCTGTCTCAACATCTCAACTATCCTCAAATCGCAGTCATCATTAAATTCTGCCTCCTGTCTCAACATCTCAACTATACTCAAATCACAGAGTCATTGTTAAATTCTGCCTCCCATCTCAACTCTCCTCAAATCGCAGAGGCATCAATCAATTCTGTCTCCTCACTCAACTATCCTCAAATCGCAGGGTCATCATTAAATTCTGCCTCCTCACTCAACTATCCTCAAATTGCAGTCATCGTTAAATTCTGCCTCCTCACTCAACTATCCTCAAATCGCAGGGTCATCATTAAATTCTGCCTCCTCACTCAACTATCCTCAAATTGCATAGTCATCATTAAATTCTGCCTCCTTACTCAACCATCCTCAAATCGCAGGGTCATTAAATTCTGCCTCCTCACTCAACTATCCTCAAATCGCAGAGGCATCGTTAAATTCTGCCTCTTCACTCAACTATCCTCAAACCGCAGAGGCATCGTTAAATACTGCCTCCTCACTCAACTATTGTCAAATCGCAGAGGCATCGTTCAATTCTGTCTCCTCACTCAACCAGCCTCAAATCGCAGAGGCATCGTTAAATTCTGCCTCCTCACTCAACTATCCTCAAATCGCAGAGGCATCGTTAAATTCTGCCTCCTCACTCAACTATCGTCAAATCGCAGAGGCATCGTTCAATTCTGCCTCCTGTCTCAACTCTTCACAAATTGCAGTCATCGTTAAATTCTGCCTCCAATCTCAACTCTCCATAAATTGCACTCATCGTTAAATTCTGCCTCCAATCTCAACTCTCCATAAATTGCAGTCATCGTTAAATTCTGCCTCCAATCTCAACTCTCCATAAATTGCAGTCATCGTTAAATTCTGCCTCCAATCTCAACTCTCCATAAATTGCAGTCATCGTTAAATTCTGCCTCCAATCTCAACTCTCCATAAATTGCAGTCATCGTTAAATTCTGCCTCCAATCTCAACTCTCCACAAATTGCAGTCATCGTTAAATTCTGCCTCCAATCTCAACTCTCCATAAATTGCAGTCATCGTTAAATTCTGCCTCCAATCTCAACTCTCCATAAATTGCAGTCATCGTTAAATTCTGCCTCCAATCTCAACTCTCCATAAATTGCAGTCATCGTTAAATTCTGTCTTCAATCTCAACTCTCCATAAATTGCAGTCATCGTTAAATTCTGCCTCCAATCTCAACTCTCCATAAATTGCAGTCATCGTTAAATTCTGCCTCCAATCTCAACTCTCCATAAATTGCAGTCATCGTTAAATTCTGTCTTCAATCTCAACTCTCCATAAATTGCAGTCATCGTTAAATTCTGCCTCCAATCTCAACTCTCCATAAATTGCAGAGTCATCGTTAAATTCTGCCTCCAATCTCAACTCTCCATAAATTGCAGTCATCGTTAAATTCTGCCTCCAATCTCAACTCTCCATAAATTGCAGTCATCGTTAAATTCTGCCTCCAATCTCAACTCTCCATAAATTGCAGAGTCAAAGTTAAATTCTGCCTCCAATCTCAACTCTCCATAAATTGCAGAGTCATCGTTAAATTCTGCCTCCTATCTCAACTCTCTTCAAATTGCAGAGTCATCGTTAAATTCTGCTTCCAATCTGTCAATCTCAATCTCGTTCCTGACTACAACTAAGAAACTCCTTAAACCTGGGTCTTCCCCGTTGTAGAACGCAACTGGTTAAAAACAACGATTTTCATCTTTTTCATCTCATAATGAGTTGGTTAATTTTTGTTCATCCTGTGTTTCATCATTATTTCAGTTGAGGACGATCGTATGACCTGGGTGGAGATACCAGTTGGCAAATAATGTCAGTATTAAATTATTTTGAAGTACTGTGAGTCTCTAAGCTGTCTGTCACCATGGAAATGATTGCATTGAGACACTGGTTTATTCTCTATGTTGGTCTGTTAGTCAACACTATCAAAGTGACCTCAGCACCATCATGACACACACCACTGTGTGTGCTACGGAATGATGTGTTTTACGGTGGCCAGAGTGCAAATCCTGCCACCAACCTCCTTGAGAGAGGACCCAGTGAGTTGGTACTCATTTTGCCGACCTCGGAAGGATGACAGGCTGAGTCAACCCCACCTGGTGTTAATTCAACAGCTGACCGGGATTCAAACTCAGGACCCTCGGATCCCAAGCCCTCCGCCCTAACTGTTAAGCCAACACCAGGTCTCGCCTGGGTGGTTGGAGGCAGTCATAAGAAATGCTTCAATGTTTGAAGAGCCCTTAATCAAAGTTTTAATTTTATATGTTGTTGGGGGCATTCTGTAATTAGAAAAACCCCCCTTACTCCAGTCATATATCATCACCTGTTGTCATAATTTAAGTTCCCCCAAATCATCAAGTGTGATCATTTACCCCAACCAGGTATATGACGTAATACATGAACGTTCCCTAAAGGGTGTTGAAAGAAACATAACTGCAAAAGCCAAATGGCGTTACATTCTACCTTTCAGAAGTGTAATTGTCGGCTGTAAAACTCACCCAATATGTAGGAAAATATGAGGGACATACATACATACGGAGACAAACGCTATAAACACAGGAACCAAACATCTTCGCCATAAAAAATCGCTCGTTTAATTACGAATTTGCCAGTTCTAAAAATATATATATATAAAAAAACAAATAAAAAACAAAAGTGAATTCTATGAGTTTGAAGAAGAGGAAGAAGCGCTAATGTATGGTTTATTCACACAGAAGTTTTAACGGAAACATTTATTATTCTACGAGAGGAGAAACCCTTTAGAACGACACAGAACGAGCAGATAAAATTATATATACAGTAGTGATATTTTGCAAAGCAAAATAAAAATATATAAAACTACACAGAATGAGCCCACAAAAAACCACAGCCACGATAACAATCGAGTGTTATAAAAGACCCTTATTTTCACGTATTTTACTTCACGTGTTTCACGTGTTTGTGTTTCACACTGAATGAAAAACGTAAAGGTAGAGCATGCAGATTGTGATACGTGACAGGTTCAAAGATATGTCCAGCCTGAACGGCATAGGAATCAAAATGGCGGTGTGTGGATTCATCCGTGGGTACCGCCGTAATGACATCACATCACCCCGGTCATGTGACCAGATCCTCAGCTCTGATTGGCGTACGTT
Source organism: Myxine glutinosa (assembly GCF_964187855.1). Classification (NCBI taxonomy): domain Eukaryota; kingdom Metazoa; phylum Chordata; class Myxini; order Myxiniformes; family Myxinidae; genus Myxine; species Myxine glutinosa. The sequence continues at coordinate 32,347,179 of NC_136271.1, forward strand.
TGAGGGGACATACATACATGTATGCATACATACGGACAGACAAACACTGTTGCCCTATGGACTATGCCGTAAAAAGTGACCAGAGTGTTTTAGGCCATCCTGGCCTTCTCATTAGGTGCATTGTTCTTTTTGTCAATCTTAAGGAAACTTTCACAAAGCTAAATTTTTTGGGTGGAGTACAATAGAATGTTCATTTTTCTTATGTTAAAAGTAAAAAAAACAAAGTCCAAAGAACTTTCATTGGAACAAAAGAGCATCCTCCTCGCTTTCCATGGCAGTTAGCCTACTTCAATGGTTAACACTTCCACCCTTAGCCTGGTGTTGGCTTAGCGGTTAGGGTGCCGGCTTGGGATCCTAGGATCCTGGGTTCGAATCCCGGTCGATCGCTGAATTAACACCAGGGGGGTTGACTCAGCCTGTCATCCTTCCGAGGTCGGCAAATTGAGTACCAGCTTGCTGGGATGAATGATCACGGTGTGTACCCCGACTTAGAATAGGTACACGGTATCCCTGCGCATCGTAGGAGCGTGACCAAGGGTTGGCGTCAGGAAGGGCATCCGGCCATAAAAACATTGCCTCAAACAGGGAACCATGATTGTCATGGGGCCCGCAAGGCTAACCCCCGCTCTCGCGGGGGAAAATGGCCTTAAAACGATCATTCATTCATTCATTCAATGATTAACACTGGACGGAATCAACAGAACAAGGAATGTCTGGAAGCATCCTGTGTGAAACCGAATTAGAGGTTTATCAATGCTCAAAGGTGAACAGTTTGAGCACCTGTTGCAAGTTAATCTGAAGGCGAAATAATAAAAGATGAACATTCGATCCTTATGGTGCCCGACTGTTTACCATCGTCAGGGAAAGTTGCTTTGACTGCACTGTTCTCGGGCGATTGTGCTTACACCTGCTGTGGTGCAGACAGGTGTCCAAGTGTCTTTTGTGGTGGTGTAACAGTGTCTTATAATGGCACATGTGCATTCAGTCATGAAAATTTTGATTGTGGCGTGAAATGTTTGCAAAACTTTGTTTGATGGTTGAGACAGTTTTCTGTCGTCAACCTCAAATAGCTATGCAACATTTTCCACATCGTGAAATTCCTCATAAATCTAGCAAAAGCTACGCCTTTATAAGAGTAAATTAAAAGGTGTCATTTCAAGAAGCTGTCAGATTGGAAAAATTCTCGCAAATTAGAAACACAACCAGTGAGCAAAATGAATGCGATCCCAGAGATGTTAATGTGAAAGCGGTGTATACGAAGGGCACAGAAAGATGTCTGCCACCTCTAGACACCGGTTTAACAAACTTCAAGTTGGCATTTACTTAATGGTGAAAATGAAATGAAATTTAAGCCAAAGATGAAAAATAAAACCCCAATCGAAATTTCACTCTAAATCCCTTATCACACACATGAAACAAAACCAAGCGAAAGAAAACTTTATGTCAAAAATAAGTTTATTAAATGTGGTATGCACGAGCTGGTGCATATGAAAGTCCACAAAAGTCGACTATGATCCCTATCGTTTGAATAAGTTCTATAGGCTTCTTTAAACAAGCTGCATTTTACAAGCCAGATAAATGCAAACTTACAGAATTTACAATATTTATGAAAACGGTGAAAAGTGAAATCTACATAAAGTGGCTTCCTGGCACCAACCAATTCCTTCTCCCCACAAAGCTCAACCCACAGACCGTGCGAAACGCCGACACATCTGCGGGACTGAAAAACAAAAGATATACAGGGTGTTGGGGAAACACTAGAAACCGAATAAAAGAAAGGGAAAGTTGGTGGTAGAGGAAAAGAGGAAGTTAAAATACAAAATGGGGCGAACAGAAAGAAGGCAGATGGGGAGAGGAAGGGTAATGCGGTTAAAGGTTGCAGTAGAAAGGGAATTAAAGATGAAAGGAAGAAGTAAAAGTCTAAAGAACAAAGGGAGGACAAAAAGTACTGCAAAAAAGTAAAAAAGAAAGAAAAGAAAGAAAAACCCTAAAATGAGTCATGTACTGTACATATATTATAAAAATGAAAAACAGGCTGGAAAGATGCACTGCAGTCTTGACAAAAATAGCTAAAAACACAAAAGGACCGTGGGAGGCTGGAATGTGTTGAACTGGATCACACCTTTGCACGTAAACTATACATTTTTATACACAAGCTTTGAAGCACGGTGCCCAATGGGCCTCACACCTTCCCCAGTCTCACCAAGTGACAAACGAGGAAACAAAAACAACAATAAAGTTTTACCGACGTGAAGCGCTATGCAAAAAAAAAAGTTTGACCTCCCCTATTATGTCCTTTTGCTGCCGGGGCTGTCATTGTTGCTGGTAATAGCTGGTGCTATGGAAAGAGTTTTGTGTAAAGGATGACAGCTGCGGTTGCAAAAGTGGAGTGGGTACAGCATTGCCAGCTGAAGGCATGGGTGGTTGCGGAGGTTGTGGCGGCGGTGGGGCGTGATGAAACACGCCGGTGGGTGCCGGTGGAGGAGGCGGTGGTTGGTGAGGGTAGGCCTGCGTAGGTTGTTGGTACTGGCTAGCTGGGGGTGGAGGAGGTGGGGGTGGAGGCGGCTGCTGAGGGTATGTGTGATAATGAGCCACCGTTGGTTGTTGCACTTGGTAGACCTGTAAAGACTGCTGCGGAGGAGCTGACAGCAAGGGCTGGGTGCCAGGCTGAAAATGTTGCTGCTGCTGCTGCTGCTGCTGTTGTTGAGCTGGAACATTCACTGGTTGTGAGTACTGTATGTATGGGGCGATGGCAGCAGCACTGGGCTGTAGATATGGTGAGCCAGTCGGTGGCAAAATGTGGGGCATAATGCTTGTCGGCGTTAACTGTGTAACTGCAGGAGCTGGTGTGGGCGGGGAGGCAGCTATGGCAGGAACAGGAACAAATGTAGGCTGCATGAGCTGCAAGGTTGGGGAGGGTTGCGTTTGTTGGGTGATGATTGTACGGGCCTGCCCGTAGTTGTGATATTTACCATGCAGTTGTTGTCCGTGATGTGTGGGAATGGGGCTTCCCTGCATTACCGGTGCTGGCTGTAAAGGTGGTGGTGGGGGGCTGAAAGGTGGCTGCTGCTGTTGCAGAGAGTGGGTCGTAGATGATCCTCCTTTCTTTGGAGAACATGCCGTTTGAGGAATCCAAGGCTTCGCTCCCAGGGAAGTTTGGGACTGACGAAGGGGTGAGCTAACTGACGTGCCAACAGGATGTGATCGTGCAGGGGATGACGTGAGCTTGCTTTGAGGAGCTGGAGGTGGAAGAGGAGAGATAGGTGTATGAAGCGTTTGGCTCACGTCGGCAGGGAGAGAAGGAGGCCAGGCCGAAGAGTTGAGTTGCGGAGAAGAGCCAGTGATGACCCGTAGAGGAGAAGACAGCAATTGCTGAGGTAGGAGGCTGTGAGCTTGAGCAGATGGATGTGAGGGAGGTGGAGGAGGCCAAGTTTTAGCTGGTGATTGTCCGACAATGGTTGTGGATGCAGTCTGGGCAGCCCTGGTTATGCGCTGCATCTGTGAGGGCTGTCCAGGTGGAGCAGGTGGTGGGGGGGCCTGTGGTGTGGTGTGCAGCGAAGGAGAGCCTGGAGTAGGTGGACGGTGAAGCCTGGAGGGGGACTGGAACGGCTGGTAATGGGAAATGGTGGGCGGGATAAAAGGTTAAATTCGAAAAATTCATCGAACACAGCATTCTGCAATTAGAAGAATTTATTGCATTATAATTAGAAGATTAGATTAGAAACATTTAGAATTTAGAACACATTAGAAAAATATAGAACAAACAAGTTAAAGTGATCAGGTTTATTCATTTCTATCATTAGTTGCCAAGATCGTTTTAAAACGAAATAAACCTCCATATTGTTTTCAAAAAAGAAGTGTGCAATGTTGATTGGGAGATTTTTGATATGACGACATAGAGGTGGAAACCTTAACAAGACAGGAAGAAGAATCACAGCTGGTTGGTTGTATGAAAGTAACTTGAAATAAAGCCCGTATAACTTTAGAATAACTTCTTCTCATGGCTGAGAAAGGCTGAGGGATTTAATCAAAAGAGAGCATGTTGCATTTCACAAACATATTGCATGTCTCTCTGTGACTCTTAACGAGGATGTTACAGGGCCTTCAGAAAGTATTCACACACCTTGACTTTTTCACATTTTGTTGTTACAGCCTGAATTTAAAATGTTTACCATTGAGGTATTTTGTCACTGATCTACACAAAATAAATACTACATAATGTCAAAGTGGAATTATGTTTTTTTTAGAATCCTTTTCAAATAAATTAAAAATGAAAAGCCGAAATGTCTTGACTCAATAAGTATTCAACCCCTCTGATACGACCCTCCAAATTGAGCTCAGGTGCATCCAATTTCCTTTGATCATCCTTGAGATGTTTCTACAACTCTATTGGAGTCCACCTTTGGCCAATTAAATTGACTGGACATGATTTAGAAAGAAACACACCTTTCTATATATGGTCCCACAGTTGACAGGGCATGTCAGAGCAGAAACTCTACCACAAATTCCAAGGAACTGTCCGTATAACACTTAGATAGAATTGTGAGGAGCCATAGATCTTGGGAAGGGTATAAAACACTTTCTAGGGTTGAAAGTTCCCAAGAACACAGTGAGCTCCATCATTAGGAAATGGAAAGAATATGGAACTACCAAGACTCTTCCTTGAGCTGGCCGTCCGACCAAACTGAGCAACTGGGCAAGAAGGACCTTGGTCAGGGAGGTGACCAAAACCCATTCACTACTCTGATAGGACTACAGAGTTATTTGGCTGAGATAGGAGAACCTGGCGGAAGGACAACGGTCTCTGCCACACGTCACAAATCTAGTCTTTATGGGAGAGAGGCAAGACGGAAGCCACACCTGACAAAAAGGAACATGACAGCATGCCTGGAGTTTGCACAAAAGCATGTGAAAGATTTTGTGGTCTGATGAGACGAAAATTGAACTCTTTGGCCTGAATGCAAAGCGCTATGTCTGGCAGAAATTAAGCACAGCTCATCAAGCATCTAACACCATCCCTACCATAAAGCATGTTGGTAGCAGCATCATGCTATGGGGATGCTTTTCAGCAGAAGGGACTGGGATATTTGCAAGGATAGAGGGAACAAGGAATGTAGCCAAATAAATACAAGCAAATCCTTGAGGGGAACGGCAATGACGGCAATGGTGGGGTTTTCCCCGCCATGTCGTCAATGGGGTTGTATGTTGAGGTGTATATCCATATTAAGTTAGCTTTATCATGGCGTTTTTCCAAGGCCGCTTCGAATATCAAAACTAACGATAATAGCATCATATTAATGTTATTACAAAACAATATGAATACCATTAATATCCCACCTCCCCAAGGTGTTTTTCCTCCTTGAACAAACGTCAAGTCAACGTTTATAAATAGCTTATCATGGCGTTTCTGTGGCAGCAACGGCCCAACGGCCTCCAGCAGACGTAAAAATATTATAAACCACAAACACGTATGATTAGCTTTTTAAACAGTCGCTAATGCTGTTTATAACACTAAATGAAGAAATTTGGAGGAATCCTGACATCCGTGAGGTAAGTTTTACTTACAGAACTGAGCGAAGATCTACTGTACTCTATATACCCCACAAGGATTGGTTTAATAACATGACACTTCCTGGCGCTGTCATGGCGTTTTTCATGGCGGCCTTTTGAAACTCACTCCTGCTATTTAACACGAAACTGAAAGGGAGGAAGCCCCGGTTGTGCTCATTTACCAAGCAGCTAGCTAGCTAGTGCTTGCTCGAATGCTTAAACCAAATGGTGATCTCTCCACAAGAAACTTAGTAAATGAACACACACCCAATGTTCTTGAGACCCCACCATGGATTGACTGTAATTTATATACCCCAAAGATGAATGACTCTTCCTGCCGCTCCCATAGTGAGCGGGTGTACTAGTACAAACAAATGCGGCGGGTGGGTTTACTTGGCAAGTGCTGCATGTTATGGTTTTTCTTAATTTTTTAAAGTAAACATTTCTCCAGGACAAAGAGCATTGGTATGGTTCACCAGAGGACCTGGGTTTGATTCGCGGTCTGGGCGCGCAAGTTTCCCACATATGTCGATTGATTATTATTTATAATCCTGTTCATTTATATAATAAGGGTGTTTATTCCATTCAGATAACTGCTTTCAATTAAAAAAACGAACTTGTTGAGAAAGGCCAAGTGAAAACTTTCATCATGGGCTCGGACAATGTTGGAACTACAGTTCCTCTAGTAGATGGGCATTCATTGGCAGGTTTTAAGATGTACCATTGCTATTCAACGACATTTTGAGTCATGGCACAAGCAAATAATTAGTTTTTCCAAAAATACTGTTCTGAAATGTGAAGATTTTACAATTAAAACTATAAAATTTGAAATCGAAAAATATATTTCAGTTCACACTTCATGACATCCCTATTGTGAATAAAAACCACCGTTTAGAGGCCATTTTTCCCCGCAAAGCAGGGGTTGGCCTTTTTCGGGGACCGTGGTTGTTGTTTTTTGGTCCCCTTTTTGAAGCAATGTTTTACGGCCGGATGCCCTTCCTGCCGCCAACCCTGTTTGTCGCCTTATAGAAAGAGTAATATGGCTCAAGTAACATTCACAAATCATAAATAAAAAACAGGTTACAAATGTAAGGCTATTAACACAGAAAAATAAATGAATGAATGAATAACTATGAATGAATGAATGAATGAATGAACAACTCTGCCACCTTTCCCCCATTAAAATGCACAATTACACAAATGTGCACTTCTGACATCTCTGAAGTATCAAAAGAAAAATAAATACAAAGAGCAAATTTACAGCGATCGAGTTTCAAGATTAAAGGTGGCAATGTTCTTTTCAGCGACGACATAAAAAAAAACACTCACCCGTGCGGGACTCTTGCCACCTCTTAGTGGACTTTTCAAGGGAGAAGTTTTGTTTGTCAGAACTTGTTCGGGCGTTACATTGCCATGCTCTTGGAAATCTGCAAAGCACGGGCAACTGAGAGTTGCATCATTGAAGCGAATATCACATCATTCTATGCAAAAGTTTTCCACCAAAAAGTTGCCTTCACAATCACAAAAAGAGAAACAATAGAACTATTAGGTGGGGATTATTTGACATTAGCGCATTGTCAAAGACCTGAAACAAAAGCAATTTAAACTCAAAAGTTGTATCTTCTTTTTTTTTGTAATAATACACACAAATTTTCATAAATAAATGACTCAGCGATCCGACCAACTGCCAATTTTTCCACTTTCATCTATGCTTATATACTCAGATAGACTCTTTTGTACTAAGCCATAGATTTAAATGTCCACCGATACTTTTTTGTATACAAAGTAATGGCTGGCAGAGCAGCCAGAACATGCAACATATTGGGAAGTAACAGAACAAAAGTAGCAGTAGACAGAGAGGGGGAAAACAACAAGAGCCAAGTTGAGAGACAAAATGGAGACTTTGACATAGGAGGGTTGTGGGGAAGAATGAGGGGTAGGGAAAGATGCAAGAGGTGGACAATATGGATACAAAAGCAAACTCTCAGGAAGTAAAAACTGGAAATTTAGAAAGAGGTCGGCATGGAGAGGGCTAATGGGCGTTGAAAAAGATAATGGCTTTGGATTGGGGGGAAGGGGTGATCTGAGATGGTGGTGAACAGATGTCCTGAAGGCCTGTAAGGAAGAATGAGATTGAAGAGAATGTGGACGTTTGTTACACAGGTGGGGAAAAAGAGGAATGAAAGCATGAAGGTGAGCAGTGATTCAGGATTTTGGGAGTTTTACCAGAAGGGGTGTTCTGGTTGACTGTGTGCCCTGCAGAAATCTGGAGGTGGTGGGGAGAGGTGGTGAAGGAAGGGGAAAACCCAGAGTGAGCAGAGGGTGCAAGATCAGAAATGAGGTAGGAGATGACAAAGACCACAGACCTGTCAGCAATGTGAGAGTGATAAACCCATAGACACAGCTTCATCGCGGGAGATTCCATTAACCTTTAAGGCCCTAGCTTGGTTGGTTTCAATGGCATCAAGCTGAGCAAGGTGTGAAGCAGCAGGGGGAACCAGCCCAGAGTTGAGACCAGTACTCCATAAAGCTGCAGATGAAGGTCTTAGATCAGAGATCAGATCGGTGGATAAGAGTTTCGGTGTGCCAAGGAAGGACTTTGCACAACAGGATGCACAATGGGATTGCACAATAGTCAGCGAATCGTTTTGGAGGCCAACTTAGAAATGTGGTTTGCCCAAGAAAGATTGTGGCTGATAGTGAGACCAAAACGTTTGAGTGATGGAACTTTGAGTCAAGAGGATTAAGTATATGGGAGGGTTTTACAGACAGTCCTTTTGGAAAGAGAGAGAGAGTAAGATTTGTCAGGATTGAAAGACATATTACAAGTGTTTGACCATCTTGTGATTCTATCAAGATCTGAAGTGAAGGAAGAGGCTGCTGCCTGCTTATCCGAAGCATGAGTAATGACACGCCATAGAATGGTGATTGCACATGTAGTCGTGACAACGCAGATATTTTGGTATAAAATCTAGTACGACTCAAGCAGGAGGGCAATAATGGTGCATGACTGGTTTGTGACAAAATGAACTGCATTGTGGCATTTAAATATACGTTTGTTCACTACAACCAGAGAGGAACCCGTCTTCTCCGGCTGCAATTCATTGGCAGGCCAAATCAAAGGTGAACCTCCAGTGGGAACGACCAGAGTTCTATGGAGGATGGCTGGTGGGCTGAAAAAGCTAATGGGATTCAAGGGCTAATAGTGGTGACTCTCGAGGAGTCTTTCAGTCTCTGAAGGTTGTGCATGATCCACTCCAATTGATTAACAGCCCAGTTCTTTCTGCTGATAGCAATGTTCTACTGTCAGATAAGCCATGATGGATGAACGTGTTAGAGGCACACCACTTGTAGATCATTCACCACTAGTATTTGTGCGCCATCATTGTGGAAGGGGTGTGGCCTCTCACATTGGGTTAACCTCGCACGAGCGAGCTTGTGGTCAACACTCCCTTCAGACAAACTGAACTTTCTTTGCGATGAGTCATCATCAAAAACGAGGAGACTGCTCATGGCAGAGGCTCTAAAACATCACCCATCTCTTCATCTGCAACAGTTTAGTATCTCTACTCTCCCCCTCCCCACCCCCCCCCCCCCTTGATGTCTCAGGCTTATAGAGGAGCCAGTACACATACAAGGATCTTTTGAACGATATGTATATTTAAATGCAATCACCTATCATCATGTGTTTGTCCATGGAATGGAGCATTTTGATTTGTTCTTTTGGAACCCATTGTGTCAATCTATTCTCCACGTATTGGTGCTACAAATGCCAAGATCATCACATTTCGGTGATAATATTTTGCCTGTGATTTTCTTCAAATCGCCACTTGTATTTGCACTATGTAAAAAAAAAACTTTTATGTGTTAAGAGTGCTAGCTCTTAACACATAATATGTCTTAACATAAATCTTATCTTAATATGTCTTAATGTCTTAACACAATCTTAATATGTCTTAACACATAAATCTAACTGAAAAATCTACCCTACTCCCACAGATTTATATGGTTTAGTTAACATCACATCAATTCAAAAGGCTTTAGGTACAGCCACTGGCAAATCGATCAAATTTCTGACATAGGCCTTTCTCAAAACATTTTACAAGGAAAGAAGAGGAAGATTTAAAAGAATGCTTGGGTTCCATAGTGACTCACAGTGCCTTCAGAAAGTACTCACACCCCTTGACTTTTTCACAATTTATTTTGTTACAGCTTGAATTTAAAATGGATTAAACTGAGATAATGTCAAAGTGGATTTTTTTTTTTAAAGAATTTTTTTTACTAAATAATTTCAAATGAAAAGCTTGAATGTCTTGAGACAATAAGTATTCAACCAAAACATTCAAATAAGTATTCACACCTGCCTCGGCTTCACGCTGTTGAAACCAAAGCTTTCAGAATCATTGGAATCTCCCGCGATGAAGCCGATTGTGAGGGCCTTTCACTCACTCACCGCAGGCAGGTAGGTAGGTAGGTGGGTGGTCTTTCTGTCTTCTACCGACTCCTATCCGGCCTAGCACTCCCAGCTCTGTCTGTGCTCTGTCCCCAAAATATTCCTACAGGTCGCTCAAGATCTGCCAGCTACCCTCTTCTGGTGAAATTGTCAAAATCAAGACCCCTTGCTCACCTTCACTCCTTCATTCCTCTTTTCTCCCACCTCTGGAATAAACTCCCTCACTCTCTTCAATCCCACTCCTTCCTCCAGGTCTTTAAAACAGCTGTTCACCACCATCTCTTGTCTTCCCCCATCCAAAACCTTGATCTTTTCTACCCCTGCTAATTTCACCCCAGATCCACTTTTTTGAAATACCAACTTCTTTCCTGGAAGTCCTTGCAGTGTCCTTGTGTTTTATACTTCTCCGACCCCCCCCCCCCCACCCCCTTCCCACGCCTCCTCCCCCCAAGCCCTCTCCCTCCCACAGATCTCCCGATGTCCCTGCTCGCAAATATTGTGTTTGTGTGCTTCCCCTTCTCTCCCCATCTTGTCTACGGCTCCCCTTGTTATATACTTGGTGTGTCTGTTTGATTTTCTGTGTGACAAATGTTAGCTCTTTCACGAGCCTCGATTCTGTATACAAAAAAAGAGAAAAAAAAGAATATGGAACAACCCAGACTCCTCTTAGAGCTGGTCATCGAACCAAACTGAGCAACTGGGTAAGAAGGACCTTGGTCAGGGAGGTGACCAAGAATAGAATGCCCACTCTGACAGAACTACAGAGTTCCTTGGCTGAAATGGGAGAACCTGGCAGAAGAACAACAGTCTCTGCGACACTTCACAAATCTAGGCTTTATGGGAGGGAGGCCAGACAGAAGCCACACCTGAGAAAAAGGCACATGAGAGCACACATGGAGTTTGCACAAAAGCATGTGAAAGACTCAGAGCATGAGGCAAAATATTCTGTGGTCTGATGAGACAAAAATGTAACTTTTTGGCCTGAATGCAAAGCGCTACGTCTGGAGGAAACTGAACACAGCTCATCACCCATCCAACACCATCCCTACCAGTGAAGCATGGTGATTGCAGCATCATGCTATGGGGATGCTTTACAAAGGCAGGGACTGGGAGACTTGCAAGGACAGAGAGAACAATGAATGAAGCCAAATACAGGCAAATTATTGAGGAGAACCTGCTTCAGAGAGCAAAATAACTTAGACTGCGGTGAAAATGTATGCTCCAACAGGACAATGAGCAACACTGGAATGGCTTCAGAGCAAGAATGTGAAAGTCCTTGAGTGGCTGAGCCAAAGCCCAGGCTTGAATCCCATTGAGAATCTGTGAAAAGACTTGAAGATTGTTGTTCTCCGACACTCCCCATCCAACTTGACAGAGCTTGAGCAAATCTGCAATTAAGAATGGGAGAAACTTTCCAAATCCAGACGTGCAAAGCTGATACAGACATACCCAGCAAGACTCAAAGCTGTAATCGCTGCCAAAAGTGCTTCTACAAAGTGTTGACTCAGGGGGTTGAATACTCATGTAAATTACATATTTCTGTATTTCCACCAACATAATGGGGTATTGTGTGTAGATCAGTGACAAAAAAAATCTAAATTAATTCCATTTTCAATTCAGGCTGTATCACAACAAAATGTGAGAAAAATCAAGGGGTGTGAATACTTTCTGAAGGTACTGTACGGTGGTAGTATGGATCAAATTATTATCCCCAATTATTACTATCTGGGGTTGGATCTTTTTAAGAACGGATGGAGAGTCCATGAGCAGCATGTCAAACCAAATTGAGAACATTGATAAAAGAGACAGCGATTCATCGTTGCGGAAGAAAGCACATAATCAGTAGAGAGCACATATGGCATCCTTGAGTCTATTGCGAAGGCCATACTAATTATGTATAAAGATACCTCTGCAATGGAATTTACTCCTGAAGGAGAGAGCGCAACTTTTGAAATCGACAATGGAGTTGATCAAGGTGAACCACTCATTCCTTACCTGTTTACCATTGCCTTGGACTATATATGCCCTGAGAACTGTGATTGAATACTGAGATGGTTCAACTCTCTCCCGGCAAATAAATCGGAGACATCCAGTCCAACACATTTCTGAACTCGGCTTTGCTGACGACATAGCACTCCTCTCAGACATGTTAAGTGAGGCTGAACTTCTACTTCACAAGGTTGAAACTCCTGCTATGTCTATTGGGCTCGTACTCAATGCTGAAAAGATGACTAAGCATATGCATGCCAATCCTTCTGCTGAGTGTGCTCTACTTACTGTTGCTGGAAGTCTGATAGAGAGAGTGAATGACTTGAAATACCTCTGCAACACATACCAAATACTCCTATACCAACACGCCGTGTGACTTAGAATGCAGAAAAGCTCAGGCATGGGCAGCAGTTCGTGCCATTTATAAAGTTTGGAGATCTCCATGTCGCAAACAGACTAAGCTCAGGGCCTTCAAATCTACGGTTGAGTCATTCTTCTCTATGGGTGTGAATCCTGGACCATGACCCAAACATTGGAGAAATCACTGGATGGTACCTACACCAGATTGCTTCGTAAAGTTCTGAACATTTCTTGGCAAGACAATATCCCTAACAAGAACTTGTATGGTTCATTGTCCCGCAACTTTGCTATTGTGATGGAATGCCACCTTCACCTTGCTGGTCATGTGATGTGACATGAAGACTTGCAAAGAAAGTTCTACTCTGGAAACCCGAGGAACCCCAGAGAAGGGGTCATCCCCTCACAACCCATCGAGACATCATCGAGAACAGCTTGAGTGGTGTTGATTTAGTCAATGTCCAGGAAAATCCAGAAAAATCTCATGTCACTGTGATAAGTGAATGCCAAAAAAAAAAAAAATTATTGCATACAAATATTCTTCTTTTCTCAATCTCCCCAAACACTGCAGAAATAAAAGCTGTGTATGTGGGGTCGTGGTGGGGAAAATATATTTTGAGAAAAGGAAGAGAAGTTGGCAGTAGAGGAACAAGGGGATGATTATTTGGAGGGAGTGGGTAAAGGAATGAAAGGGTAAAAAAAAATTCATTTTTCATATGTAATATGTAGAGGGAAATGAAATACCATAGAACCGATATGGACATCTTCGAGCTATAAGCAGGAAACTTATAAGCCTACCTTGTGTCCTTTCTGATGCAGTGGCTGGTGAGGGCATCTTGAGCTTGAGTCGGGGATTTGGAAGTTTCAAACGCCGCTCTGCTGGCAGGCCTGGTCCAGCCTCGAGGAGAAAATCTGCAACATGGGGCAATGTTAGCAGATGGATTTAAAAGTAATAGTCCAGGAGCCCAGAAGGTTTATTCAAGTGAAAAGCGGCGGAACGTTTGACCTCATGGGCTGATGGGGTCATCCACCGACATCACAAAATTGCATTGCTGCCGGGTCTGACCCGTGGCTTTCCCCCCGAAATCACTCAATTGGTGACGCCATTACCGAAAAACCTATTTTTCTCAATATCTGGAGAACTATGTATGATAATATCACGAATAAGGTGTCTATACCTATGTTTACATGATCAATAATTACACTGACACCTGTATTATTGCTAGAAAATGTATAGTTTTCCAGGTAAATGTGTAGCCCACCCGCTCATTAAGCGACGCCATTAGCGGACAACGATATATGGAAAACTTGCAAATGTGCAGTTCACATAATTAACTTGATGTCCTCTTGGCATTACAAGTCTTCTCTATCACTTTCGTCACTCTCATCACTGTTTTCACTCCAAGCATTATCTGACTCTTCATAGTCTGTCGGACTCGCCCCACCAGTGGGATCTGTCTGATCAGCTCTCTTCCAGATTCTTGCCACATAGTGCGCCCTTTTCATATGATTACCAAGTGTCTTGGCGCACGGGGGAAGAGAGGCACAGTTTATCTTCTTTATTCTGGCAAGGCTAACAAGGCTAACCCCCGCTCTAGCACAAGGCTAACCCCCGCTCTAGCAGGGAAAATGGCCTTTAAAATGCATGTTGTTGTTGTTGTATTCTGGCAAGGGGCTCCTTTTCGTCACCACCACCCATTCGCATGAATGCCTTGTATCTGGCTTCATTAATGTCAGAGGTTTTGAAGCCATACAGCATAAAGGATGTAACAGTTTGGACGTCTACCTCCTCGGCTGTTAGAGATCGCAATGCCATCACATGAGCTGCATCTGACTCCATCCGCTGGAAGGGCTTCACTTTGCCCTTTCTGTTGAAACACGATGTGAAATCACAACCAGTCAAGGCATGAAGGCCGATTAGTGCTTCAGTGATACCAGTCTGTTTTTTCTCAAGAATGGCAGCTAGTTTAGTGACATCAATGTACCTTCGGTGGTTGCCAGATCCATAGTCCATGATGATGTTGATCCCTTCCGACCTTCCAGAAAACCCAAGCAGAATGATGAAGACGTCCGTATCAGTGGACCTTACTGGAATGTTACCAGTGGAAATGTTGTTTGCGTGAAAAGCAATGAGTGTGTCAGCTTCTTCATGTCGACATTGGAGGTGATTCGGTTCCTCTATTTGCAGCACATCATCCTGGTTGTTCTTCATCTCCATACACACACCACCATGTGAAACATAGTGTTTTTCTTCCAAGAATTGAACCATATTGGAGCTTCTTCCATTCCTCCATTACAAACCGGGCAAACTCTTCCTTGAATGATCCACTTTTGAGTAACTCTGTGCCACTCTGTCGCTGAGCCTGGTCAGGTCCAGTAATGATGAATGATTGAGGAGTAGTTGAACGACGCAGGTTTCGCTCGGTATCTTTGATTGATGGTGACTGGTACTTGTCGAGCACTAAATGGATTTGCTCCCCACGATACAAACATACTTTTGCCAAAAGATCCTTTGCCATGGTTGCATATGTGGACTTGCTGTGCTGCAGCACGGTTTCATGGAGGATAATACCACCATCAATCACTGTGGCTGTTATTGGGGGAAGACTGGTGTCATCGAGAAACACTTCCTGTCTGCTTTCAAGTTTCTTTGTGAGAGATGCCTTGTCCGTCGTCTTCAGGGGAGTTCCCTTTGCTCAGGGGAGTTTGCTTGTTTGTCAACGAGGATTTTCGGGAATCGTTCCTTTATCTTCGATATCAGACTTTGTGTAGTGTATCTATCAATGTCATCCTGTGTTCCTCCAAGAGCAAGAAACTCTTCTTTGTACAAATTGAAAATTACTGATGCCAACATGGGAGTTTTGTTTTTGATGACTTCATTTTCGAGGAACATCAACAAGTTTTTGAAGGCTTCAACGTGCATCTTCCGATTCGACGTTTGCTCTTCATCCGTCACATGCAGTCTTACATAGTCACGACGACAACTGTTATGGTATTTGGCTTCCTTTGCAATAAGATCTTCCCCTAGTCCAATGATCCTAGTATCACACTTTTTCTTAGCAGCAAGAAGGACTGCATTGCTCCCGTCTGTGGTCAAACATTGGCTGAGGGGTTCATTTTTCTGCAACTTCCACTTCCTCTTCTGTCCACAAAAAATACATTCCTGTCCAAGAACGCCTCTCGTGCTGGTAGAAGGATGATCGGAACTTGAACGAGTGGTCTTCTGAGGTGGTTCCGATGGTTCTGTGCTTGGAGGTGCTCGTCTCTTAACAGCACAGAATCGACTGTGGCAAACTGAGTGGTAATATTTGCCTTCTGGGCCCTCAGCTGTTCTGATCTCTTCCGAGGTGTTCGAAAACTTGTCACTTTGAAGTGCCTTTCGCCGTCTAGCAGCATTTTTGGCTGTTTCCCAGTTGCTGGAATTGAAACACTTCAGGGCACGTTTCTTTTCTCCTCTTTCTTTGCAAATTATACAAACGGGGGCATCATTTGCCATGATCTGTAAATAACAAAAAGGGACAGACACCAATGCATTTAATATTTGCCATATTGTAACAAAAGACAGAGATGGTACGACTCCAGTAGGCAACTTTCAGGGTGAACTCCACATTTTCAAGCACTAGAGTTGGCATTGTAATATTTCACCGTAAAAACATGGGTATAGACACCTTATTTGTGATATTATCATGCATTGTTTTTCACATATTAATGAAAATGGGTTTTTCCGCAATAGCGTTGCTAACTGAGTGGGTGAACTAAACATTTACCTGGAAAACTATACATTTTCTAGCAATAATGCGGGTGTCAGTGTAATTATTGACCATGTAAACATAGGTATAGACACCTTATTCGTGATATTATCATGCATAGCTCTCCAGATATTGAGAAAAATAGGTTTTTCGGTGATGGCGTCACTAATTGAGTGATTTTGGGGGGGGGGGGGGGGGGAAAGCCTCGGGTCAGACCCGGCAGCAATGCAATTTTGTGATGTCAGTGGATGACCCCATCAGCCCATGAGGTCAAACGTTCCGGCGCTTTTCACTTGAATAAACCTTCTGCGCTCCTGGACTATTAAACTCGTACGTGCTTTTGAGACGGTCACAGGTAAAAGCCATTTTTTTAGTAATGTTTGTTTCTCATGTTTAGCTATGATTGTTTCTCATGTTTAGTGGTGCTTGTTTCTCATGGAGAAGTGTGTTCAAATGAAGCAAACAGTTTTTTTTTAAAGTACGGGGTGGATGATGAATGTTCCGGAATGCAACTAAGTGTTGCTACGACCGAAAACTTTACTTTGTTGAATGATAGAGACCAGGTATCACAACAACAATAGCGGTAGGGAGACAGTATCACACAATAAATAGCCCCAAGTGGGCTGACAGTCATCTCTTGAGGTTGCAGTTCAGACCTCTGCTGATTTTGGGAATCTGCCCTCAGAGCTCCCTGATCCGAAATTGAAAAATCTAAGACCGAGCGATCCTGCAGACCATCGAGTAGAAGGGCTATATTGGGTTTCGAAGCAATTGGTTGGTACACAAGGGATGAGTAAGGATCTGAAGTTTCGAGAGGTAAACTCCGCTACCCCTCGCCTCTCCCTGAGAGCACCCATGATCCGATTTCGAAAAATGTAAGACCGAGCGATCTTGCAGACCATCGAGTAGAAGCACTGCATCGGGTTTCAGAGCAATCGGTTGGTAAACAAGGGACGAGTAGGGATCCAAAGTTTGGGAGTTAACACCCCCTGGGAGCCCCCATGATCGGAAATTTAAAGAATCGAAGCCTGGACGATTGTGTGGGCTACTGTTTGGAAGTCAATTGTCAAGTTTTAGAACAATCAGCTGGGAAATAAGGGAGGAGTAGCAAAAATAGCAAAAAAGTTAACGGACGGACGGACAGACGACCGGACGGACAGACATCCGGACATCATGACCCATGGACAGACATCTTCGAGAATCGAGATGAGATGACCTAACAAGGGAATGAACGAATAGGAAAAAAGAAGCCAGGCCTGACGTTCGACTGAAGGTGTCAGGTAATTTCCTTCACCTGCTGGCAAGAACTCGCCTACTATTCGCAAAAAACACTGTTGGATCTTTAACTTCATAAACCAGTGCTGTCAGACGGGTCCTCTTACTTAACATCCGTTTGATGGATGTTGCATATGTCGCCCTGCATGTAAAACACCAGGCTAACAGTTTATAACTTGGTCGAGATTCAAACCCCAGCTAGATAGCTCAAAGGTGAGTGTTCGTTACCTCTACGCTATCCTGCAGCCCATTTTCGATAACTAAAAACAAATATTTATAACAGTATGTGAATTAGTTGTTTACTCATTGACCAATGTTGATACAAAATAAAATAAATCCATTAATTGGTGTAAGTCTGGCATATGGTCAATAAGAAAAACTTTTAAAATACTGGCAAGTTCCATTAGCAGTTTTACAATGAGTGTAAATAGATCATGAGTGGAAATGTGTGCCGTAGAAAACTTCAATGTACAGCGCTGGAGAAAACCTATAGATGTAAATTGGTACCAACAGGTAGGAGGAGCCAAGATTATGTCATTACCTCCTTCCTTCTCCTTTTCCCTCTTTGGGCTTCTTAACTGCCCACTTCTGAGACCCTTATGGAAGCTTGCTGCCTCTTCACGCACCCGCTCAACTGATGTTGGGGCATTCCTGCGAGAAAAATTAGATAAATAATAAACTTGTTATAAAACAACGCTTAATAAAAGCACTCAAATAAATATAAGCTGCCTTTCTCGCTCAGGCAAGGTAACGGGAAACTTAACAATAGGCAACAGGGCTGTTAGATGATCTTGAAGGACACTTCTCAATAAAGGTGGTGATAAACCATCATGATCAAACTTGCTCTTACATGAGCCTCACGCTTGTAGGGGTGGAAGGGGAGGAGGGAAAAAATAAGCCACAATGCATAATCTGATAAACAATTATCTTGTGCAAGGGTGGTGGCAGATGTCCAAATAAGCCAGGAAGCAGAAACTGCGATGATGCAATAAATGACTGCAATGGATGACTGAGGTTATTTCCGTGCAAATTGCTGAAATACCGCAACTAAGAAATACCACTACCAATACTACAACCACCTCTTTAGTGGACCAATTACTTCCACATACTTATGAAGTCAGCCGGAGAAAGATTTGTACCAAGGTTTTACAAACCGGCTGACCAAGACCCACGTTCGACTGAATTTTGATTTTGTAAACTGACTTTCCTACTCTTTGTTCAGGGTGCCGGCAGTAACTCGCCTACTCTTTGCAAAATGAGATGCAACATCCTGCCAACGAAGCACCAAATTGCCAGTTCTTATTCGGGTTGGGAATAAAACCAAACAGTTCAACGGCAAGTCCGCTACCTCTGCAGCATCCTGTTAAACAAACCAAACACATACATTTTGTAACCAATAACAACCATCATTTACTTCGATAAAACTGACCAATATTGGGCTTGAGTTGGAAAGCCAGTTTACTTTGTTTGAATCCCAGCCAAACCAGGAGTTGCCAAAAAGTGAAAGCAAATTGGAAACCTGTTCATGGTGATGCACCTCATGCCCTGAGCAACTAAGAAATATGGTTCAAAATGACATACCACTGGGCATCATCTTTAACAGTGGGTAGAGAGGTGGCAGAACTAGAAGCAGACGTTGATGCTCCAACAGGGATCGAAACCGGAACGATTTCTGAGTGTTGGCCCTCCACAGGGCTAACAGGCTCGTAGGACTGCACAGACAGGCCAGGTGAAGAGCAAGATGCTTGTAACGTGATGTAGTCCATTGTTGATGCATGTGGTTCACAGGTATCATGCAGTCCAAAGAAAGATCCATCTGGCCGACCAGCTTCCTTGGCCTCTTTTAAGCGCTTACGGTATTCCAATAATGATACCTTTGGGACACAGGGGCAACAGTAATTACAGTGCTGTGGAAGTGCGTCTAGTTTCAGGCACGAAATAAATTGTAGGACAAGGTGAGACATCTATACATCTTTGACTTTTCAGCGGAATTTGCCATGCATCCACCGGGGTCGCTCGAGAGCAGGTTTGGATGAGGAGAGGGGTGGGGAAGACGCCAAGCCATTTCAACATTTGATCCTAGCGGATCAAGAGAGGTACACTTCTATAAGTTGTGTAAAAACACTCATGCTCTGAGTCTGGGAGGGCAGTGGTTCAAACCTTGGCCAAGTCATGCCGAAGACTTAAAAAATTGTATGTGCTGCGTCCTTCCTCAACACTCAACATTTAAAGGATATAGCACAAATGCCCCATAGGTTGACATCCATGGGGAGGAGGAAATTCCTCCTCAATTGCCCCGCTGAGTGCAGATAGAAAAGCGATGTCATAAAGAGGACGTTGCTGATACCCAGAGTGCTCTGAGAAGTGATGTCACTTCCCCAAATTTCAGTGGCTGTGTTTGTGTGAAAGTCAAGTCTGGTGTTGTCTCATGTATCTGTCTGAATGTATTTGGGTGATTTGTGTCGCAGCTCCTCCACAAGTCTTAGAGCCTATAAACCTCCAAAAAATAATAATAAGGGATGAAATGATGGAGTAGAGCATAAGACATACACAATTTGGGTCAGGTCAGTCTCTTGGGACTGCCACTGGTAACATGTAACCCAGACCAGTGCCTGCCGCATGGTCAGTCGGGTTGTCGGCGACTAAACCAACACCCCTCACTGGCTTTGCTAGTGGGGAGGGTGACTGTGACACCTGCCGGGACCAAAAACAACACCTTACAAAGGGCGGATGAGCTCCCATAGTGAGCCAACGACCATGCAGTCGGGAGAGGGTGTCTCCTAAAAAACACCCATCCGGTTTGGACCGATTCAAGTCACACCAAATACTTTAAAAATGGTACGTGCTGCTTCCTTGCTTTAAAATGACAGAGCACGGACAATTCCCCAACCGTTTGCATCCATGGGGAGGAGGAAATTCCTCTTGATAAAATAACCCACTGAGTACGGTGAGAAAGCAGCGCCATTGTTATGATGTCGCTGGTACCCAGACCCAGAGTATCCTGGGAAGTGACGGTAGTGATGGCACTCCCCCCAAGCTCAGTGGCTGTGTTATATGGTTGTTGTCGTGTGTGTGTGTGTGTGTGTGTGTGTGTGTGTGTGTGTGTGTGTGTGTGTGCGCGCGCGCTCTATTACCAGCCTTAGCCCATGTATAAAAAATGTTTAAAATACAAGTGGAGAAACAATTACTTGATATGTAAACTAAAGCAATGCGACTGTGTCGCCAATATGCCTCCGCATAGTCCCACAATGGGTGGATGCCAATGACTTTTTCATGATTAACTTTTAATCACCATGTCTAGTCAATGACACACGTAAAGTTTCGAGTCAATCGATTTGGTGGTTTGGGAGATGTTCTTTTTAGGGTTTTAGGTTAAATCCAATACGGCTGCCAAACCATATGACCTATGATGTCATAAATTTAATATTTCAATACAAATGGGTCATAGATCATGTGTATGCAATTTCTGATTTTTAGAAGGAATATGATTAAAACATTTTTGGCTGGTATACCACTTCACCTATGATGTCATAATTATCATGCTTTTGTTTCCCATTGGGAGTACTTGACAATATGCCAAGTTTCAAATTTTCCCATTCAGCGGTTTCCGAGAATTTTTTTTAATTATTTGCATTTATAAATCCAAGATGGCTGCCATACCACGTGTCCTATGACATCACAATTGTCAAAAAAACATTCTGCATGCGTGTCACTCCTACCCTGAAAGTTTCGTCTCAATTGGACATGTGGTTGATGAGAAAAACGAGGTTTAGCCCGTACAGACAGACAACCCAAAAACACAATACCTCCGGCCACCATCGGGGGCGGAGGCATAATAAAACAATGTAAATTGAAATCCATCAAACAACTACAACACCACAAGCATATATTGCAACAAACCTTCTTCTTCTGTGGTGGGTGCAAGTTGTGAAGACCAAATAGAGTACATTCTCCCTGCATTTCAATTTCTGGTCCCAGGTCTGTCCGTCCAAGCCTCTCCAAGACTTCATTTCCCTCTGCTGTCCCAACTATGTTGCTGGATGCAAGACCCCCCTCAAGCTGCTCTGTCTCAAGGAGACACCGGCTAGGAAAAGAACTTGAATCACCAAGACGGTGAGATGGAGTAAGGTCTCGAAGGTTTGAGTTCAGTGGAGAAAAGCCAAAGGAAGGTTCCTGCCTAAAGAGTTCAGAGACATCAGGCGGGTCTGGGAGACAGGGTGATACCGGAAGGTTTCCGGTCTCTATTGCTTGACTAAGATTGTTGGAAGGTGTGAGTTCTGATGGTGCCTGGCCATGCCAAAGTGTTGCCACTGTTCCCTGCTGAAAGCTGTCATCAGCAGGATCAGAAGAAGCCGAGAGTACAAGGGCATTTTCGTTCTTCTCTGGGGTTGAACAAGCTCTTGTTTCCAACTCTTCATCATCCTCTCCCATATCAACAGTAGATGGCACAAGGCCCAGTGAAAGTGCAACAATGCTCACCTGAGCAAGGTCCTGCTGCAGTATCAATAAAGGGTGTGGGGAAGAAAAACAAGTGCGTAAAATAAACGTTGGTGTTCAAAATGCCTTTGAACGAATTAATACTCAAACAGCATTGAATCCATGTTGCACAAGGAGTTGTTTGGACATACTGTAAATGTTCTTTTTTGAAGATGTCATTTTTTTGTCAATTTTGAAGAGCTAGGTGCAAATGGTGAATGGTGAGAAATAGGAAAACCAATGTAGCATACCTCAATTGAACAGTTGATGTGCTTAGCTTCAGGAGAACTTTCTGGTGAGGAAATATTCTGAAATGAGACAGAGAAAGCTTGTTCGAGAATCTACAAACATGGCCGAGTGTTGCTATTCGGAGGGCCTGGTGAATCTGCTGTCCAACAACACCTGAAATATTCATTCAATTATTTCTCCTCATCCTTGTGTTTGTGTCCTTGTGTTTTATACTTCTCCCACCCCCCCCCCCCCCCTCACCCCCTCATCCCCTTCCCATGCCTACTCCCCCCAAGCCCTCTCCCTCCCACACATCTCCCTGCTCTCAAATGTTATGTTTGTGTGCTTCCCCTTCTCTCCCCATCTTGTCTTCCGCTCCCTCTTTTTATATATTTCGTTTGTCTGGTTGATTTGTTTGTGAAATAAATGTTAGCTCTTTCACGAGCCTCGATTCAGTATACAAAAAAGAGAGGGTGGGGAGGGGGAAAAAGGAGGATTAGAAATAAAAATACATAATTAAGAGGAAAATGACATAATTAAGAGGAAATGATAAACCCTGGTGTTGGGCTAGCGGCTAGGGTGCCGGCTTAGGATCCTAGGATCCTGGGTTCGAATCCCGGTCGATCGCTGAATTAACGCCAGGGGGGTTGACTCAGCCTGTCATCCTTCCGAGGTCGGCTAATTGAGTACCAGTTCACTGGTAATTCCCTGTTTGTCGTTAAAGGCGGCAAAAAGGGTTGGCGTCAGGAAGGGCATCGGCCGTAAAACATTGCTTCAAAAAGGGGACCAAAAAACAACAACAACCACGGTTCCCGAAAAAGGCCAACCCCCGCTTAGCGGGGAAAAAATGGCCTCTAAAGGTGGTTATTTTATATATATAATTGAGTAGCAAAAAGCAAGTTTTACAGCATTTTTTTCAGAAGCTAACAAGGTTGTATTAAATGGCAAGTTACCTCATACTGGGCAGGGCAGCTAGGTAGGGAGGCCGTCGTTGTTGGGGTAACAGGGGAGTATACAGGGCCGAATCCATTCCGAACCATCTCTTCCACAGTTTCCATCTCATCAGTCTCCATCTTGTTAGGGGTTGTACATCCCACTGTCGCAAATGCTTCCAGATCAGCATCGGGGAGGTCACCCATCGGCGTGTCTCCTCCATCGCTCGGCATTGTTTCTGGGGTACTGTCCTCATGAGACTCCCGCAGCCTTCGCTTTTTCAGCGGAGTTATGAGCTCTGCAAATGGTGGATGGGTACATCAACTTAGTAGTGTTGAATGTGGGAGGTTTTTTTAAATGAAAAGGTTTGTGATATGAGATACTGAAATGTGGACAAATTTTACTTTGGTGGGAACGCACTGCACTGTCTCTTGTTCCACAGTCATCTTCAATCAGTTCAGCATTCGTGACTGCACATTTTTCATGCCAGCAAAGTAGAAAGTTTTAAAATCTACAACACTCTGCAGAAGGCTTACCATGTGACCCAGTTGGAGAATCACTCAGTGGTGTGTCCTGTCCACTACCTCCCAGCACGGTGCTCTCATGGTCCAACAGTGAGTTCTCCTCATCGACAGCAGCTGTTTCATCCATCGACTGCTTCAGCCAGCGCTAAAATTACAATAAAGGGCACTGGTGTGAAGACAGGATCATAGTCCGTGCGACAAAGTGACATCAGGAGTCAAGGAATCTGTGGTGGGAATGACTCATTTTAACATGAGATGGAGGGTCAGGATTCAGGTGTTACAAATCAGGGGGACTGAGAGTGAGAGAAAAATAAGAAAACAAACAAGAAGTGAAAGGAAGGAGTAGGAAAAATAAAACTTTTTTTTTTAAAGGTCATAAAAATAATATAAAAACAAAAATAGAGTAACAAAATATACAAATAATGTATGAAGTATGAACCAACAGCATAGATCTCATCAAGCTGGTTCCTTGACGCTCCAATTTTTCCAGACTTTCGTTCAGCCACTTCGGATCCAGTATCCTTCTCCATTTAAACACCATGGACAAGCACAAAGAGCAAAGCCACAAAAGATTGGCACATTGGTCCAGTAGATGTGCACAAATCACCAGCTTTTATTGAGAAATGCAAAAATACATTGGAGTTTAAATGTCTATCTCTCCTAATGCTGCCAAATTAAATTTAATCATATAAGTAGAAAACAAAGAAAATGAACACCCCAATGTTAATGTGCAAAATGAGTAGCAAAGCTTTAAAAATACTAACGGGCACTCCCAGGAGTGATTCTCCGTGATTCTTTGCCCACCCATGGTGGGCAATGTGCTGCAGCAAATTATTGGAAATGCAATGTATAATTTTTGTCATTTTTGAAAGAAATTGTATTGATCACAACATATACTCCACAGCATAATTTTGAGGAGGGTTCATCATATTATGAAGGTGATAAAGGAAGATGTTTTGTAATACCGGCTACCACCAAAGGTGGTCCGTTTTCCGACACCCACAACGCACGCATGCACCACACACATATTTGGTGGGGCGGACAGGCACATGGAGCCCGAGGTCGCGTAGACGTCTGGGACACTGCTTGGCCTGACGGGTTCCTGGGTTTCTCCGACCTTGTCATGCTGGGAGCGAGGGCCTGGGATTTGGCGACTCCCTATATGCCATGTTATACCTGCAGTGAACCGGGCTCTGTGATATCCACTAACGTGCCGAATACAATAGCTTCGTGGGCGGCATTGGAGGAGGGGCGGGGGGGGGGGGGGCGCACCCATGGCTTGATGGGTTTTTCCGACTCTAACCCGTCAAGGAGGACACGCAGGCGTGCACAGGGAGGGGGGGTCTGAGATTTGGTGAACTTCAGTGGAAGGGATGCCTGAGAAAGATGAGGACCTGTGGCAATGACACACACATGCACATGCACACACATACGTGCATGGGTCGTGATTTGCACGTACACATGCACGATCATGGTTTATACACATGCTTGGCTTTGGTTTTGCTTTTTCTTTAGCACGTTTTGCTTTGTGTTGCATGAGATCATATGCTGTATATTGGTATATTGTATGTACACATTATTTTTATGCGTTATATACACATACATAATGTGCATATGTTGTATTGTATACACACATTGTGCGTGACATGTTGTACAGTGGTATGTTGTGGACAGGCAGGCGTCTTGTGTGTGACATATTGCACATATTTTGTGCACACACACACACATGTACGCTCGCACACATACCAACACACAACACACAACACACACACACACAAACACACACACACACACACACACACACACAAACACACACACACACACACGTATGCATCTGCTCCATTGTAGATAGATTTACCTTTTTACAAGAACCAAAACTCGAGTCAAGACCAAGCTTTTTCTTGCGTGGCCTTGCCATGAAGGGAGAACCAAAGCGGATGTAGTGTTTTGGTGTGTTATACAGCTGGGCACTGTGGGTTAACCCCGGCAGGGAATTCAGGGTGGTCGCCAACACTGTTGGATCTGTCGTGATCCTCATCGAAGGCTCGCTAGGAAAATCCACAAGTAACCTTTCGGGTTTCTCCGAAAGCCACTCGCTTACCAAGTGCTGCAAAGAAAGCACAAAACAATAATAAATTTCAATCAACTAAAAGTGTTGGAGTGCAACAGTAGATCACAGTAGAACACCACCCGATTGCATCTCTTTGCATTGTGTTTCAATAGAACATGTGCAAAACAGTTGATTATTTTATCCTCGATCGTAAAAATCATCTCCCACCACGTGTCCGAGAGTCTTGGCCCAGGCGAAAAAAAGCGAGAATCACCACATAAGTGGTGATTTGACTTATTTGAAAAATAAGCGATTTGACATGATTGAAGACATAACATCCAACGCGACTAACATTCTGAAGGTGATTAAGAGGCCTTCAAGAATGTTTCCGACAATGGCAGGAACGGTGGAAGAAGTGTGTATGTGCAGGAAAGGAGTACTTCGAAGGGTATTAATGATGCAAGTGTTTAATCGACTATGTAAGAGCCGTTGGTTTGTGTGTCGCCATTTTTCTCAGAGATGGCTAAACGGATCTTCGTCAAACTTTCAGAGGTTCATCAGTGAATGCTTGGGAGCGTTTTGGGAAAAAAAGAAAAAAGAAAAAAGACAAAGTTCGTTTTTTTGCATTTAAAAAAAAAAAATCGCTCTATAGTGCCAAAGCCTTTTTGATTAATGACAGTTATATACAAGTACACATTCGCATAAATTAATTTAAAAAACAATTACCAGACATTTGAACACAAATAATCAAACAATTCCAGAAGCAGTTGAAGATAGTGATAAGGCTTCTTCTTATTCCTGAACGTCATCACACTTAACTCAGAAACGTGATCAACGGCACATTCACCAGCATATATTCAACGAAAAGGTAAAATGATGATTTGACATTTGTAATGGATTCTGGTTTGGATGTAATTGCTTTTCCATTACATTTGCCCTCATTTCAAATATGTTGATGGTTCTTTTTCGCTTGAGCTACACCGGGTACTCCAGATATAAATACTTGCATACTTTACACGGGGTACAAATACAAATACAACTTTGTCTTGGGGGGGGGGGGGGGGGGTAACATAGGCTATGTGGCCGTAGCCTCATACGGGGGTGTGTGGGGGATTTTTTTCTTTTTTAAAAAATTGTATACAGAATCGAGGCTCATGAAAGAGCTAACATTTATCACAAAAACAAATCAAACAGACAAACAAAGTATATAAAAAGGGGGGTGGTAGACAAGATGGGGAGAGAAGGGGAAGCACACAAACACAACATTTGAGAGCAGGGACATCGGGAGATGTGGGAGGGAGAGGGCTTGGGGGGAGGAGGCATGGGAAGGGGGAGGGGGGGAGGGTGGGAGAAGTATAAAACACAAGTTTCGGGTAAAACAAGTATAAAACACAACATCGGGGGAGGGATGTAAATTCTCTATCTAATGTGTACCCTGTAGTGCCACCTGGTGTTGGTGGCAGAGGGTATTACAATTTCCTTTTTTACCTGGGCAACACTGAGGTTAAAGCACTCTTTGCACGGGTAAATTTTTCCTCCTTCGCTTCCCCCCTCCCCCAAAACAGAGGGGCTTGTCAAAGCCACCACCCCCCCCCCTCACCCCCCAAAAAAATGTATATGTAGTATCTCTTTCCTGTCCTTCTCCCCTCACCTTCCCCTCCCTTCCTCACCCCTCCCTCTCCTGCCTCTCCCACCCCCCCTCAACCCGCCGTCTCCTGCCTACCCCGCCCTCCCCCCACTTTTTGATCACTCCTCGTACAATTCATCTGTTGAATTTTCAAAAAAGTTAAGTAAGATGCCAATCAATACAAATCATTCAAAGCACCTTTTTTGTTTTGGGGTAGCGTGCATTCCCCTTGCTGCATATAGGTGTTGTAGGAAGTGAAATTTCCACAGCAGCGGGGCTGACTGGAACAGCAACAACAGCCACCACGGCTGCCATGGCTACCACGACTGCATCGTCAGATTGTCCGGATATTGGGCTGGTTGGGACAACGACCTGGCTTTCCGTGACAATGGGCAGAACCAAACTGTCCGGTGTGTCTGGGGAGCTTGGAGGTGGTTCCGAGCAGCCACTTTGTGTGCGGTTGCGCCGTCGCTGCTGCCCTATATGTGTACGATTGCGCGTGAAACTGCGGCGTTGCTTGGAGCGGTTCACTCGTGCTGGCGTCGTCTTATTCGTCAGCTCTTCCTTCACAGGTTCAGGCTGAGGGAATGAGATGGACAGTGACGGATTAATGGATGGCATGACCTAAAAGCATTTTGATTAATGTTTGTTAGTTCTTTAATTCGTTGCGGCCAGAAGCAAATATGCCTCTGCAGTAGCTATCAAACTTTGTACATCAAACCAGTTGCAAAACATTGTGAGGTTTGCCAAATGATTTCCAAAAAATGAACAAACCTTCAATTAACTTCAGCATATTATAGCCAGAATGAGCTTTATAACAATGGTATGATCAATAAAAGGCATTCATTAATACCTGTGATTAAGCAAGCACAATTCCATACAGTGAAAACAAGTAGAATGTTATAAAATAAGTAGAAACCACCGTTAGAGGCCATTTCCCCCCCGCAGAGCAGGGGTTGGCCTTTTTCGGGCACCGTGGTCTCCTTTTTGAAGCAATGTTTTATGGCCGAATGCCCTTCCTGCCACCAACCCTGTTAGTTGCCTCTTGCGACATGCAGGGAATTACCAGTGAACTGGTACTCAATTTGCCGACCTCGGAAGGATGACAGGCTGAGTCAACCCCCTGGTGTTAATTCAACGATCGACCGGGATTCTAACCCAGGATCCTAGGATCCCGAGCCAGCACCCTAACTTGTAAAATAAGTATAAGGTAACAGAATCCAAAGAGGAGAGTGCATACAATGAGCAATCTGACTAAGGATATTGCCCACACCTACCCTCTTCCTACTGTACAACTTTAACCCACCTGAACAACTTGAATAACAGGATGCAGTGAGGGAGGTTCAGCAGTATCAGGTGTAGTTTCCTTGCTCTCGATTTTGACTTCATGTTTCACTGAACCACAGCCTATCCTCTCGAGTGCTTGTTCTCGTCGTTTTTCACGTTTCTCCATCTTGGCAATTGCTTGCATGATGGCTTCCATCTTGCGCTCTTCACGCGTCTGGAGTGAGGGAATTGCCTAAAGCCCGACGCATTGCAAATTACAGGATTGAGTGTCAAAGTTTCTTACACTCAAGAAACATCTTCAAAGTCTACATATACAAGTGAAGTCACGAAAAATGGAACACTTTCATTTTTCTCAATACAGGGCTTGATATTTTCTTATTACAAATAAAATATCCACTATTTTACACTTGTATGATGTGTAATTGGGTCTCCTCTACCTGCAGAGACAACTTCAGTGCAATATAACAATTTTTGGTTTTTGCATGACAGGTTAAAGGCCAAAAAGGGGGTATTTTTGGCATTAAAATGTAAAGTAGTTAGACTATGACATTTCTTTGATCAACTATTAGCAGGAAGGTTTTGAGGTGTCTCCTTATTTTTTAATGTAAAATTTAAATGCTAAGGTTTATTTCAGTGAAAAAATGATCGTTCTACCCCTCTTCAATGCGGAGTAATTGAGATGGGAAGATGGCGGTTTTTTCAAAGTGAGCTCAATTTGAGTGGTACTAATTATCACTCTACTCCTTTACAAATGGTAACAGAATAACTATATCTTTTGCATTTTTCTGTTGTAGTTCTCTGTTGAAGTCTATGAGTAAAATTCAATAAACATATCACATCATAAAAATTTTTGTATGAGAAAAGCATCAAAAAATTTCCGTCCCCTTATGTCACGTCCGTCACACCCTAATTTATTCAAAAAGTAAGAGTTACAAAAATATGAAAAAATATGCCTGAGACAGCTTCAACCATTAGCTATTCTCAAACATCAAATGATTAATTTGTGCCTTCGTGTTAATTTGTAGAAGGGGAAAATAATGATTCCATCCCCTGAAGTGTCACATCCGTCACGCTGTGACGGATGTGACATAAGTACCAGAAATGACAAACGGTACTACTTTCATGCATTTAAATACATGTACTTAAAGTTATAATGAAACAAGATGTTATCTAGGTCAGCACCACATCACATCGGCCCGGTCAGCACCACACCACATCGGCCCGGAGCCTGGCGCGAAGTCCAAGGACATCAGCACGTCATCCGAAAACAGCTCCGGTTGGTGTGAACCACTCGGTCAATGGCGCGTTATGAGATGGCGCGTTGCCATGTCATTGGCTTGTCATGATGGTGCATAATGCAAGTAATGTGGAAAATAATAATAATAATAATAATGCATTTATATTATATAGCGCTTTTCAGGAAGCCCATAAGACGCTTTGACAGAGTGCAAAACATAATGCATAGCAAAACATAAAAACAATTGCAAAAAAAGAAGAATCAATAGGGAAATATTCAAAGCACAAAGGAGGGAGAAGGAGAGGAGATAGTCAGGGGTTAGATGCTGTGGGTTAAATGTTGAATGCAGTGTTGAACAGGTGATTCTTGAGTGATGTTTTGAATGTGGTGAGTGAGGAGGAGTCTCTGATGGTGTGAGGTAGTGAGTTTCAGAGGGTGGGAGCAGCGATGGAGAAGGCCCTGTCCCCCCAGGATCTGAATTTGGTCCGGATGGGGGGGGGGGGGGTCAGGAGGTTGGTACCAGCAGAGCGGTGGTTGCGGGTGGGAGTGTGTCTGGAGAGGTCAGCCAGGTAGGATGGGGCCAGGTTATGGAGGGCTTTGTAGGTCAAGAGGAGGATTTTGTACTGGATTCTCTGGGAGATGGGGAGCCAGTGAAGCTTGTAAAGGACGGGGGTGATGTGGTCACGGGTCCGGGAATGGGTGAGTAGACGGGCAGCGGAGTTCTGAATGTATTGGAGTTTATTGGTGATTGTTGAGGGTGAACCATAGAGGAGGCTATTGCAGTAGTCCAGACGGGAGGTGATGAAGGCGTGGATGAGGGTTTCTGCAGCCATGGAGGAGAGGGATGGACGGAGCCGGGCGATGTTTTTCAGGTGAAAGAGGGCTGTCTTTGTGATCTGTTTAGTGTATTTAATTCAGTATTATGACGGACGAAAAAGACAAGCGATTCTTGCGGATGCAAAAGCAGGATCCGGTGAGCGCGAGTATGTCTGGGATTGACAGATCCTCTTTCCCTCGTGGTCCCCCTGTACTGTCTTTACCTCGCGGTCCCCCTGTACTGTCTTTCCCTCGTGGTCCCCCTGTACTGTCTTTCCATCGTGGTCCCCCTGTGCTGTCTTTCCCTCGTGGTCCCCCTGTGCTGTCTTTCTCTCGTGGTCCCCCTGTGCTGTCTTTCCCTCGTGGTCCCCCTGTGCTGTCTTTCCCTCGCGGTCCCCCTGTGCTGTCTTTCCCTCGCGGTCCCCCTGTGCTGTCTTTCCCTCACGGTCCCCCTGTGCTGTCTTTCCCTCGCGGTCCCCCTGTGCTGTCTTTCCCTCGCGGTCCCCCTGTGCTGTCTTTCCCTCGCGGTCCCCCTGTACTGTCTTTCCCTCACGGTCCCCCTGTACTGTCTTTCCCTCCCCTGTACTTTCCCTCGCCCTGTACTGTCTTTCCCTCGCGGTCCCCCTGTACTGTCTTTCCCTCGCGGTCCCCCTGTACTGTCTTTCCCTCGTGGTCCCCCTGTGCTGTCTTTCCCTCGTGGTCCCCCTGTACTGTCTTTCCCTCGCGGTCCCCCTGTGCTGTCTTTCCCTCGCGGTCCCCCTGTACTGTCTTTCCCTCGTGGTCCCCCTGTGCTGTCTTTCCCTTGTGGTCCCCCTGTACTGTCTTTCCCTCGCGGTCCCCCTGTGCTGTCTTTCCCTCGTGGTCCCCCTGTACTGGCTTTCCCTCGCGGTCCCCTTGTGCTGTCTTTCCCTCGTGGTCCCCCTGTACTGTCTTTCCCTCGCGGTCCCCCTGTGCTGTCTTTCCCTCGTGGTCCCCCTGTGCTGTCTTTCCCTCGTGGTCCCCCTGTGCTGTCTTTCCCTCGCGGTCCCCCTGTACTGTCTTTCCCTCGTGGTCCCCCTGTACTGTCTTTCCCTCGCGGTCCCCTGTACTGTCTTTCCCTCGTGGTCCCCCTGTGCTGTCTTTCCCTCACGGTCCCCCTGTACTGTCTTTCCCTCACGGTCCCCCTGTACTGTCTTTCCCTCGTGGTCCCCCTGTACTGTCTTTCCCTCGCGGTCCCCCTGTACTGTCTTTCCCTCACGGTCCCCCTGTACTGTCTTTCCCTCGTGGTCCCCCTGTGCTGTCTTTCCCTCGCGGTCCCCCTGTGCTGTCTTTCCCTCGTGGTCCCCCTGTACTGTCTTTCCCTCGCGGTCCCCCTGTGCTCTCTTTCCCTCACGGTCCCCCTGTGCTGTCTTTCCCTCGTGGTCCCCCTGTGCTGTCTTTCCCTCGCGGTCCCCCTGTGCTGTCTTTCCCTCACGGTCCGCCTGTGCTGTCTTTCCCTCGTGGTCCCCCTGTGCTGTCTTTCCCTCGCGGTCCCCCTGTGCTGTCTTTCCCTCGCGGTCCCCCTGTGCTGTCTTTCCCTCGCGGTCCCCCTGTGCTGTCTTTCCCTCGTGGTCCCCCTGTGCTGTCTTTCCCTCGCGGTTGTCAGCTCTTTCACGAGCCTCGATTCAGTATACAAAAAAAAAAAAAAAAAAAAAAAAAAATTGTCGAAGGAGAGGGTTTGGTCAAAGATGATGCCAAGATTCCGGATGTGAGGGGAGGTGGATACTGGGATACCGTCGATGTTGAGGGCAAAGTCATGGGTGGATTTTATGAGCGTTTTTGGACCAATGATGATTATTTCAGATTTATCATAGTTAAGTTTGAGGAAGTTGGTTTGAAGCCAGGATTTTATTTCAGTGATGCAGTTTGTCAGGATAGAGTGGGTGGCGGTGGAGATGGACTTGGTGGAGATGAAAAGCTGGATGTCATCGGCGAAGCAGTGGAATTGGAGACCATGACGGCGGATTAAGTGACCGAGGGGGGACAGGTAAAGGATGAAGAGGAGGGGGCCAAGAACTGAACCTTGGGGGACACCTTGGGGGAGGGGAGCAGTGGGGGATTTGCAGTTATTGATGGAGATGAACTGGCGTCTGTCAGAGAGGTATGATTTCATCCAAGAGAGGGCAATGCCGGTAATGTTAAAGGTGGTTTCAAGTCGGGTGAGGAGGATGATGTGATCGATGGTGTCAAAGGCGGCGCTGAGGTCGAGGAGGATGAGAATGTTGAGGTTGCCAGCGTCAGAGGAGAGGAGAAGGTCGTTGGTGATTTTGAGGAGAGCAGTTTCAGTACTTGGTTGGAGCGGAATCCGGATTGGAATGTTTCATACAGGTTATTGGCAGAGAGTTGATGTTTGAGTTGAGTGGCTACAGCGCATTCCAAAACTTCTGACAGAAAGCGTAGGTTGGAGATGGGTCTGAAGTTATTTAGGGTGTCAGGGTTTAGTCCAGGTTTTTTCAGAATGGGGGTAACAGCAGCAATTTTGAGGGACGGTGGGACGATGCCTGTAGACAGGGAGGAGTTTATTGTTGCAATGATAAGTGGAGAGAGAGCAGGAAGGGAGGCCTTGACAAAGCTGGAGGGGATGGGGTCAAGAGTGCAGGTGGCAGTTTTCATTCCTATGAGTTCAGAGAGGTCAGTAGGGGAGACTGGGGAGAATTGAGACAGGGGATGGCAAGATAAGGGGGGGCAGGTGGTTTGAGGGGGAGCGGGTGCGGCGGTGGTCAAGCTGTTGTAGATGTTTTCAATTTTGCGTTGGAAGAATGAAAGGAAGGAGATGCAGTTGTCTACTGTGAATGACTGGGTGGTGGTGTTCAGGGGGCTGAGGAGTTTGTTTATTGTAGAGAAGAGTGCTTTTGGGTTTCCGGAGCCAGAGTGGATAATTTGAGAGTAGTAAGCGGAGCGGGCACGGGAGAGGGCATCTTTATAGTGTTGTAGGTGGTCCTTGTAGGCCTGGGAGTGAACTGTGAGACCTGTTTTATTGCGGAGTCTTCCATTTATTGTTGATACACTATCCTTGTTGAGTGTCAAAATTAGATTTTCACTTACCTTGATGTAATTTCATGTTGTCAGGTTGTCACAGTTTACAACTGACATGTTTGATGTGTTTCTGTTATTTGTTCTCAGCTTTCATAGATTTTAGAAAGACTGGTATCATGTAAAGAATTTCTGTCATGCAAACTATCATTTATTATGGAAAAGTAACAAGTATCTTATGATTTCCATACATTGTCGCTTATGTCACGTCCGTCACACTGAGGTGATATTGCCTTTAATGTTAAAATACACTGTACTTGGTGAACTAAGAGGGGTATATCGTATAAAGACATGAGGCATACAATAGATTTTGAGAGTATTTTGTACTCATGACCCCTAAAATTTGCCAGAGGAAAACTTTTCATGGTAGATTGTGGTAGAGGGACACAATATGGCAACACCAGCAAACCAATGTTACATTTTTCCATCACAGACTTACACATAGTATTTTTTTCTGATAGTTTTCACCCCTCTGCATCTTCAAATGCCAAGAAAATAATATTAATTAGAGGTAAACATTGCTAGGCACATGATCTTATCAGTGTGATGGACGTGACATAAGATATTGAATTGTCTAATTCACAAGCCTCCATTTTAAAAGCAGGGCAAGCCGTTATCTTCTATTCATTATTTTTGTACACGTGGACCCTCATCTATCTATAATTCCAGTAATCTCTGTGTGTATGTGTGTGTGTATGTGTGTGTGTATGTGTGTCTGTGACCGCTGTTTCTCGACAACCACGGGTCCGATATACTTGAAACTTGCCAGGTATATTGCTGGGGACCTGAGGATGTGCCTTTTCAAGGTTTCATATTAATCGGAGAAGTAGTTACCGAGCTATGTCCAAAAAACGATTCAACCAATCAGAGAGCAGCGAGCTATCACGTGTGCCGAACGTGGCGAACAGACTCTGCCTCGGACGGCACATTTGAGAGCGTATTCATTTATTTCACGTTGGCAAACTATGTTGGCGCTATGTTGGCGTTAAACTATGTTTTAAAACTAATTAAAACTAATTTGCGATTCATCGTAACTGCGATATGCGACCTTCCGGACAGTCAAATGAGGACGTCACTTCCGGACTTACGGATAGTCATAGTGACGACGTACTGATGCTGAACGTGGCGAGCAGACGCTGTAAGGTACGATCGATTGTAGTACACGTTTATAATAACTCTGCCGATACAGGCCCGATTAACTGCAGCGCCATCCGAGCTGCGGCGTCGGGACGATACATTCATTGTACGGTCACATCACGCACTTACGGGCACGCCCATGGGCCCATGGGCACGCCCATGCATGCATGGGCGAAGACATTTTTTTTTTTTTTTTGGGCAAGGAACGGGCACCCACGTACGGGCACGTCCTAGTACTCTAAAATAAAGCAACAGACAAACTGTTTAAAGGTAGAAAATTTTCCACTGCTGATTTTTACATAAGTGTTCCATTTTTCGTGACTTCACTCATACAGAATAATAATAAATAAAGGGAATGATATAAAACAGCAGTTAAATATCTGCAGTCAAGTAAAATGAAAGTGTTGAGGGTGGGAGTGATGTACAAAATAGGGAGGGGGGTGGTTTCCATTTGTTTACATATCTTAAAAGCCACAAGTAATATTAAATTGGGGAGATGGGGTGGGAGTGGAAGGGGAAATATCAGCCATGAATATGATGCCAACAAACATTCCCCTCAAATATATAGATACACTTTATTACCAAAAAGTTTGGGAAAAAAGGAAAAATGCATGGTGATAAATTTACAACTATTTTTTCAATATTGATTAGGTTGTTAAAAAAAAAGTCAAAGGCTCATGGA
Organism: Myxine glutinosa; assembly: GCF_964187855.1. Classification (NCBI taxonomy): domain Eukaryota; kingdom Metazoa; phylum Chordata; class Myxini; order Myxiniformes; family Myxinidae; genus Myxine; species Myxine glutinosa. Next base: position 32,382,600 of record NC_136271.1, read on the forward strand.
GGAACATAAATCATGCTCTCAAATGCAGACAAATACAGGAGACAACATAAGATTTGACTTCAGACAAACACAACTGCAGAGAGTGGGAAGGTGAACTCTGAATACTGGCAGTGTTGGTTCACACATGGCAGTGTTGGTTCACACATGGCAGTGTTGGTTCACACATGGCAGTGTTGGTTCACACGTGGCAGTGTTGGTTCACACGTGGCAGTGTTGGTTCATACATGGCAGTGTTGGTTCACACATGGCAGTGTTGGTTCACACATGGCAGTGTTGGTTCACACGTGGCAGTGTTGGTTCATACGTGGCAGTGTTGGTTCACACATGGCAGTGTTGGTTCATACATGGCAGTGTTGGTTCACACATGGCAGTGTTGGTTCAGACATGGCAGTGTTGGTTCACACATGGCAGTGTTGGTTTGAACAAACATCTTAGGAAAAGGTTAATTAAACCTCCCCATCTGGGACAGGCTTATACCTGTTGTATGGTTTGTTTCTACAATTAGTGTTCCCAATTCTTAATAGTACCACAGTTTCCGAGACCCACTAGGAGTACTAAACTACCATTTAGGTTTTTTTTTCTTCCTTTTTTGCCAATTTTCAAGCTGTATCTTGGAGCCGGCTGGGACTTCTGGAATGAAATTTTGTGTCATTAATGGGAATAAAAGTGTGCGGGGTAGACATAATTTTTGATGTTGACCTAATTTTAAGGTTATGACCTATTTATGGACATTTGAACATTTTCACCATAACTCGACCAAGGTTTGTCTATTCGGAATGGAATTGCCCTTTCTAGATATCGTAGAGCAAGGGACATTTACATCATACTCCTCCAGGTTAAAGGACAATGTCTTAGACTCACCCAGAGGAGTACTAAACCACCATTTATGATTTTGTACACCGCTCCTTTCCTATTCCATCTCCAGGTGCTGCGTGACGTCATCGCCGGGCACCGAAGAAGGCCCGGCGATGACGCGCGGTGAAAGGGAGTACTCAGTTTTCACTCTGGTTTCTTTCGTTCTTGTTACTTGACCAAAAAAAATTTTTTTGACAAGTATGTTGATGACTCCAGTTTGTTTGTTTGTGTGTGTGTGTGTGTGTGTGTGTGTGTGTGTGTGTGTGTGTGTGTGTGTGTGTGTGTGTGTGTGTGTGTGTGTGTGTGTGTGTTTGTCTGTCCGCTTACTTATACTTGTGCCTGCAGGTCACAATTTTATACCTATCTTCATGAAACATCACGAGAACATTTTTCCAAATTTCTAAAATCCTCAATTTACATCCGATTGACTTTAAAATCGAACAGCATTTGTATAATGAGTCACTAAATTGGAACACCAACTATTTTTGAGGTCAAAAGGTCAAGGGTCAACTCAAGGTCAAACTTCCCAAATCATCTATTTTCATCTGATAAATCGTCACTTTTCATCCTATTAACCCGAGCTTTGATCAAGATCGTCAATTTAAATCTTCATGAAATGGACAATTTGCTGGATCAATTGCAATCTTTTGGGGGGGGGGGGGGGGGGGGGGGGCGGGGGGAAGGAGGGAGGATTTTGCAAGTATTGTGCTCTGCATGACGTCTTCTTGTTTGTTTGTCACTCCCGATCCTCATGAAACTTCACCAATCTGTGGACATCGCCACAATTGAAATGGCTATTGATTTTGAGGTCAAAGGTCATCTGTAGGTCAAATTTCTAAAATCATCAATTTTCATCTGATTGACTTGAAACTTGAACAGCATTTGTATATTGAGTCACTAAATTGGGAAAACCAACTAGTTGAGGTCAAAAGGTCAAAGGTCGACTCAAGGTCAAACTTCCAAAATCATCAATTTTCATCTGATTGACTTGAAAATGTAACAGCATTTGCATAGTTCTCACTGAATTGGGAAACCAAATATTTTTGAGGTCAAAAGGTCAAAGGTCAACTCTTGGTCAAACTTCTAAAATCATCAATTTTCATCAAACTATCAAATGGGGAGGGGGGAGGGGTTGGATTTTGCAAGTATCGTGCTCTGCATGACGTCTTCTTGTTTGTTCGTTTGTTTGTCCGGGCGATATCCCAGCCATCCTTTGAGCTAAGAAGCTGAAATTTGGGCACAATAGAGAGCACGTGATTTGGCTGCAAATTACATTGTTGATTTATTGATTAAATGATTATCTAATCAATTAATTGTTTACTTAATCGATTAATTACTTAATTAATTTACAAAAAGTTACAGATTCGGATGAAACGGTAGTGGTTTAGGTATGCAATTAACCAATTGATTAAGAAATTAATTATTTTACGATTATTATTTATTTATTTAAATAATTAATCACCTTTCTCATCTGGGCAATATCTATATATTGACATGGAGGCGCCCCAATATCTATATAGCTGATATTTGGACATGACAGTGGCCAAGTGATTTGTCTATAAACTTATAAAGGATATTTTTGATTTATTGATTAATCAATTGATCAATTTCTTAAATTTTTTTATTAATTAAATATTCAATTAATCTTCAAATATTTACAGCTTCGGATGAAACACTTGTGGTTTAGGTATGCTATTCTCCAAATGATTAAGAAATTAATTATTTTACGATTTAAAAAAAAAAATTTAATTATGAAATTAATCAATTATTGTACATCTCTCCCTCCCAATACTGTCTCTATGTGCTACATGGTGGCATTGCCGGGTACCAAAGGCAACCAGCAATGTCGCGCAATGGAGGACATGTTATTTATTTGGCATGGGGGTGTTGTACTTTGAATGTATCTGTACTTGTTTTTCCTTTTTTTCTGCCAATGTCCGAGTTGTATCTCGGATTTGGTTGGGACATTCGGAATGAAATTTTGCATCAATAATGGGAATAATGGTAAGCTCTCATGACCTTAATGTAATTTTAAGGTCATGATCTGATTATAGACATTTTTACCTCCCCCACTGAAGGTGGGCAGAGGTTGTTTCAACAGTTGTGGCACATTAACTCCCGACTTGGAGGAGCTTTGATATAAGCAGACTTCTTGCATTGCCTGTGCCTGAACTGTGCTCGGTTACGCCCTGACATAGTGCTTTGCATTCAGGCCAAAGAGTTTAATTTTAGTGTCATCAGACCACAGAATATTTTGCCTCGTGCTCTCAGTCTTTCACATGCATTTTTGCAAACTCCATGCGTGCTGTCATGTGCCCTTTTCTCAGGAGTGGCTTCCATCTGGCCTCTCTCCCATAAAGCCTAGATTTGTGACGTGTCACAGAGACTTGTCCTTCCGCCAGATTCTCCTATCTCAGCCAAGGAACTCTGTAGTCCTATCAGAGTAGTGATTGGGTTATTGGTCACCTCCCTGACCAAGGTCCTTCTTGCCCAGTTGCTCAGTTTGGTCGGACGGCCAGCTCAAGGAAGAGTCTGGGTAGTTCCATATTCTTTCCATTTCCTAATGATGGAGCTCACTGTGTGTTCTTGGAAATATAAACAATCGAGAAATTGTTTCTACCCTATCCCAGATCTATGCCTCCTCACAATTCTCTGTTGTTTCATTGATTTTTTCAATTCCTCACAATCCCTCACAATCAATTCCTTCGACTTCATGGTAGTTTCTGCTCTGTCAACTGTGGGACCTTATACAGAAAGGTGTGTTTCTTTCTAAATCATGTCCAATCAATTGAATTGGCCACAGGTGGACTTATATAAAGTTGTAGAGACATCTCAAGGATGATCAAAGGAAATTGGATGCCCCCTGAGGTCAATTTGGAGTGTCACAGCAAAGGGGTTGAATACTTATTGACTCAAGATATTTCAGCTTTTCATTTTTGATAATTTTAAATTCAGGCTGTAACACAACAAAATGTGAAAAAGTCAAGGGGTGTGAATACTTTCTGAAGGTACTGTAGATAGGTAAAATGTTCCACTGCATGGAGGTTGCTGCTGTCAATACGTATCTGTGGTAGATTGCACTTTACGTGGGGGCATAGTTGATGCAACACTTGTTTTACATGGCTCTGATTTCAATTGTCGCAATGCCATTTGGCTAGGTGTTGGTACCTCTATCACTAGCCATGGCATTTCAGCGAAAGACTTCTGTGACTCGATGGGATTGACGCAATTCGGGGAAATTTCTGACCCAGATTCCTCCCAATGGTAAATCATCCCTTCTGGACTTGGTGATGGTGATCTTCCATGCAAATGTCTCCTGCTCTTCCTCTGCTCAAATTGGTACATCTGATCACATGATTGCGTGAGTAAACATCTCTGGCGATCCTCAGAGAGCCTCCTCAACATGGGTGAGTCTGGCAGTTCACTCAAGCAGACTGGCAGAGACTGCAAAATCAGCCATCTCACTTCAGGACTGGTCTCCTATATCTACCACCCCTGATATTAATTCAGCCTGGGAATTCTTCCAGAGAAAGCCCTAATGCACAGATTCATCCCATCTCATCTTCAGTTATTCTATCTCTCCTCCAGCCCATGGTAAACTGAATCTTATGGACCTGTGGTGAGGCAGTTGCTCTGAAACAACTTGCCTTCTCTTCCAGGAAGGCAAATCCGACCGAAGGCAATCTCAGCAACATTCCACAAAGCCCGTAACAAGTGTGTCCACTCTCAGGCGAGGCAGAAAACAACATCTGTCGAACCTCAAGAATGAACTTTCATACTTGTCTCCCTCCTCTAAAACCTGAAGGCACCTTCGTCCCCTGCCGGATTCACTGGATAATTTTATAGGTTTGCTCTCCGTCTGTCTGTCTGTCTGTCTGTCCGTCCTTCCATCCATCCATCCATCTCACCTGTGGTTTTCAGACTTTTTTTTTTTGTATACAAGATCGAGGCTCGTGGAAGAGCTAATACTTGTTTTACCATTTAGCATATTCAACTGAAACTTGGTGCATGGCTTTATTATGATAAGTTACAGAACAAGTTCGAGTTTACAGCACAAGCTTTTTCCCACACGTACTGAGCCATGATTGATATTTTCTACCCCTCTAACCACCTTTCTGCCCCCTCACCCCCTCTGGCAGCTCCCCCTGTCAACCCCCCCCCCCCCTCAACCGTTAACCTCTGCTCCCCCTCAACGCAAGCCGACCTCTCCAAATTTCCAGTTTCTCCTTCCTGAGAGTTCGATTCTGCATCCATCTTGTCCACCTCCTGTGTCCTCCCCTAACTCTCATTCCTCCACGTAACCATTATCTGTCCAAGCCTCCCTCTAATTTGCCCCTCAGCCCTGCTATTGGTATATCCCCTCTCTTTCTCCTGTTCCTTTTGTTCTGTTGTGTCTTGATCCATTCTGTGTTCTAGTTCTTCCATGAATCTTGACTTTGTATACAAAAAAAGAAAGAAAAAAATGGTGAGCTTTATGAGACAGTGGTAGACACTGGAGCTAGTATGACAATTGTACGTTGTGTGGTCGAAGATAAAGTGATTAGGTGAGGCGGGGGGTTGCTCTATTAAAATATCATAGCTTGGAGTTGGCTACCAGTTTTAGTTGTGGTTTTTTCGGTTGAAATTGGGTATAATGAATTATGAGGTTTGGGTGTCAAAGGTTATGACCCACATTAAACTGGCATGGAATGTTAGCCAATGACTACTAGCTAGAACTAAGTGGACACATAAAAATCGGATTTGAGGAGCTGTCATTGCAGGGAGTGGGAGACAATGAGGTAAAGCAGCGTGGGTTGCTGATTTTCAAGACTGTCATGCTGCCGCCTAATTATGAGGTAGTTGTAGCGGTAGCAGGAACCAATCTAGCTGGACTCCAACGTCCTGGTGGAGTCATGCGAGTCTCAAGCGGTGGAGGACCATTTTGCGAGTCACACTCTTTTGGATATGCAAAGAGAAGAGGTAGTAGTGCAAATGTATAATATGTGCACAGAATAACAAACCCTGAGAGATGGTGTGAAGGTAGAGAGCTGCACCCCATTTGTGAAGTAACAGAGTTGAGGGAGCCAGGGGTCTTGTCAAGCCAGAACAAGAGACCATCAAGTGCAGTCCCACACTGCTAATGTATGGCAAGGAGATACGAGCCCGAGTTGATTTGTTGCTCTGAAAGCCACCCGAGGAGAGGATTAACGCCCCGGGAAAGGGTACATCCGGGACCTAGAAAAGAAGATGATGAAGGTCCACGAATTCGCTCACTGCCATATCGAGTTGGCGGGCCCACATATGAAATTTCAGTACCATGCTTGGCCAAGAATGACAGAATTTGACTCATGGGACAGAACTTGGTTTGACTTCCCCAAGAAGAAGAAGAAGAAGAAGAAGAAGAAGAAGAAGAAGAAGAAGAAGGAGATAAAACCTAAATTTACATTCTCCTGACAGCATCCTGGTGTTGCGTTAAAGTAGATACTGAGGTGGGATGCAAGATCTAGAAATACCCTCGTACCCTTCGATGGATGGTTCATTGTATCCACTTTTGCCACAACATTGGCAATGAGATGCCTCCTTAAAATGCATCTGGGTCATTCAGCGATTGAGGGTGAGTGAGGGAGAACGAGCCCCTATCACTGGCTGCCTCTTGTGTCAGTACAGGAAAAGGACCAGCAATGGGATGGCATACTGTAAAATTGGGTTCATCTATCAAAATTAGGTCCAGGAAATAGGGACAACAGCATTGTGTGCCCAAATTCGGAAAATGGATGCTATGGTTGTTTCGAAATGATACAAACCATGATACAAACCCCACCCCCTTGCAAATAATGCTTACCCCACTCCCTCTCTATGCTTGTGTACCCACATTTTCCCACAAATACCAAATACCACTCTGTGATTTAGGCCTCAGGTCTCATGTTCAATGTAGACTCGACTAGTTTGGGCCAAACATCTAGAGCACATGACAAGATGTTTTTGTTTTTTTAATCAACCACC